>NC_050479.2:112022312-112327447 GCF_012460135.2 Molothrus ater
AGCACATCTAGAGGTGATACTGCTTGCCAGATCTTTTTAAATACCTGAAGCCCTCCAGATAATCCTTCTGTTCAGGAAAGGTCAGCACATGTGCTGGGTTTTCTCCGACTGTCTCTGCTGATCAAATTTCATGTTGCTGAATCCCTGAGACCCCTGCATATCTTTAAGATTTGCTAGCCATCGTCTAACTCTTCCAGTCTTCTATAATTTCACGTGGTTTCAGCAGTGGCAGAACCATCCATATATAAGCAAATACTATCAGTCCTCATAATAATACTATTTTTATATAACCAGGCACGAGGGACAGCCCCACCTCTGTGCATCATTTTGCAGAGTCTCTCTCACAGGAACCTGCTCAGTGATCCTGGTTGTGCTGGAATAGAGATGCCACTAAAGAGAGCACAACAATTTTTGCCAGTGTGGATGGGAAAACTCTTAGAGACACATACCCTGTTAATTGACTGCAAAGGATTAAACTGATTCTGTAAAATACTACAGCTGAGGCTGAGATTTTTTAGGTTTGTCAAGCTCATGAGAAGCAAATTCTGATGACCCATTAACCAAGGAATTTTTCTAGACTCTGTTAGAATCTCTCACCAAAATCAAGAGTCTCTCAAATGGCTTAGCATGTGGGAGCCCCATTCAAGTTCCTGCTCCAAATCATTCAGAATAAAGAGCTGGATCTGCATTTCCCTCTTCCCAATGCAGAACACAAATTGCTGACTTTTTGGTGTCTCACAAAAATACTTTGGAAGGATTCTGATTAACCTAATAGAAAATAGAAGGGGGTGGTATGGGGGAAGTGTTAAGGTATTTTGAAGTTTTGCAGAAATTGCTTCCCTTTTAGCTCTGTTTTAAACCTGATATTTGTTCTACTACAACCATTATGTCTAACAAATAAACATTTGGTTCAGGATGTAAAAAGAAGAGCAAGAGAGAAAGGGGGCAAACCTGTTAGCTACTTCTTTGCAGCTGAGGAAGATAAAATCAGAGAAAAACACTTTGGAAAAGATGTTACCACAAGATAGGGCTGAAGGTTCATATCCGTAACTTCTTTAAGAGAGTTATAAGAAGAAGAAAAAAAGTTGTCTCAAACCTGAAAATAAGCAGTTCTCCTTTTCCATCAGGAGAGACATAGCTAACAGCAGAAACAAATGCATTGTAGTGCAGCTGGGTTTTGAGTCAAGTAGTGAAATAACATCTGAATTATTAGGAAAAACAAGATTAATTTAGTTGCATGAATAGGAGAGGGAAAATAATACTTCTGCCTAGTTCACATTAATACTAGAGACATCTGAAATTTAGGAGAGAATTCAAACCAAGATAAATTAAAACTGCTTCTTCTAGAAAGAAGTAATTTTGTGAGAGAATTTGGGGGTTTTTAAACATTTGAGTCAAGGAGAAACACTTAGAGATGTGATCAGAATGGATCGCATTGTGGAAATTAAAAAAAAGTCAGTTAATTACTCCAGTTGGCACAACATTGAATATTTCATTATGTTTTAGGTAAACCACTTTGGAAAAAGAAAAGCAAAATTCTTGAACATCTGTAGTTCTTTCCAAACTTTGGGGAGCGGACCATAATTCTGAAGTTACAAACAATCTTCATCAGAACTTTAGATCACATCAAGACAGCCTCAAAAAATTATTCTCTCTTGCGAACTTTCTGCATTTAAAAAAACCAAAAACACAAACAACGGACAATGTTGTGCTCTTTCCAATGAAATCAGGAATAATTTTCTGGAGAAAAAGAAATACGGATTGTCAGCAAACTGCAGTGAGCCTGATGCAGAAAGCAGGGGCCATCTGCCAAACTGGGGGGTGGTTTGGGCTTTCAGAGGAGGGCATTTTACGGCTGTTCATCGGCAGTGAACGGCCACCCCTCTGTGCCTGACCCAGATAGAGCAGGATGCAGCTCCGTGCCATGGGAATCAGCGCTCCCTGCACCACTCTGCTCATCCAGAACACGGGCCGTGGGTAGGCAAAGCTTCCATCATCTCCCTGCTCCAATAAAAATGAGAATGGGTCCTGTTGAAAGCATAATTAAAATAATTTTATCCAAGAGATTTTAGAGATATTTTTTCTTTCCTTTTTAGATGCATAGTCTGAGATGGTAAATTCTAGAAAGCCTTTCTGGCATATATTAGAAGCTTATTTTTTAAAGTAACTGGAATGGTGTTTCACCTTCTGCTTGAAATCCAGATGGGTTAAGCTTGTTTTTCTTCTCTGGCTTACTGGCTGTAGTTATGCTCATAACACACGAGTGCTCAGCTTTACATTTAAAAGATCAATAGCCTCAAGAAGTTAAAAATTCGGCAACAAGTGATGGGGTATAGTGATTCCCGTTCCTTTCTCTGAAAGGTTTTCTCATTTGCTTTCACTAATTCTCTTTGAGATTACCACCTGCAAATATTTCCTTCTTCCACATCACTCACCAGAGAAAGCCCTCAGAAAAAAATTAGGCAGAGAATTTACATGTCCTGAAAGAGACTGAAAGAACCAGGAGCCCCTTAGTAATGAAGATGTGACTGATAAATAAGCAGGAAAAAAAACCCGCAGGTAACAAACAAGGATGAAGTCAAATCCTTCCCTAGTGTAAGCCTCCAGGAAAGTATCACTTTGGTTGTGTTGCATTTGTATCTCTTCAAATTCCAACAGACTATTAAGTGTGAACAAATATTAATAGCAAGATTTTTTAAAATTTTCTGAGAAATATGAAAATTAAAAATTTCAAACAAAAATGTACACTTGCATTACTTCAGACAGCACTGCCTCCCTATACTTTTCTTGAAAATATTTTTATTACAAATTGCCTTAAGAGTTTCTAGCCTATAATGACTTAGACTTTCAGAATAAGTTCCCCTCTGGACACTAACTCAGGTATTTTACCTCTAGGCAACAAATAATAAAATAACATAAAACAACAAATGAATCCTGAACATTAACAGCAAGTTGTTAGGAAGAAATACATAGAGTTTAAACAGCATTCTTCCAAAAATTATCCAAAGATACTAATTTGCTACATGGATGACACTTTATGAACGGAGCAACTCTTCTTGTAGTAATTCACAAGAATTAGTTGTTTGCTTCTTAGAAACTGTGTTTAGGTAGAGATTTTTTACAAGATACCAATAATATAGTATTCCTCTCAGTCTGTATCCCATCTTCCTTCCCTTAGAGAATGATTAATAATCCAACTCGGAGGACTTATTCTATTTTTGCCATCTCCAGCAACGCACCTGCACGTGTGCACAAAGTGCTGCTGAAATTACTTTACTTACATTAAAGCCCAAAGTGATGACCTTGTGCAAATCTGCATCATGGAGAGAAAAAGGTCCGTGAGAGAGAGAAAGAGAGGGAGAGAAATCCAAATTCCGCTAACACTTTCTTCCCTGGACCTGGCTTCACATGGCCGGATGGAAAACTACCTAAATAGCAACAACACAGAGTGGATAAAAACAGAAATAATTTTTGCTCCCAATGACTTGATGTGGGGTTCCCTGACTGAAGGTTGTTCATATGCAATTGAAGAAATGACCAAATGTTGTAGGAATTTGATTTTACAACTCAATATAATACGATACGCACTAGAATTTTTCTTTGCAAAGGTTTAAAATTCTGCTGTATTAATTATGAGCTAGAGGATCCCAGCTCGGGAATACAATTTTTATATATATATATATTTTTTAAAGGAGTAATTAAAATTTTCAGCTATTTCTGAGTGACAAAATGAACATTTGATACCTAGAAATGCACAATATCCACCATTAGGAAGTTGAGTTTGCTGAGAGTATTTAAAAAGTGACATTGTCAGATTATACCAAACTCTTCCTTCAGATTGATCTGCTCAGAAGTAAAATACTGGATGTTCAATTTTAGTTTGAGCTGGATTTTTACATGAACTAATTAAAAACAAATGTTTTGAAAACAAAGTACCTCATTAGTTTGAGCCCTGCTCCAAATCCACATACTCACACAGAGAGCCTTGATTTGCTCCCACCCATCCAGTGGTCAGCACCTGAAGATTTTTCTGTTCTGTTTCCCCAGAGTTTCAGTTTGCTTTGTGAGGAGATGCACACCATAGGGAATCAGAATGAATTTACAACACGCTGATGCGTTAAGTATCTGGGAAGCGTTTTTATAAATATTTGGCTCTGTTTATTTCACATTTGGCTGTCACGCAGACGACAGCAACACTCTAAGCGAAATGAATGCAAAACACCCATGCTCTTGTCTGGAACAAAGTCATTATGAAATTAGGATGAACAACCAGGAAAAGCGGTTTTTAGTTACGTAGGTCTTTATTCAATGGCCAGTGTACGCTTACTTGAAGTAAAACACCACCCAAATTAGTATTCCCTCAATTTCCTGGATATTGCACCTTATCCCATTAGAAAAGCATTTCAGACCATTACTCTGATGTAAATAACAAAATCTATTAATACATTTTTAGTATACAAACTTGGAGGGGTGTTAGGAAAAAAGCTTCTCTAAGTGTTCTCTGGGTCAAAACGTTTCATGCGCTTTTTTTTTTTTTATGAGGAAACTATTTTTAGTGCTTGCAGCCATGAGCATTGCAGCATGCTATCGCCCCCCCCCCCCCCCCCAAAATAGCAATTACCTAAAAATAATAATTATAAGTGACAAGTTCTATAGCTAGTTTTCTATTTTATTTTTTCTGGAGCCATGCAGGTTTGCATTTCAAGGTGAACATACAAGCTAGAAAATGTTACCAGGAAACTAAAAAAGTTTATTTGCAGAGAAAGTTAAGATTTTTACCTAAGACAGCAGCTTGAATTGTACATAAATCATATACTGTGAGATTTCCTAAGAAAACCAAACAAAACAAAATAGCCCACAGGTATTGACCACTGGCCACCCTCTAGACTTACTCAGTGTGTTCTGCTGCTGTTTATTCTATCATTTGTTGAAAATTTTCCAATCTTTTTCCCCTGTCAGGTTCCATTAATTCTAATTCGGTATATATTTCACATCCGCATTATCTGAGTTTTCAGAGAATTGTGTTACCATTATGGCTTCTCCTTCACTTAAAAAATACAACAAACTGAAAAGAATGGTCTGTTACTCAGAAAGAGTCAGGATAAAGGTGAAGTTTTCACTACAGGTACATCTCACAAAAGAAATAGGCCAGATAGTACAAGCATTTCATCAGGCTCCACAAGCAGATATTTAACATACTGCCATAAACCAAAAGCACGGAACGACGGAAAACTCCAGAGCTGCTGTTCTTGTAAGACTTAACAGATACATAACAAAGGATTAAGAACAAAATACACAATGGGCTTCCAAAGGTTGATGGTTTATTCCTAGGGAACTTGTAGGACTTAAAATACTTCCGATCTACATGGCTCAAAAATGGAGGTGGCTTCTATCACTTAAGCAGAACTTGCACTCACCAGTGCTCGTGACCTCTGAGGCTGAGGAACTAGCTGGTTTCTACTTCTATTTTTTATAGTTATATTGGCAAAGGACTGAAAAAAAGTGTAGCTTCCACAAAGATGGATGCATCCACTGTTTGGGGCTGACCACAAGCATTTTGCTGTTTTCCAAGGCTCCTGTGTTTGGGTGAATGGATCGAAGAACTGCAAACCAAGAGTTTCATTTGCCTGCACATTTTATCTGTTATATTTGAAGTTATAAATCAAAGTACAGAATGGAGATAAATGTTTTCATTGCTTTCCTGAAAAAAAACCCCTGCTTTGGACTGTCTTACTTTAAAAGCTAAAAATACTATATACTTCTTAAAAGACCAGAGCTTAAGTTAATTAAGAAAACAATACTCAATCCCAGTCTTAAAATATTACCTTTGACAACAACAGAAAAATCTGAAAAATTTCATCTTCTCACAGACTCTAGAATAGCATAAATTGCTCTCTTAACATTAAAAAAAAAAACAGCAATGAAACTTAAATTTATCTGTTGACCAAAGTCAGAAGAGTGAAAAGTCAACAATACGCTTACAAGTTTTACATGCACACGGAGAAAATAGATACCTTTAGCAGAATACACATTTTAAATATTTTTTAAAAGCTGCATCTTCCATTCATGCCAACTAAAAATATCCTCTATTTTCTTGCCAGAATAGCTGATGCATCTTACATTTCTACGTACAATAAAGACACTCAAATAGATGATTTAGTTGGAAAGGGGGAGGAGTAGTCGATGGTTGTTTGCAATTGTGCAAAAAAAAGCATTTTTTCTTTTTTTTTTTTTTTGAAAGGGAGTTTGGTTAGAATTTGGAAAGAGATAGGGAATAACCCATATATCCTAATGGAAATATGCAAGGAAAAAAAATATAAAAAATTTATTTCACATGCTAGTCACCATTCAAAGTCTGTGTGAACAACAGAAAATGGTTGTCAAAAACATTCCTCACATAAACATTCATTTAGACATCAAATTCTTGTCCCCTTAAGCTGCTAGTGAACCTCCTTTTTTAAACTCCACTTTGGCTTTTTATCCACCTGGTCTTACTTAAGAAGGACACACAGAGGAAAAATATAAATATATTTTGCAGATAGCCTTCTGTATTTTGTAGATCCTTCCCATCTAGTGCACATAAAAAACCAAAAGGAATGTGATCATTAATTTGTTACTTCACTGATTAGGAATTCTGCTTGGAGGGTTAAGCTAGAAAGCACTTGCTCTGTAACAAGCATTACAGAATTGAACATAGCAAGGGCTCAACAAATGTCCCTTTACAAAGAAAGGCTACATTGCCTACATTTTGTTCCATTCTGCCAGTTCATAGGGTTTTTTCCATGAATTATTAATGAATCAATGTGAACAGGCAGGAGAAATAAAAGAAATAAAACATGTAAAATTAAGCCTTTATATTTTTTCCCCCCCTAGGAGTAACAAGAAC
This sequence comes from Molothrus ater, assembly GCF_012460135.2. Taxonomy (NCBI): domain Eukaryota; kingdom Metazoa; phylum Chordata; class Aves; order Passeriformes; family Icteridae; genus Molothrus; species Molothrus ater. Next base: position 112,029,199 of record NC_050479.2, read on the forward strand.
GCATCTCGGAGAACTTAAGGCAGTGCATAAGGACACAAGGATGGTATAAAAAAAAATCTGAATTTACTTCTTTGGATTCCTCGGACAAGCTTGTAAACAACTCCTGGTCTACAAATCTTGTCATTTGCAGAGCAGCTGATGAGAGGGAAGAAAAGAAGTAATGGTAAGACCTATTACCTGTCCCTGAACTGACTAAAAAAGGCTGATGGCATCACGGCAACCCAATGGGCAGGAGATAGAGATATGCAGAGCAGAAAAACAGTGTGGAAATGAGCTGTGCAAGTAACATCTGGTAAAGACCAACACCGCTGTAATTTCCACAGAGTTAGCTGAAAACAGGGCACTGTCCTGTTCCATTTAGCAGACAATTCTGAGAAAAGTGGCTCTGTAAAGAAGTGTAGAAGAGGGAAGGGCTGTTCTTAAATTCCTGCACATACATTTATATACACGCAATGTTGTGTGTGTTTGTATAAATCAAAGCATCATCTCATCAGGCTTGAAAAAAATAGGGGGGCAACTCTACAGTATTGCTCACACGATTATTTTTTTGCTATCAAAGCCTATCATGCTTCAGAACAAAAGCTGTGTCAACTGCATGAAGGTTTTTGCCATTTTAGTTGTGATATTCAGGTACAAGTCTTCTAATATTCTTGTCTCAACAAAGGACTAACAAATCATCTGCTCATAATTAAAATTAATACTCTTCATGGACTTTTTAACAGAGGGTTATAGGAGGACCTCAGCTAGATTTCCAGATGTACACTTCTGTACCTTTGAAGAGGGAAAATAAAGAAAATTAAACATATATATATATATATATATATATATATATATATATATATATATATATAAATGTGTATTTGAAAATGTGAGATGCCTTCCCTCTGTAATTTCTCAAAGGCCAAATTTGAGGATTCTGAAATTTGTGGTCTGGCGTCAATAAATTCAAAGTCTGCGTCAGAATTCATGGCCCATCTCTAGAATTACTTTAAAACATTTTCCCCTCATGCCCGATGTATTTACTTCAGAACTCAAAGATCAAATAGAAAAGCTTTGCAAGTTCCTCAGTGCTAATCTTGGTGGCATCTTTCAGCTGCCCTTTTAAAGAATAAGCACAAACACTTTATAGTGAAGTGGAATTAACTCACTGTGAGGAGGTATGCAGCTTACTGAATCTGTACTGAATCCGTCTGAGCTTATTTCATGAAAAAATTAAAAGTTCATTTCCCTAGAAGTCCTTCTAGGGAAGGACTAAAGTTCCTATCTCTAGAAGTGAACTCTGAGAAAGCTTGAAAACACTCCAGGCAGCAGAAAATCTTTCTGCTCACAGCTCTGAGCTGAAAAACCCAACTGTTTGGTCTCATTGTTGAACTAAATTCATGACAGATCTTACATTTTTGGTTTTGTCTGTTCTGTATCCATAACGTGGCAACAATTCCACAAGTTTTGATTTATATTTCTTCTATTTTATCTACACTCTTTGGCTAAATGCTGCTATACTTCAAACTATTATAGGTATCCAATCAAAAATACTTCCCCTGAAATCCACAGGCAGCCACCTCCAAATCAGTGACAACAGCATCCCTTTCGAAACTTGAACCATTTATTCTTTGTGAGTGTGAATACCCCAAGAGCTTTGCACCAGACACCTCTGCAAGCTGCATTACACATTTTTCGAAGTTTTCTGCTGAATATGCACAAATAGGAGCCTGAACTACAGACATTGTGTGATGGGTTAAAAGGGAGGAAATGTATAAAGATGGTTTTGCAGATGGATTTTGGCCTAAAGTAACTTCCATACTTTTGTAGCCTTACATGCATCTGTGGATACAGAACAAGGCACAAAATATGAGAAGTATACTAAAGTACAGGATCATATTTGGGTATCAGAAAGGGACAGAGGCCCCAGAGGTTGAAGGGAGGACAAACACAAATCATGGCCTGCCACAGAATATAAAACCCCCCTCAAAACCCTCCTGGAAAGAAAAATTCCACAAATCACCAAGACTGGTTCCAGAGCATTAGAAAGCAGCTGCAAAACCCTCCTCTCATCCGCAGAAAACTTTCCCATAAAATGTCTGTGGCAGTCACCCAAGCTCTTGAGGATGCTGGGTTCAAGTACAGCCAGTGTGTACATGGAGGAGGGGAAATCTTCCAGAGGATTTGGCTCTAACGCAAGCTCAGATGTGGCCTATGGCATATTCAGACCTCACCTGAGGCCTTTTCCAGATGTAAATTTTGTTGCTCTTTTCATCTACTGAGCTCCTAAAAAGTAAATTCCTCCTCAAACTAAACTTGACTTTGGAAGATCTGTGCACACCGAAGCTGCTCCACTCAGTGCCCAGGCAGGGCAGGCCTGTGCACCACACAAATAAATTACACAAAGGAAGAAATGGCTTCATGTTGTGCCGTGTCTGGTGGAGAAGAGCAGATGGCAGGGACGTGAGGGGAAGGGCCCTGCCCTTTTGTCACCACCTGTGCCCCATTTCCCGCCTGCCAGCTCTGCTGTGGGCCACAAACCATCTCCATGAGAAGCCTCTCCCATGCATCTTACTTCGAGTGACAACTTTTCCATCACTGCCTCAAACCTGCCCTTTGGAATCGCAGGGAAAGCGGCCCAGGTGAGGCCTGGGAGCTTTGTTTAGTTACTGTTCAGCTGTGGCGTCGCTCCAGCAGGAGCAGGGGCCCCTCATCCCATCCTTCCTCTTTATCCCAGGCCAGTTCAACACAGCAGATCCCTCTCCTCCTTCACAGGGGGCAGACATGGCTGAGGTGCTCACACAGACACCCTCCTGCTACCAAAATGGTGGTGAATCCACCACAGAAACATCGCAGCCTTTCCTCAAAAGAGCTTTACAGGAACCCCTGGCAAACCCAAAGCCCGCCTTTACCTGTGGCTGGGAGCTGGGCCTGCAGGGTGGCAAGGATGGCGATCCTCCTCCACCTCTTCATCTTGCCAAGCTGGACAGCGCTGGGGACGGGAGAGAAGAAGAAGAAGAAGAAGAAGCAGCTCCTCCACGGGCTGTGCTGGTGTGTGGCCGCCACAGGAAGAGGCTCAGCTCCTATGAGAGCTTTCGGAGTCCACCTGCCGGCTTCCTCTGCCTTCACAGCCTCTGAGTGAGGGCTGGGGTTTGCCTTCTTGGTACTGATGTTTGGGGTTTCCTTTGTTATTCATCCTTTTCCTCTCTGCTAGATGATTTTTTCTGTGAGATGGGGTTTTTTTTCCACTTTGTCTGATGGTTTCTAGATCATCCCCACTCAGTGGCTGCTGGTCTCTCTTTCTGGGATCGAATTTGACCTGACTTCAAAAAGGGGTTTATGCAACTATTCCCAGTGTGCAGCACAGGGCAGAAATAGAAATTTAAAACTGTAAGTTATAGTCACTTTTGAAAAATATAGTTGTCTAAACTCATAACAATACAAAACTCATTTCTAACTCCCACTTTGTAAGACATCTCACATTATTGTGCTCTTTTTGAATGCAGGCAAATAAAAATTTTCACTTTTTCATTAATAAATGAAAGTTCATTTTAGACAACTGTGAATTAGAAAAATATAGCTTAGGTAAACCTAATGGCTTAAAGCTCAGCCTCACTCCCATCAAAATACATCTGGCTCAACAGATCACTGAATGTTTAATGTTTACAATAGTAATACTAATAATGCACTTGAGGACCAGAGCTTAGGCTGGGAGGAAGTCCAAGCATCTCAATGCATAATTTTTTTTCTCTTGTCTCTAATTCTTAGAAAAGAAAGAGGAATGTGCATCCCCAGGAGGTACAGAAACAGATGATAAAAATTTCCCTGAAGTATGGTGGGATGAGAGTTATTATGCACAAAAAGGTAAGGTTATTATGCTACAAAAAGGTAAGGCTTTTGAAGGCAAAGTAAATTGAAGTTCTTGGAAGAAATTCGTCACCTTGCTGTCTAGAGTAATAAGGCTAATACATGGATAAAAGAGTCTCTTCCTTTAATTGAATAATTATATATTGTGCCAGTCAATACCAAAAGTACTAGACACTAGTAGTAGTCTAGCACCAGGTGTAATAGTGCAGCATACCCTTCTGTGTTACTGAGTCTCTGCTCTCTCCCAGCCCTGGGGAGGGTTTTCTTTGTGCTGATTCTACCCCAAAAGCTCCAAGAAAAGGCTGGAGTTGGGCTCTGACACCACCAGGCAGAAAGGAGAGCACAGCCCAGGAGAGCTGCCATGCACTGAACCTGAACGAGGTGTTATTAGCCCCAGAAATGGCTGTGCTCAGGTACATGTTCTATATTCCAGTGCAAGCTGGATAAAGCCCTTTGCTGTCCACATCTCTGTGTGACAGAAGATTGGCTGAAACAAGGAATTAGTGAGCAGAAAAAAGACCCCTGCTCTCACTGCTGGCTGCCTCAATCTCACTGATGCCTTATCCAAAAGCTGAAATATCATCCTAGTTATTGATATTTTTGGGTAACTGTGTTTCCAGAGAAGCAGATGGCACTGCTCATCACTATTCCACTGACCTCTGTCTCCTCCTGTTATTGATCATAGCTTCTCCCTCCGGCAGAAAGCCAGCAAATTATCACTTTGAATAAAGAGCTGAGGCCAAAGGTAAGGGAAAGAAATGAAGAGCTGTGTAAGAAAGAGAGATTAATAGCAACAGTAGGCACACTGGGAGAACAGCAGTTGGGCCAGTGTGTTTTGATGTCTAGATAGGGAAAGGTCAGAGAAATGGAGTATATGGACTTCACTTGGAAGTGTGGGTAGAGTCGGAAAAAGGCTTTGCATGACAGTGCCCCTTGAAATTCCCACCTCCCCATCCCTCAGCTTTTGAACTAAGGCAAGCTTATCATTATCCAAATATAATCAAAGTATACAGAAGAGCACTCATGCTTGTATTATGGATTATTCTCACAACAAGTATGGTGTGGGAGAGACGCAAATCACATGCAGAAAAGCAGTAGAGGAAAAGATAAAGGGGAAGTGGTCTCCTCTCTAGGAAAAGGTTTTTCAGTGTTCATAAGGTTTGCAATTCTACCATGAGGAATGGTTTGCTTAGAGTGTCACCTTCTTTTCAGCCTTTCTAGTCTTTGCATCTCCAGGAGCTACACAGTGCTATAAAAACTTCAGCACCTCCTGCCCACATTGTGCATTGACCAATCTTGCAAATGCACTTCTACCAACAGTTTAAACCATACTGATGTTTCAGTTTACTCACTTCAGTCAGATTGTAAGGACTTTGTTAACCCTGGACTAGAAATGAATGCCAACCCTTGTTCAGCTGAACCAGCAGCAATTTTTCTCAATACAGACAAGGCCACAGTGGAAATATAAAACCCTTCCTGCTGTGTTAAGAAAAGCTCTCAGCTAAACTTGACTCTTCATCTAAACATATGGGTGGAGGGAAGTACATTCTCAAGAATTACCTGCACTGGGAAGACTGCAATATTTGATCTGTGGTTCCTGAAACAGAATGGGTCAGGGAACTGAAGTGGTCCCCAAGTACAGCTCAGTGTGTTTAATGCTGGTTAAGGTGCAGCTCATTATCCGTAAGGATAAGATCTTCCATAAAGTAGTCAAGGCATACATTCAACTGGTTCTGTGCATCCATATGCCATCCTTTCTCTGGACACAAAAAATCCTGGAACAGCTCTAATGCAAGAGGCTGATTCATTCCCAGAAGCATTCCCTTTTCACGCTTACTGGTTATGCTTTGACTATACCATAAAAAAAAAAGCAGCAGGGTTTGCAGTTTTAACAGGAAATAAATGAAAACTAAAAAAAAAAAAAAACCAAACCCACACCACAGTCAAGCTGAGGATTAAAAAAATATATATAACTACACACTGCCCTCTGGCTCCTGTATTGCTACCACAGAGATATGCCTGTAATCATCACTGCAGACTGCTGGGATTGAGAACAGGTCGGTTATCAGGAGCTCTCCTAAGCCTATTTGATACAGTTAACACTTGCAGGCAAAATTAATTCCTACATCACCTGATGGAGGAGCTGGCCGACTTCAGAGATGTGAGAATCCAGACAGACTGCAGAGCCTTGCCCCTGGTCCAGCAGGGAAGTGATGCTTGCAGTGCCATAATTAACTCTACAAGTATTAAAAACGTTTCTGAGATGTTCACACAAAGATAATGGGTGTTTAAAAAAGCAACAATTTTCACTGGTGTGCAGGCTGTAGCTTCCAGCCAGGCATGCCACTCAGACCAAGACACTGAAAAGAAATGGTCTGCTGTTTATAGTGTATAAGCCCACAATTTTTATTGATAAAATGTTGGAGACTGACAGTCCTACACTGCTTCACTGCATCTCAATGCACTGTAGTGCCTTACAGTGCAGCTTCGATTTGCCATAATTGGGTTCAACTGTGCTAATCCCCTTGGAATGCAGCAATTAATACTTATTTAGTGGTAATGGCTGCATTCCAAGAGGATTAGTCCCTGCCCTGCACTTTTGCCAGCAAATGGAGAGCTGGCAAGAAGACAGTGTCTAACTACAGGTCTTGCTTTGCAGCTCCCAACAGGGAGACAGAAGGAGTTGCTCTTGCTACAACTGCTCCCCTTTGTGTATGAAAATACTGCTTTTCCAAGGAAAACCCACCTGACTGTCACTACTCCTTGCAGCTGCATCGAGCAAATAGAAACCCTGACACGTGCAACAAGAAAAAAAACCCCCAAACATAAAAAGGGACACCTGTGCAGGATCACAAAGACAAATATGGTCAAGAGTGCATGTTTCCTGTGGGAGATTATAAACAGGCCCTGATGCCATGCAAAAACATATCTCTATTCATTATTTCAGGGATTTTTGTGACTGGTAGTTTCCTTTTTCCTGCTATGGTCTTAAAATCTTCAGTGCAACAGGGTTTGTGGAAACCTATAAAGGACTTGTTAGGAGAAAGTTAAAATGCACCCTCTTTGAATGCTCAATTTTGAGACTACTGAATCTGTAATATCCAATTTTTCCCTCCCCAGTGACACCTTTATGATCTGCTCTGGATTTTGTTGTTGTTAATGCACTCAAGAGACCACTGCTTATACCATATTTTAAGGAGGAGGAACAGTGCTTCTTTTCTTTTCAGTTACTCAAGCTACTCTCCCTGGCATCATCAACAACCCTGTTAATTGCAGGTGAATTTCCCCAATTACATTGCAGCATATGTAGAAAAATTCTGTGACTTAACACTACACACATGCTCAAAATGCTCACTTTAATTATAGAACACCTTCAGTATTTTCTTGCATGGCTGTACAGAATATGACTTAGCAGGCTATGCCTTTTATAAATATAACAATATTGAAAAGCACACACATTTTAAGGTCTGTAGTAAGCATCTACTGTTCCTTTATTCTCCTCCCCTCTTTACCCCTAACACACATCTCTTCTGCACGTTTCAAATGCTTACCTGAGGAAAAAATTAAATTAACTGAAATTCGTTTAAGCATTTAAAACAAATAAAAAATCCAATTCATGCTTGATTAGATAACTGTTTTTTGGCTAAAAGACAACAGGAAATTAGTGTGCAATGTTCCTATAATCATACAATGCAGGGTTTGTGCAACTATTTCTCTTTCTTATCTCTAAACAATTGCCATCTTTCAATCTAGAAACAGTTACTTGTTAACACTGGAAGATATTTAACACGTTCCATTGGCATAAAAAAATTATAGAAACACAAATTATCTTCAATGTTTTCATATAAATATACATGCTTAGATATGCAATTACACACTATTTCTTGACACTGTCTCTTTCTCACCCTTTGTACACACACCCCCTCTATTTGGTTTTGTCAAGTTACTCTGAGCTTGTAGCAATCACAGATTTATTTTAAAAAGCCTTAAAATTAATTATTCACAGATTAAAAGCAAGTAATCTTATTCTTCAAATAAAGCATTCCTGTCATCTAAGGGTATCAAGATGAGTTACAAGTATTTTACACGAGTGCTACAAACTGGTATCTACATTTTTATAGGTAAGAGGAAGGGAAAAGTAAATTTACAATCTGAGTCAGTGACAGTAGCAAAAATAACATGAAGTCGTTCTAGACCTGTGTGGATACACTGACAATACTACTGAGGTCAGGGGAGAGACTGTCCTCTTTCCACAAGACCCACAGCAGCTGTTGGGCCCACCACCAGATAGGTGGCATCTTTTTTGTTTAAACTGGAGAAATTCTATGCAAAATTAGGCCTAGCAGCTGTAGGAATCAGAAGCAAATAGTAATGGGGAATTTTTGAGGCTTTTAAATGTAGGATATTAAGAGCTAGAGGAAGAAAATAACTCAGAATCATCATTATAGCTATCAAGTTCTTTGATTAAACCCAATATCCCCTGAACAATACAGAATTGCACCCTCTCTGGTACTAACTGCATACCCAGTCACACTCAACCAGAGCACTCCCAACTCTACAATCAGCACAACTAATGAAACTCAAATTTTCAAAATATGACTTTTTAACCTTCAATATATGTGAACTAGGGTTTATTTCCTCTCCCCAGCTCATAGTTGGCATGACATTTATAGGAGCTTGCTAGCTTTGAGGTCAGACTCCCCATTTCAAATCTGAATCCAACAAAGTAAAAACAAATCTGACAAAGGCAAGTACCTAGAAACGTTACCTAAGCTTTGTTTACATAGAAAACCAAGCTGTGAAAAACATTAACTCCTATAGCCAGAATTAATACAGCCTTATGTTTTTACACACCAATTCAACTTAGAAACTCTGAGGAAGCCTCTAGACACAGTTCTTAAGTCAAAGAGCCCTGTGAGTAACTGCAAGAGGCTTGTATGAGAAACTCATGGGCTGACCTCCCCAGCAGAGAAAACACAATTATTAGAGAGAACCAAGAAGAGGAGCTGGGAAGGAGGGCAGGGCAGTGGTCTCAACCCCAAAATAAGCAGTCCCACAGTACCTGGAGAAGAGCAGAGGTCGGGTGACAGCAACCAGGGTCAGGCACACTCAAGTCAGGATTAAGGCCAAGACAGCAGGACTGAGCAAGCAACAAGAGCCTGAGCTCTAACACAGCCCTCATGAAGAAAGGGGAAGCTTCAGGATGTCCCCAGCTCTGCCTCATCACCCAAACACCTGCACATCATCAGGGCAGCCCAAACCAGCGGAGAGCAACCTGGGGGCACTTGAGGAACCCAAGATTAATTAGCTGTTGAAAATTACAAATCAGAGTCAAGTGGTTTAATTCAGCTCTTAATAAGCCTAAGCTGAAGCATGGTCACACTAATGAACCCCCTCTCTCTGGATTTGACAGAAATAAGCATTGCTGGGCCTGGAGCCGGCTGCTCCCAGCCAGTGTTCCGAGGCATTCTATACCTGTCTCCATTTCCTTTACTAGAGTTACTTAATTTAAAAACCTTTAAATCATTTTCATGGATATTACTTCTGAGCTCTCCGTAGCACAAAATGATTACAAAACACAAAAAAATGATGAATGCTCCTTTTTTTTTTTTTTTTTTTTGCAGCCAGCAGGCTGCTGTGTTTATGGAGGGAAGCATTCATAATGTAAAGCACTGTAGAAAAAGAATTTGTTCATATTATGCCCCCGTCGTTTGCTTTTCCAGCATCTTTGAGTTATGATGAATTCAATAACCACTTTTAAGTATTAAACATTTAACACTCCAGCTGAATGTAAGTCTGTGGCACCCTCTTGTGTTCAACAACAATATATCACTTCATTGGATTTTATCTCGATTCAATGTTTTTGCTCAGGAAAAACCTTTAGCAAACAAATTAATCCATTAAGTTACGAGTAACACTTTTTCTGTTAGTCTGATACTCTGCTTGACCTACTTCTATTTTATTGTGAAGATCACAGGCACAGTATTAAACAGCTAAGAAATTAATTCCAGAGAGAACTGAATAAAGGATTAAATGAATACTTGATATATTTAAGATCTATTGTGTAATGGTGTTGCATGTTGCAAGAGCCTACTGGGCACAAGTCCTCCATTTAAAACACAAGAAACAAATTGAAAATCAAGAAGTAGAAAGACAAACATGTCAATAAGCAAGATCAATAGAAGGAAGAACATGTAGTAGGAAGCAGAACATGACAGGTTATGATTACCCTTATTAGATTCCCAGCTAACAAACATCCTGTGGCTTAGTGAGGTGCCTGCAGTTATCCTGTGTCAGATTCCTGTGAGTGCAGGTGCCTCCCAGGTGGGGAGGCTGACTTCATTGCTGCTGAGAATATGCTCAGGTACTCCAAGCATGCCCTGGCAGAGGATACACACAGAAATCAAAACACTGATTCATTGCTTACAGCTGTATCAATTGATTATACTCAGCCTCTTCTGTTCCAAGCCACAGTATTACTCCTGGATGGCAGGAAAAAGGAAACATACAAACAAATTCCTGAATGAGCTGAACAGAATGAAGGTGAGCACAGGGAAAAGAGGTGAGGAAAAATAAGACCAGCTGATGACTTTCTTGGGTTGGTGATATAAACATTTACATACCTATTACTAAGGGAGAAGATTGATAACCTGAACTGCTTTACATTCCACTACTACATATAAAACACACCAAGAAGTATTCAGTGAGATGCACAGATACAGTTCCAGAGTTCTCTAATTGACCCTCAAGTCCAGGTCTGTACATGTATCTTAACCAGTTTGCTGATCACCATTTTCCCAAAGAAACATCAGATTTCAAAAGTGAAGATATTTGGATGAGCTAGAGTTGTTGCAGTAGCATTACAAAACTGTTTTAAGATCTTACTGTTACCAAAAAGGCCCTCCCACTTCCAAAGAGAAAATACTTGGGAATTGATAGTAAAAGAAGAAAACCCACAGACAAAGCCAGCCTTATTCTTCACCAAACCCTCAAGTGAAAGCAGTACTTTTGAAAGTGGTGTTCTGGTTTTGGCTGGGATGGAGATTTAGGTTTTGTGGTTGGGTTGGTTTTTTTTTTTTTTTTGCCTTAGTTTGCTTGGGGCTATGTTTTGAATTTGTACTTAAAACAGCCTTGACAACACACCAATGTTTTATTGTTTATGCAATGTCAGGACCTTTCCTGCTTCTCACCCTGCCTTTCCAGCCATGGAATCTGGGGGTGCAGAAGCAGCTGGTTGAAGTAGGAAGCTGGGGATGTGTGGAATGATGGCATTTGTCTTTGCAATTTTTCATTTCACAGCAGGCAAGCATGTGAAGTACAAAGACACAGATTTAACCCAAGGAGGGGAAGGCAAGTATAAGTAGGGACATTTTCCCATTAATTCTAGCAAGAATGAAAGACTTCAGGGAAACAGTAAGACAAGAACACTAAAAAGAGAGTGCTATTATGAAAGAGAGCAGGAGGGAGAGAATAATTCTTGGACATGCAATAAATAATGCTTGACACCACTTGTCAAAAAAATATTTTAATTTTAACAAAAGCCCAGCATCATCAGTCTCACACATCAGAAATTACAGGGTTACACATAATGCATTCAGGCGTCCTCACAGAAAGTATTGAGTCCATGACAGAGATTCAGTTGAGTTTTCACAACTGTCATACCTTAATTTTTTTTTTCAATTTCACATTAAATATCAGTGTTACCTATTCAACAGAAATGGTTTCTATATTTTAAGTTTTTTTAATCCTAAATTAATTTTAAAATAGTAGAACAGTACCAAGTAGCTTCCTTCCCCTTATGAAGAAAGAACTCTTAATAAGTTACATAAAAAATACTTTCACAAATCATCCCAGTATCTGAGAAAAGGAGTGATATAACAACAACATTAAGATATGGGGATCTTACATAACAAATCCCACTGTTCTATAGATCAGCCTCCTCTAAGGAGTCTAAATTCTTTAGGTGAACTAGGTAATATTTGCTCACTGTAAATCAACTTGTTTGTTCATAAATACTTTTTAGTGCTGGTGATCTCAGCGCACAACAGATTGGAGAGGATGTTAAAAAGGTTTGGGTTTTTTTTTGTGGTTGGATATAATTTACTTTAACACAATTAATTAGGCACACCTTTCATTAATTTTCATTCTCTACTAATCATGAACCATTTGTGTCAAACTGTATTGCTTCTTTTTCATTTCTTGGTTACTAATCCAAAATTGCTGTCTAAGGCTTCCAGACCCCAAAATCTTCTCAGTTCTGCTGTTGAGAGGAACAATGCTGATGAACTGCCATTTGATCAGATTAACAAAGCTGAGTATTTCAGCATCTCAATCAGAAAACATTTACCCTTCACAACATTCTCTCTGAATTTACAAGACACTACTCTTCTTGAGTCAGATGTTTTAGGTACTGCTTCTATTACAGAGTCAGGGCACATAATCAGCTGAGGAATTACCAAGAACTCATCCTGAGATATAAGTACAGCTGGCATGAACACAACTGTATTCTACAGCACATTCAATAAAACAGAAAAATGGCTCAAAAAAGTGAGTTTATCAGCGTGCAGAGAAAATTCTTAACAGGATTTGGAAACTCAGCACATCCTTTGCCACTGTAATACAGACAATGCTTTCCATTCCATCAGCTGAGCCATCCTGTAGAACTTCACCATAAAATTCTAAACTGAACTGGTATTAAAAATAAAATATTGGAAAGTGCTCAGAAACATTATTTAACTAAGGCACTTTAGAACTGGACTAATCCTTTAGATTCCAGTAAACACAACATTTCTGAATGCACACTGTCAGACACCTTTCCAAATTCACATCCAGTGAATAAAATTTAGTTATTGCTTATGCACAAAGGTTTTCCATTGTGACATGATTCAAGTTAGTGAGAAGTTAAATCTGCTTCATAAGGGTAACACATGCTCATTAACAATGCAAGGTGTTTGATTTATTATATTATTAATTCAGCTCTACACTACATAGAAAAAATAAATCTTTCATGAAACAGCCAAAGTCATTCATTTCCATATCAGCATCACCAAGGATCTTCTTCCACCTACAAGGAGTAAGAATAACAGTGAAATGAATGCATAATTCATGTTGACTGTGCTAAAATATATTTGAAAGTTTTGAAGACTTGGTTTTATGTAGACAATAGAAGACAATTTCTCTATACGTCAAAATCATAAGGACAGATTCAACAGCAATTTTCTTTTGGAAGTATCAGCAATATTGCTGCAATCCCATTAATAAAGCTTCAGAAATGCTGAAGAGTCTCACTACTATTAATTATTAGACCAAAACATCATCTGTCTTGCAATTAATTCAAACAGAGGACAGTGACTGTGCCAGTGCTATAGGAGTCACTCCTCCCTGTTAACAACAAGAAGTTTACAGGTGTGAACTATAATGAGAGGTAGCCATGAAAAACTTCAGCACTTACTAAGGCTTGACACTGTAGTACTCTTCTGGTGTCACAATTTTCAATCCACCAAAGTAGTCCAGGACCCAAATATTGGTGATGTTGAATTTGGCAAAGAACCAATTGTGATCCTTGGGCCAACTTTCCATTTCAGGGTGGCGAGTGAATAATGCTTTTTTGGCTAAGTCTGCTTCTGAATCATTCACCTAAACAAAAACCAGGAAAATGTTACAATAAGATAGTCATGTAAAGATGAGTTTTAGCTAAAAAACCTATGCTGACTGCAGTGTGCTTTCTTAGTCCAGCCACATCTTGTCCCAAGGGGCTCATTACTGTGGCTGAGGCTGCTCATCCTCAGTGTGGTGTGCAAGAGTGTGAGACAGGCAACACTTACAAAGTAGTGGATTTCAGCATTAAATCAAAATGCTGCTTTTAGAGTTAGTATGAGCAAGAGAGTATTTCATCAACATAAGAATAAATCTTTAAACAAGCCACAAACAGAAAAGTATAGATGCTAGGTGAATTATTATAATGTGACGTCTTAGGTGTAATGTCACCTCCTCTGCACCTGCTCATTCAAACTGACAGAAACAGATACAACTGTGCTCAGAAACACACAAACATAAATGGGATGATATAACAGAATCTACAGAGAAGGGAAGCTGAAAAGTGTGATGGCACTTAATATACAATGTGTAGATATCTGAAGGGTGAAATCAACCATTTAGAGCTCTGGGTATAGAATAAGAAAAACCACCTAAATAAAATCAACTCCATTATTAATGAGAAACTCAGGAAAGCAACTACAAGACTGCTGAGTGCAATGTGCAAATATCAGAGCTGTGAAAACACCATATAATAATGAGACTATCAAGTAGGAGAGTAGTGATGACTAGTTCTCATCCTCAATCATTACCCCAGTAAGGGGATTAGTATATTCAATAAATAGCACATGCAGCTCTCATTTCCTCCTAGAAGACACCAAAGTACTGGTGCACAAAAGAACACTGCCTTGGCAGCAATGCCACCAGATCACACAATGCACATTTTCTGTCTATAATACCTGCAACTTTGTAGCTCAGGTTTGTATTTACTTCAACAGAGTTTCAGAAGCAGGCACGTCACACTGCTCAAACCAAAGAATGTAACTGAGCAACAGAGATGTGAATTAAATATGAAGGTTTTTCCAAAATAATGGCCTCAGACTTCATAGTTTCAGGATACATTGACAGGAATGAGGGAGATTTCCTGCATTATTTTCTTCCCAAATTCCTTGCTAAAGGCATGTCAACAGAGCTCCTGCAATAATCAAGGGTTAACTTTTTTTTTCCTCCCACAAACTACGAGCTGGCCTTTGGGTATCACAGCACAGAACACCTCAGCATATGCTTCTGCACAGAATTTCTCACCTTTCTCCTCTCCCTCCACTAAACAAATCTGTATCTGATGCACACAACCTTGCCCAGCGCCAGCTTTCAGCTGCTCACCTTTACAATGCTCCCAACGAAGATGATGTGGGCACAGAGGGGGTTCTGGGGATCATATTTGTGCTTTCTGCAGTAAGGAGTCTGTGCCAAAGACACAGTCAAGGAGGCATTTGAATTGACCTGAAATGCAAGAAGCAAGATAAGAGGTTTATGCTTACTTTTCTTGAGTGAAAAAAAATGTCATACCCACCACATTTTCAGCTCTTGGTACTTTATTCAGCTCAATAATACTGGCAGAAAGAGCAGAGCTGTCACCACCTTTTCCTAACTACATCTGAAAGGCTCCTTGGGCGAGCTCTGAATCTGAAATAAAGCCCAGTTCAGAGATGTACTGAAGCTTGTTCACATAAAATGCAAACATCACAGAACAAGACTCCTTAAAACTCTGAATTCAGCCCACCTATTTCACATGCAAATGATCATATATTACAATTTACAGACACAAAGGACAGTACAGAAGACAAGGACATACAGTGAATTTCATCAGGTGAAAGGGCAAAGTATTACTGAGAAGGCAACCAAGTGGGCTTCTCAACTGTTGGTAAAATTACCTAGAACAAAAACAAACATCTCTTCCTAACAGCCTCCTGGCTCTCCCAAACAGCTCTTTTGGAATTTAAAGTGAACTTTAGAAGTTAGGTTTAAAAAGAAAATTCAGAGTATTTAAGTGAAACACCTAACTTGAAGAATTAAAGAACCTATATCTGATTGTTTTTCTAAAAACTAATTTGGTGACCATGGCCTGAAAAGCACTGGTGCCAAACAGGATTGCAGAATGCCATCTACTAAGGGTCATTATCTCCCAGCAAGGGAAGTTCCCCTGCTTTGAGACGTTTCATTAGAAGAGCTCATGTCCAAGAGAAACCCTGCACAGTCACTTGAAAACTGCGGAGAGCACAGGAGACCTCGTGAAACAGAAGCAGCCACTTGAGAGATAGGAAGTTGCTTAACTCCCAAAAAGCTGACTCATGATTACTCGGTACCTTCTCCCTCGCCTGTGACTATCACGTGTCAAGAGTTTCTGCACTGAAGCAGCAAAATAAGGACCTGTTGAGGAGCCTCCTGAAGGAAATATTGATTACTAGTTTATACTGGTGGGTTTTATGTTATTCTGAAAGAGAACAGCTGTATTTGGGATGGAAAGAAAGATATAATGCAAAACAAATTAGACTCTCTACAGCACTCAGACATATAATTCAACTATTTTAAGGTAACAAACTAAAACCTGACATGGAACAAACAAAAAATCATAAAACAATCTGAAAAATTACCATTATTTTGTGTTTACTAATATTGTAAGTTACTAAAACAAACAAACAAATCGAATAAAGGAGGCATGACTGCAATTTCATTAAGTTTTTAGCAAACTCTTGGCCATAAAAGCTCTGGGACAAGGCCAATTACACACTCGGAGTCTCAGCATGCCAAAGCTGCCTTTCCATGTGTGCTTCCCTTTACGGTAAGCTCCAGAGATTTAATAACTATTCCTTCAGGAGGCTCTGTAAAAATTCTCTTTGCTTAGGTCCCACACTGACAAGTTCCACTCCTTTTGACTTTGTTGTGCGTGAAATTTCCTCTGTTCAAATATTCTGTGGCGCCTCATTTCTTTGCTCAGTGCTTCTGGAAGCTGCAGACACTTGCTCTGCCTGGCGCTGCCCTTTCTTTCTCAAGACCACGATCAGCAGGAACTTCTCAGGAGCCCTCCTGGCTGTAGCCACAGACAGCACTGCTCAAGGGCTAGTAATTGTCCCCAGGGCTGACAAACGGGGTGTCATCCTTGGAAGAGCCATAAACTAAAACACAGATGAAGAACAATTTTACGCAGAGGGTGCCAGGGCTCTGGAACAGCTGCCCACGGAGGCGGCGGAGTCTCCCTCTCTGGAGAGCCCTACCTGGACACGTTCCCGTGTCACCTGCCCGAGGTGACCCTGAAGGATCTCCAGAGGTCCCTCCCAGCCCCAGCAATCCCGCGGCTCCGTGAACCAGCACTGTCACACTGCCTTGCAATCACCACCTGCTGCTGAGCGCCGGCCTGAGTGACCCGGCCGCTTCTCCGAGCGTCCTCCGTGGGGTCACTCCGCACCCGCGGTGTCACCGCCCCTCCAGGCCCCGCTCACCTCCAGGTCCTGCACGGAGATCTCCATGTCGGTCAAGTACAGGTAGGGCACGCCGCTGCCGCCGCAGGGCCCGGGCGGGCCGTCGCTGAGGGAGAAGATGTTGGCGAAGGGGCGGCCGCGCAGCCCCTCCTGCGCCGACAGCGTGGCCAGCGCGCCCCAGTCGCAGCTGTGCAGGACGTAGCGCGCCATACGCGCCGCCTCCTCGGGCGGCGGGATAGCCGCCACGGCCGCCAGCAGCAGCCCCGATGCGGCGCACAGGAGGAGCAGCAGCCGCGCCATCGCTGAGGACATGGACAGCGCTCGCCGCACAGCCGCGCACCGGGACATCCCAGCCCGCACGGCGCCGGCCATCGACTCCCGGGCCCGCCCGTACCGCCCGCCCACCCGCCGCGGGGGGCGGAGCTTCGCCCTGCCTCACCAATGGCAGCAGCGCTGCCCGTCCCCTCGAGCCAATGAGCGACAACTTCGGGAGTGAAGAGCCCCCACCCCCGCTATCAGCCAATAGACTTACGAGGTCGGCGGTCCTCAGCCAATGAGAGCCACTGGAGGCGGGTCAACGCGCGCCGACGAGGTAAACAACCGCGAGCGCGCGGTCCGGGAGGGGGTGGAGTCACCGGCGGCCCGGCAGCCAATGGGAGCCCTGCTGTGCGTCACCGAATGGGTGGAAAACACCCCAAAATCGGCGAGTCCGAGCTGGGACCCAACCCCGCCGAGTGCCCCGGAGCACGGCACCGAGCGACACAGCCAGCCCTTCCCCGAACACCTCCGGAGCGGTGACTCCAACACCTCCCCGGGCAACCCATCCCAATATCTAATCAGCCTTTCTGTGAAGAAATTCCTCTGAATGTGCAGCCTGACCCTCCCTGGCACAGCTTGAGGCCCTGTCCTCCCATCGCGTCCCTCGTTCCCTGGGAGCAGAGGCCAACCCCCCCCTGGCCGCACCGTCCTTTCGGGTGGCTGTAGAGCAGTGAGGTCCCCCCTGAGCCTCCCTCTCTCCAGACTCCACACCCCCAGCTCCCTCAGCGCCTTCTCACAACACTTGCGCTCCAGACCCTTCCCCTGACTCGCTCCAGCCCCTCAAGGCCTTTTCCGAAGTGAGAGGCCCAGAACTGGACACAGCGTTCGAGGTGTGGCTGAGCACTGCTGGCCATGCTACTCCTGCTCCAGGCCAGGGTGCCACTGTTGGCCTGCTCGGACCTCACCGCGCTGGCCCCGTCCCACAGAATTCCCTCACAATCCCGTTTCCCTGGAGCACCAGCGCGGGAAGAAGGGGAGGTGATGGCAGCGCTCCCGCTGGCCTGCGGGGGCCGCTGGCGGGACGCGGCTCCCGGAGATGTCCCTGCTGTGTCCCAGGGATGTCACGGAGATGTCCCGGACATGTCCCTGCTGTGTCCCAGGGATGTCACGGAGATGCCCCGGCGGCTCCCGCCCGTGCCGAGCCAGTCCCCCCGCTCCGACACCCCCCGTTCTGCGGGGTCAGAGTGACGCGGAACAGGCCATGGCGCGGTGCCCGGCAGCAGCCGGCCCCTGCTTTGTGTGCCTGGGGAAGTCTGTCACATCCTGGAAGTGTCCCAAACCCGCGTGGATATGGCGCATGAGGACACGCTTCACTGGTGAGCACGGGGTGCTGGGTTAACAGGTGGACTCGGGGATCCTTAAGTTCTTTCCCGACCATAATGATTCTGTTATTCTACAATCCTTCAGCCCCACTATCCCTGCCCACTGCTAAATCAGCCTCAAAGGCTGGTTCTATGCCACCACAGGTGTTTGAGGCCCAGCCTTCCCTTGGGAAAACCCTATAATTTAATCAGAGCAGCAGGGACTATCTGTTTTGGGCCACAAAGCCCACAGAATGATCTGCCACTGGGCAGAACTCAGGTTTTACCTCTTGCACATGTCAGAGCCCTTGCTCTGCAAGGCTTGGTTTTGTCAGTTGAACACCATTCCACCTTCCACTGAAGGCTCTTCCAAGCATTACTTACCCAAATAAACACTTAGCTTGTTTTATCCGTCACTTTGTGCTCAGTGACCTTATAAAGATTTGTATAAAGAGATGCTTTAAACTGGGGTAACACTGAGACTTGATTCAAGTGGTCCTAAAAGATGGTGGGTTTTCATATTTCCACCTGGATCCAAGTATGTCCGCACTATGTAAACAGCAATGTAGCACTGAGAAAGCCAAATTAACTTGCCCTGTGAGCACCATCTGCCCCAGGTGCCCCACAGCACCCACAGCTTATAGCAGCCCAGATGGATCACCCTGTTGGGCTGAACTCAGCAAGAAAAATACACCACCCATCCACTCTCTACGATTTATCTGCTGTCCTGTACAAGCAGAACAAAATAATTTTTCCTCCAATGTTCTCCTTGCCTGCAGAGCATGGTTAGAAATCCCTGCCTCCTCTCTGGACACATGGAGGCTTCTGCTGCTGCCTTCTCCTGGAGATGCTCAGGAGAAACTGAAATTTTCATAGGGAACAAAAAAAGGAAAAGAAAAGGATGCTCTAAACCCCTGATGTGCAGGCACTAGGCTCTCTCACTTCCTCAGTTAGATCTCAGAGAAAGGAGAAGGATTCTCTCTCTGTTGTGCTGCAATATTGTCTAGGGGCTCTCAGCATCCTTGCATAACAGGGTCAAGAAAGTATTGGTAGGCACTACTAGTTCTCCTTTCCAAATCATGTGCTTCACTGCATTTAAAAGCCAGTAAATAGACAGTAATATCTCACCATAAATGGAGATACTTCCTCCAAGGTCGAGTTCATGGAATGATCTTAATTTCAGTGTATTTTATATGTGATGGGCTTCAGGCTGTGTCCCTGGAGGAGATGTATTTTAGTCAGAAAGTGGGCAAGGTTTCCATCCTGGCTTGTGTCATGTTTTGTCTGCCCTCTTCAGAGCTGCTTTTCCCCGAGCCAGCTCTCTCTGCAGCCAGCCTGGTTGCTGCATGGGCTGGGCACGGTTCCTCCTCAGACACAGCCTAGCTGTGCTCTGGTCCAGGCTTCCTGTCTAGGTCAGGCAGTCTGTCCGTGCACAGAAGCCTTTATGTGTCCAGATAACACCCGGGGGCTGTGCAGTCTCGCTGTGTGCAGCGCTTGATTCCCGAGCCAGGCCGGCTCTCCCATGCAAATGCCAGCCAGGGTGATCCAAGCCACTGGCCGGGGTGATTAAAGTCACTTGCCGCTGCCTGTGACAGAGGAGACTGACCTGTGAGTCAGCTCTGGCTAAAGCTGAAGTGCTCAGTGCTTTGAAGTGCCAATGCCTGGTGCCACATGAGACCCACCATGCAAATTGTTTCTAAAAATGTTGGTTAGATTCTCTCCTGAGGAGGTATCAGCCCTGCTGCTGCTACAAGTGGCACACAGCACAGGCAAATAAGACATTTATTTGTTCTCACCCTCAAACTGCCTGAATTACCTTGGTTGGGAATTTAGCTTGTGACTCTTCCCTTGGTGTATTTTTTAGAAGATAGGTAAAGTTATTACAGCGCTGGCCTGGTGTTCAGCCAAAAGTCCTTTCACTTTTTTGACAGCCACCACACAGGCAGTGGCAAGGCAAGCTTCCTCTGTGCACAACCTGTTAGGGACAGAAATATTGTTCCATTTTCAGTCAAAAAATCCTGTTCAGTCAGAGCTTGGGCTGCATGCTGAGGAAGCTGCTGGCGAGGGCCACTGCTTGTGGTGCTGCTTTCTGGGACACTGAGAGATGGGCAGTAGGGCTGACCTGATAGGAGTGTCATCAAAACCAGCACATATACCCAGAATTGTGTCAGCAGCCATGTTCTGGCTGGTTTTGTTGGTTTATATTGAGCCTGGTATACTAAAACTAGTAACCATAGAGGAATTGCTCAGTCTGGAAGCAAGCTGTCAGTGGCTCATGCTGATAATATTTGTCCCACCACTAAATGAGTACAATGGGATGCAGCCATACCTCTTAACACCCCAGCTCAGTTTGTTCTCTGAAGTCAAGCAGATCAGGAGAAAGAAGAGCTCTCCAAAAACATTCAGGTGCTGCAAGAGATGACACCAGTTATCTGAACACCACCCACCAGCCCCTGGTGGGCCCAGGGTGATCCACCTCGCTGTGATCTCATTATTGCAAGGTGAAATGCTCCTTGTGCCATAGAGCATTTTTTAACTTTACTCTGCTTAGGGACAGGCTTTTGCCCAGATCCTGGCAATTAGGAGGCCCTAATTAAGAAGCCTGGTTAATCTGAACCACGATGTTAGCACTTGGGCACCAGCTGACAGTCAGGAACACGTCAAATTTTTCAGTTTTTCAGTCAGTCTCTACCACCTACTTTTTTAGGTGGCCAGCATGAAAAAGACACAAACTCACATTCCAATTCAGCTTAGTGAGAGCCACTTTATAACCACATCCTTTGATTTAACTCCCTTTGGTAACGGGACTTTCCCGCTGACATCAGTTCCCAGGGGTGCAGAGAGCCTGGCACACGTGTGTGTGTGTGTCCGTGTGTCTGTGTGTCCGTTGGCACGTGTGTGTGTTTGTGTGTCTGTGCTCTCAGAAGGGCTTTGCTGCAGCTGCAGGACCCGAGCACAAAAATGTCAATGGTACTGAGCCTTCCAGCTGAGTTCATTTCCTGCTGATAAGTCCCCGAAGAAGAGGGCGAGGCTCAGCGTCCTCGGCGTTGCTTTAGCGCTGAGGGCCACAGGCAGGCAGCTCGGGGCACACTCAGCAAAGGGCGGGTTCAAACAGCGAGTTTCCCATAGAAAAAACGCTGCTCACGTTCGCTTCCTGTCGGCTGCCAAGTGACAGACCTGATGTGTAAAGGCAACCTAAAATAGGATGTTGGCTTTTAGAGTTGATTGATCTTTGAAATGCAAATGTTGTTTCTTTGGTGGTTACCTTATCCCCTCCTTTTTCTTTTTACTTGAGAATTGAGTTGCTTGAGTGGGAACAGAAAGGGTTGAAACCCCATTCTCAGGAGGTCAACAGCTGCTGGTTGAGTGGTGTGAGTCCCAGGAAAGGATGTGAGTAACAGCAGCCAAAGCCAGGCAGAGAGGTGGACAGAACGACCTCAGATACTGGCACTGACAGGTGAGCTGTACTAAAACCCTCAACGAATGTCTTAACAAAGCACAGAATTGCAATCTGTCCTGCAGGAACCCACAGCTCCCTCCACCCTTCGCTCTCCCACCACCCTGACAAACATACCTTCCCAGATTGGCAGCTAGGCAGACACACATGCCAGAGACAAAATTTTAGATGCCCTCCAATGCACTTTAAACTAACTGGTTTTTGAATAAAGCATAGCCATGGCTCTACATGTCCTTTTTGTTGCTCTCTCTGAGCACCCTGCAGAGGCTCCATTCTCCATCCTTCATAATGCAAGAAGCCAGCAAATGTTGCCCATGGTGTTTCCAATCATGGCAGAACCCCTCACACCACCTGTTTTGAAGGAATGCCAGGATGAAGGAGGTCCTTGCACCTCTCCCCCACGTGCTGCCTGTAGCAGGAGTGCCAGTCATTTCTTCAGAAGCAAACTTGCTGTGTTGCAAGTCTTGAAAAGAATGTCTTGAAAAGAATCAGACAGGAAGCTGCAAAATCCAGGGGGCCACAACTGCAGCATTTTCTCAGTCAAATGAAATTTCCCTCCAGAGCCTGTTTTAATGGCACTGGTGATGACTATATATTTTTTTTTCCTGCAGAGCAGAACAGATGTGGAACATTTTTTTGGATATAAGAACAAGTTAGTCTCATAGACACTGCTACATCCCAGGTTTGTAAGCAGGGATAAACAGAAGGATGCAAAGAGTCATACTCGAAGATACCTCCAAGTACTTGGAAATGCACATCATGTGCAACACCCAGTTTCTCTGTAGAACCTCCCTTAATAAGGTTTGTTTCAGAGGTCTTGCAGCTAAAGCACGTGGGTTGTTTGTTCAGATTTTCTAGTGGTTTTCAGTCCAGAAACAAGAGAGAGGAAAACAAATCCACACCTTATGTCATCTTGTCTGGAGAAAAACAGACACCATATTTCTATGCATTCACCCCTTGCTCCTTCAGGAAGGAAGATTTAGAATGGAAAAGTGTCAAAAGTACAGACAAAATTTTAAAAATGCTCCAAGTACTGCATACCATGCCCAGAGCAATGGCATTTGGGAATCCAGCAGGCAGAAAAGGTTTGCTTTGTGGCAAGATACTTGGAGGCAGAAATAAATGGAGTGAAGAATTGTGGTGGGGCAGCTGCAACAGCTTTTGCTTTACTAATATGGGTGAAGCGATACTGCCTCTCCCTAGCAGTTTCCTTTTCTGTACACCTAAGCAAATGGTTTCCTCTGCACAACAGAGCCCCTGAAAGCTGAAAGAAAACACTGAAACAGCCCCTGAGCAGCAGGAAACAGTTATGGGAGGTGTGACTTTGACGGTGTGTTACATGGCAGGTATCTAGAAAACAACACTTGTGACCCATGTTCAGTGAAATCCCTCAGCTTGAAATTTCCTGCTGTCCCCGCAGCAGGCAAAGCACGGGCAGTAGAAGAATCCTGCCTTCCCTGCCTGAACCCTGTTTCTCAGTTCAGTTTCTATTCCCTGTCCTAATGTACCATTGTCAGGACTTGAAGAAATGAATAGGATTTCCAAACAAGTGGTAGGTCAATTTTCATATTTATTTGAGATTTTATTTTCTTATATCTACAGTTGCAGCATCTTCTGGTTGCTTACAGCAGAGGGGTTTCATCTAATCCATCTAATCCAGTGTTTCAACAGCAGAAGATTAATTGGTCCTCTTACCCAATCTCCAGATTGCAGCAACTCAGCCTATCATTCTTTTGGCTAAGGACAGAGTGACTATTGTATATTGAATCTGGGAGATAATTGGATCTCAATTTAAATCTGCAAATTCCACAGGAGTCCTGCAGCATGCAGGACAGCAACAGTTAACTGCACTGGAAGAACCACTATCAGTAACAGGGAGCTGGGGTATCACGATGCTCACATTTAAATCCATGCTGGAGCATTTTCAGCCACAGCCAGCAGGGACTTGTGAAACACTGTAAGGGAGAAGTAGGAATCCCTTCTAGAAAACATGCTTTAACTCTCTTCTGCCCCCAAGGTACCGTGCCAAAATGACACGGATATGACATTGTGTCACTTTGCAGCTGCACTCAGAGCGAGGAAGCCAGCAGAAGACAAAGGGAGTGTTTCCAAATTCCTCTGCACCACCCTGCTCTCGAGAGGTGGGGACTGAAATTCTTTGAGAAGGAGCATATGCAAACAGTTGCTAAAAGAGATGTCCGGTTTACAACACTGTGATCAGCGTGGAAAGGGAAACTGCAGCAAAAACATTCCGGAGCCTTGTTTTTCCCCATCCGAATTTCTCTACCACCACGGAAGCTTCTCACTTCCAGTGCACGAGTCTGTCCATCCCCGTGAAGGGAGAGGAGAACAACCCACACCCTCCAACCTGGTGGTGTGAGACACAAATTCAAGGTGGAAAGAGCTGGTCCTGCTTTACAGCTGGACCGTGACAACCTTGCATGGGGACCCTCTGCTAGTGCCCGCAATTAAGCCCTGTCCTCTCCCTGCGGGATCACCCAGCAGATATTTGTCCTTCCTGGGAGTCCCAGCCACGCACCGGGACAACGCCTTAAATTCTGCCCAAGCCCAATAATCACCCTCGCTCTCCTCCTATTCTGCCTTACTAAAGACAGTTCATTGCCGAGTGAAATTACCGAAAAGAAGGAAGAGAAAGGAAAGCTGCATTTAGAAGGAAAGGGATTCTCTCCTCACAAACAAACAGGCAAGAGACCCTGCAGCCTGGGAGAGGGAAGTGTGGACAGCAGAGAGATCGAAGCAGAGATAGCAGGGCAGGAACTGCAAGCATTGGAGAGAAATAGAGACTAAACGGAGGGGTGGGAGGGGAATAAAGATAAGGTGATAGAAAATAGGAAGGAGGAGACAAAAAAAGGGAGAGAGGAAATGCACATGCGGTGTCCCCCAGTTTGGACGCGGAGGCAGAGCTTGTTGCTTGTTGTCTCAGGAGCCCGGCGCTCCGGGAAGGACAGTATCTGTTTAGATTTGTGTCTAAATTTAAACCCTGATTGCCTTGCCTCCCCCTCCTCTCCCCTCCCTCCCTCCCTTCCTCTCACCCACCCGCCCTTCTTCCTTGTTCGCAGTGCAGGGCCGCTGGCCGGGCTCCGTCTGTCAGCTCGGGCTGAGCAGCAGCTGGGATCTCCCAGCCCTCCACGCTCTGCTCTGCCTCTCCTGAACTTTTCCCGCAGATAACAGGGAAAGGGGTGGGGAAGAAAGATTGCCCCGAGGACACCTCTCTTCTTGCAGGACATGGAGGTAAAGAAAACTTTTTTTATTTCCACTAGCTTGTGACTGGCTCCGCGATCTGCTTTAGCTCCACCTTGCAGAGCAATTTCTCCCTGAAGGCAGCTTCAAAATATCTTTTTGCTGGGGTTCAGATAAAGGTCTCTTTCTTCCCATCCCGACTCCTGTCGTGCACCTCAGACTCTTCTGCAGGTTTTAGTCCAGATTTGGAAAGCAGGGGGATGGTTTGGGAAGAAATTACCTCTGTGAAAGGGGAACGAGAAAGAGTTGCCATTTACTTACTGGTCTCCGAGGTGTGAATAGAGTGTTAGATTTTAAAAGGTATCATTTTAAAAGGAGGTTTTAAGGAATCGTTAAGAATGGGGACATAAGAGAACAAACCTTCCAAGCTCTTGGGGTTGGTTCCTTCCCAATGCGTGCAGCAGCACTTGTGATTCACACCCTCAGCTGTGTGTGGCTCCTCTCCCATGTGGATTGGGAGGTCTCATTTTCCTTATCAGTGGAACATTTTGGGTCAGGGAAGGGGACCAGGGAGCCTGTGCTTGAGTGAGGTAGATGAGTAGCACACCTCCAGAGGGTTTTCTGTCTCCTTTTTCTCTGTGTACCCTGTGCTCCAGGAGAGTTGGATCTCATGTCTCAGGGTGGGCACAGGAGTCTGGCTTCCCTGGGGTTTATGTTCAAGCCTTCTCCTGTGTTCCCCCCTCTTGGGCAAGGCAGCTCACCTCCCTCTGCCTCCCCTCCCATTCATTGAAAATGGGAATGGTGGTGTTTGCTTTGGTCATGTCAGGCTGGATTTGTGAGCTTTTCAGTTTTTTAAAGTGGCAAGGGAAAAGGAATATTTATTTTTAGGAGGGGCACAGGAAATAGAAAGGTGATTACAACATTGGCAAAACCTCAAATTATGAAAGAGGACATTTGGTATTTCTCTCTGCTAAACAGAGACCTTACTAAACACTTTATATTATCTTCCCAGATAAGCCTTTTTCTGTGTGGATGCAGCCCCAGTAGCAGGACACTCAGCAGAGCCAGGGAACAGTGTGCTTCAAGCACCACTTCAGTTTTTCTTTGAAGAATTCCAGTGCATAACTCAGCTGGGCAATTGTGATAACACCCAGGTGCTAACATCACCATCCTCGTTATCTGTGCTGACCTGCCCCACAGGCAAGGGTTAAAGATTTGGCCTGTTCAGGTGTGTTTGTTACAGAAAATGTCCTCAACCGAATTATCTAAATAGATTTTGGGGTGGAGAAGGACCAAGCAGTGGTGGAACCAGCTCGGCACAGGCTATTTACGTGACATGACAAATGTTGGGCTTTACAAGCCTTTTCAGGTTTGACAGAGCCTAGGTCACCACTCACTGTTAACACTTGTTTTATTCTTTTTCACTATCCTGTAATGTTTCAGCGGGGACAGGGAATTGAGCTCCTAATTTGTTATAATTTAGGGCTGAAACAGATATTTTGGCATGTTGAGGACACTCTCCCTCACCCCCTCTTGTCTCTACACACAAAGGATTGTGCCCCTCGAGTATTTTCCGTTGTCACTGTTGAGTAGAAAGGAACACACCTGCCATTTCCTTTTTGGAGATACGTGTGACATGTGGAAGGTCAGGTGGCCAGGAAGCTTCTCTGAAGTATCTGACCTAAGAGCTCCCCGCTCTTGCTTCTGTCCTTTTATCTCATTTCCCGTCTTTTCCTTGTGCTACCTGGTTTGTTTTTATCATCTGTAGATTGCTGAATCCATTCTTATTTTTAAAACATCTCAATGACCAAGATATTTTATAAGTAGTGTGCTTGGTCCTGCCCCACGCCTCCAAAATAGTGTTTGATGTCCCAAAGTTAAGAAGATATTTAGACGAAAACAGAGCCAAGAGCAAGAGCTTGATTTCTCACCAGCTGATTCTCTTCTCTGTTTCTTCCTGAGGGCTTTTCACAGGCAGGACACAAAGGCTCACCGCAGACTTTTTGCTTTAAAACCAGGTTTAATGATCCTGTGCAGCAGGAACGAGAGGGGTCCTGTCATTTCCCTGTTTGCTTCATCAGTGGCAGGCAGAGCTGCTCCCTGCTTTCCTGCTGGCATAACTGGCAAGCTCTTTGCTCTAATGGGACACATGAGGATTACCAGCATTAGGAGGAAAAGGGCAGAGGGCTGACCTAGCCAGCTGATTTCCATCACATCCCTGGCAGGAAGACCCTAGTTTTGAACAACTCACAGAAGCAAGATAGTTGGGATCTCTTTCTTAAAGTGGTTAGTTTCAGTTGCTGCTACTTAGGGACTAGTACCTATGGTCTTAGCCATCCTGCTGTCAGGAATGTGCCACATTGAAAGCAGCAACTGAAACTATTTAAGATCCTAAAGAGGGAGAAAAAAGCAGCAAAACCCTGCCCTTGCAGTTCACGTAATTTTTGTGATCTTCAGTGTTTTGTTTCGTTGTTTGGGGTTCTTTTTTGGCCCGTCTTCTTGATGCAAAATAGATTTGACAATCAATTTTCTTTCCAGTGTTATGGCAGATGAAAAGAAATCAGGAAGTTTATACCACAGATTATTAATATGAGTTCATATCAAAAGTGTGTAAAACTGCACTGGGGAAAGCTAAGCCACTTGTAAAGAAAAGCAGCCATGAAACATTCTTTGCACTTAGGGTACAGAAAGCATTAGAAATTTTTGTGTTGGTTTGTTAGTTTGCATCTTCAGATTTGGCCCAAGCTAATTCCCATGGCTTGTGGGTTCCCAAACCTTGCTGCAGATGTTGTGAGTTAAGGCATCCACTGAAAGTGCTTGTGGCTTTCTGCAGCCCATATTCCACAGCAGTCATGGAATTCCTCTTTCCAGCCTCTCTGTAGGGGCTTGGGAGCATAGAGACACTTGAACTTTACTTGCACAGCGAAGGGAAACAATCCAAGAGTGAATTTCACTTGAGTGGCTCCCTACAGTGTCATGGGTTCCCTAAGCTGCAGGGGTGCAGAGGTGCAGCAGCCAGGTGTATTTTGGGAAGGCTCTCCCCTTCTTTGTGCCTGCCAACAAGTGTCATTTAATTCTGTGACATCTCCATTGCCATGTCTCTTTTCTGCACTACTCCTGCTAGATCTCCATTTTTCCTGTTGGTGCCCGGACTCAGCAGAGGGAAAGCTTTTCCAGGGCTGGGGGCAGTTCTCTGCTCACTTCACCCTTCTGGGCAGCACTCACCCTGTCCTTAGGAAAACTGCACTGAGGAGATGTCACCCAAGGGGACTGAACCGGAGGGGATGCAGGCATGGGTACTGTGCAGATGAGGGGGCTGAAATCTGTGAGGGCCATCCTGGTCCTCAGAGCAGCAGGACAGGAGGGGAGCTGGGCTGAGAGAGGTCTCTGCCCACCCTGGCAGCTCTGGAGCCGAGATTGCAAACAGGCATTACGGCATGGTTAGCTCTGCCAGGAAGCAATATCCCTTTCTCAGGAAGCTCTGATGATTGGCTTCTATTCTAAAAGTTAAAGTGTTCTTTTTCCCCTCTTCTCTTTTTTTTTCTTTTCGCTTAACAGAATGGTTCAACCTCAGATACACTTGTTTTCAGTGTTTCCTCCCAAATCCATCAAAATGACACATTCACGCAGTGTGTCTGTGAAAATAAAGGGAAGAGTATTTAAGTAAACTGGGTATTATATGACCCCATTCTACCTCTCAGGTCTGGGCAGATTTGGGACTGCTTGACAGTAAATAGCATGTCTGCAGGAAAGAGTTCTGGACAGGATCTGGTTTGCCAGACTTACACATCCTTGTGACTGTAGGCCTCCCTCCTGAAGGACAGGAAACAACAAAACCAAACCCCATGGGCTGTGCTACAGCCCTTTCTTCCCCCTAGCAGACTCCCCAGAATAAATGGAATTAAGGCTTTTCCTGTGTCACCAGAGAGGGAGAATTCTTCTGAACCTCTCCCCACTCCCCAGTTTGGTTGTCTGAGTTTCCCAAGCCATGGTGACAGCATTTGGGAAACGCCTTCTGTCCTGTGCTCCACAGCCTAATTGGCAGGATGCTTTGCAGTTGGACAGCATATCATGCATACCTTCCCATACATTCCCAGGAGCTGCTTATCTGAACAACAGGGGAAAACATCAGCACTGCTTTATCAATAAATAGATGCTGCTTGGAAACTTGCTGGCTTTTATCATGGAAATGAACCAGCCCACACAAACTGGGGTTGGTTTTCCATTCTGTTTCCACTGCTAACTGAGGTGTTTTAGAGAGGTGGAGGCTCCTTTTCTTAAAACAACAGCTCTACAGCCTGAATTTGGGATTTGAGCTGGCAGCTGACCCAGCAGCAAGGAAGCCTCTTTGGAGGACCTTGTTTGGTGCTTTGCAGACAGGGCAGCAGGCCCCGAATGTGGTCTAGAGACAGCAGAGCTGTTATGTAAGGAGAAGTTGTTATTACACACTCACTGCAGAGTTGCTTCACACCTCGTTGTGACAGAGGCACGGGGCACTCTTCATTCCTACAGTCTCACCTAGGCATGGTTTTAAGTCACACTTCGTGCAGGTCACAATGTATCCAGCTATGCAGTCTCATGCCAGAAATGCCTTTACATCAAATCTGACTTGTATCTTTATATCTTACCAGCAGTATCTGGGTCCTGGTAATGTACTGTAAGGATAAGCCTTATCTGCCCCATTAGTGCCACTTTTCAGAAAGACAGGAAAAGAGGCTGCAACAAATTCTTGCCAGATTGAAGCATATCACTTGCTGAAGGTGTTTCTGGAAGTCTTCTGCAAAAAAAGACCCACACTTCCCTTGCCAGATTTACAGCATATTTACATGCATGGCTTTTTCTTCATTATTCATCACCAGATTTTAAAAGAGCTCAAACCCTACATGTAGTAGTTTGCCCTAAGTTCCCACACCTATAGAACAGGTAGAAAACTTGTGAGCTGTTATTTTTGCATATGCAAATACACCTGTTTACCCTTTCAAATGAGATGCACACAGGGTTTTGGTCAGTGTGGATGACTGGTGGCTAATCTGCAAAGGTTTACCACTGCTAGCTTCAACAAAGCTCCTGCTCATCCCAGGCTTCTCAAATGCACAGAGAATTAACATGTGTGGTTTGGAAAGCCTGGATATCTAAAAGTTCCAAACCAGTGACTTCTTGTGCACAGAAAGGCACAAAAATGCTAAGGAGAGTGAATTCTGCCTCAGAAGTTTGGAGTTTAACAAGTCAGTGGGGTTTTGCAGGGAGAGTGAGGACAATACTGTAAAACTGTTAGCACAGAGGAAACAGAATGTGTTAGTGCATGAGAAAAAACAGTATGCCTGGGAATAATGGGATCCAATTAAAGGAAAGATTTATATCTCACCAAATAGCAGGAAAGATTTCTAACAGTGAGGTCTGGCATGGTTTGGAGTAGCATAGTGGAAACCAAATGTAGTAGAAAATCTTTTTCCCATGAATGATTCAAAAATAGACTGGACTGAGTGGTAGAAAGATAAGAAGCAATCTTCAGTTGTATTCAGGTTAGTGGTACTGATAGGGCCACCAGAGGGGCAGCACCATGCTGCTTCTGCAGTTCTACCACATGTGGGCTGCTGGGAGAAACCAGTGGCTATTCAGCATCAGGCCCAAAAAGTGTTTATGATTCCTCCCTGCTGCAGTGCATTGTTCAAGCCCAGCAAACTTCTGCCTGTGGGAAGTTCAGGTCAAAATAAATTGGCATCACATCTGCAAGAGTCTGGGAATGGTAATTTTATTGCCTGTGTAAAACACAAAGCCAATTTTATTTTTATTCTTTCTTCCTGTTTTTAGAATGGGTTTCTTTATCCTTTAAAACTGCATACTACAACAGCAGTCATGGCTTACTCAAGCCAATCATCTTGAAATCCCTTTCTGCTGAAAGTGCCATGTTCCTCCTGATGTAAGTTCAGATGAAACATGCCCTGTTTTCACAGACACACACTTGAGCTGGTGTGCCAGGCTTCCCAGAATTTCACCCCTTGGGCCTTGCAGTGAGGGCATGTTTAACTTGTGAAATGTGCACAGTCTAATCTGGTTTCCCATTTAGTCTTTACAAGGTGCATGGAGTTGTCGACACTGTCCCTGTGTGAGAGCCCAGGGTTTGCATTCCCAGTTTGAAGGTGTTCATTCCCAGTTAGAGGCAGAGGGGCTCTCTGTGCAAACACACATGGTCCTCCAGACAGCAGGGGCCTGTGAAGAGGACGGAGTGGAAGGAAAGGGATGGATTCCTGAACACACTGGTTACTCCTACAAAAGAGAAACAATCCTAGCACTGTGTCTTTCATCTCCCAGCTCAATGCAAAGTTGCCTTTTCCACTCACATCAGGACTTCATTCTCATGTTGTACATTGTCCTGTACATAGTCAACTAAGGGACTGAAAAATCACTGGATCGTTCCAGTGATTCCAGAGATCAAAAGCTGAATTTAATTTTTCTTCTCAACATCTGTGAATTCAGGGCCTTGCTGGCCAGATCTTCCCAGTGCTGATTCACTCAGTGAGCAAGTGTCGTGCAGGCACTGAGCCCACACTTCCTGGACACCTGGTTCCGGTGGCCCAGCTTGAACCTGGGGAAACTGAGGGTGAAGGAACTTTAATTTCTCTTCTTGCCAGAGAGAAAGAACATGTAAACGGGTTCAATCAGCCAGCAGGTAAAAGAAATGGAGCACTGAAGTAGGGGTAGAGTGTTTCAAAGCTCTTACGAACACTGGGTTTCTCCGTTAAAGCATTTATGGGAGAATTTTTATGAGCAGTTTTACTCAGAGATCATTATCTTCTTCACATCACCAAAAATAATCTATGTCAAAGGCCAAGCTGCAGCTCGGGAGTTGCTTGTGTGCATTTTCCTTAGGGTATATAGATGAGTTGTTTACCTGTGGAAAAGACTAAATTTCCAATGCACCATTATGGCCAATCCAGACTGGGCTGAAAACTCAAGCATTTTTAAACATAACAGCAAATTACAGCTGCCTGGGTACACTTCCCCAGTGTTTGGCCCAGTTTTCAGGAGTCTTGCAGGCTGGAGACTCTGGATGAAGCCAAAGGGTGGGAAAGCAGCTTTGCAGACCCAGGTTCTCAGTGCCACTGGGGCCACTGAGCCCTCCAGGGTCCAGCTAACAAAACATCTCTGTGGCTATAGCTCAGCATTCACACCTCAAGCTGGCTGCCAGCAGAGTGCTTGCTATCACTTTCCTCCACTCCATATCTGTGTACCTTTTTAGACTAAATTCCTGGCTTAGATAAATATGAACCTCCTTCTCTGTCCTGCCTGTATCCAGTGTAGACCTAATTTCATAGCAATGTGTTACAAAGATAGCACAGTCCTAACTGATGAGTCTGGAAGCCTCTGTAGTTGGAAGCTCTGGGCAGGCTCATTTACCCTTCTGATTTTCTGTTCCCAGCCTGATAAATTGAGAGGAGTTTGAATCCCTGTGCTGCTCTAACTAGGCTGTCTCTGAGTTTAAATGGGGAGGTACCACAGTCTACTTACAGCATTTATCAGAAATATTTTGAACCGTCCCTGCATCTTGCATTCTCTGTGCACCTTCTTTGACAGTTCAGTGACTTCAGTTTCTAATTTAACCTTCTCAATAGCTTCAGGTTAGATAATTTATGCCTTTTGTATGTGCACTTGCTTGAAGTTCATCTTCTTTAAGCACTCATTAGGCCAAGAGCGATCCCTTCCTCATCCCACCTGAAGCATCTTGAGTCTGAGCCTCCTCATGTTGAAATTCATCTTTTTTTTCAGGCTCTGCTAAAAGCAGGGCTTTTTCCCTGAACCCCTGTGAGGCAGCCAAGAGAGAAGATCCATTGGGTCGAGACCTTTTCTGCTGCAGAGGCTGTTCCATTGGCTCAGCCCATTTCTCACAGAGCAGCTGCCCAAGGGTCTCCCAAGGGTCTGCAGGTGAGAGCAGGGTGTAGCCTCCCATCGTGTCTGAAGCTACAGCGAGTCACTTAAAGGAGCACCATGGCTGAGATGGCATAAAACAATGATTTATTTCAAGGTTCAATAGGATAAACATGGTTTATGCCTTTCTTTCCCCACTGAAGTAATACACATGCAAGTCCAGCCTTCCTGGCCATCTCTCCACTGTGTGTCTTAGTCTAAAACTCCTTGCTCACATGAGAGCAGAGCACTTGCCCTACAGACTGCCCTATTTCCTGTCTCCTGTCCTAGGAGGTTTTGCTGGTTGCTCCTCCATTAGCTCACCCTTTCCTCTCCTAGAGCAGCAAGAGCTCCCCAGAAGAAGGCCTGGAAGTACACACAGAGAGGCACCAATTAATTTGGGGGAGCTTGACAAGCTGTGTACAGTTCCCAGACCATTAAGAAAAACAGATGTCTGGAAGGGAAACACTGGGAAGCTGAGAAGGATCCTGAGGGAAGCCCTGGCCAGGAGCAGAGCTCTGTACAAGCAGCTGGTGGAGGCAGCTCACCAGCAAAGCAGCTACATCTCACAGTGGCCACCACTGCTCTTCATCAGAGCTGCCAGCGCACCCCTCCAGCCATGGAGCCTTTGGAAGCAGCCTTTGGAAGTCTCCAGGACACATCCAGAGGCTGCCTGGACAAGCTGCTGAAGACACACGGGAAGCAATGCTCTCCAGGCCAGCCAGAGCAACATCTTGCTAACAGCTGTTGTCAGCTGTAAATCAGGACATCAGCATCACCCTGCCAGGGTACAGATCAGCCCTTGGCTCCAGCGGAGCAATTCCACATTGGGAGTGTCTGTGGATTCTTAAAACAACACAACCTCATCAACTTATTTATTCAATGGATGATTTCTGAGAAATAACCCATTCCCCACCTTCAAGCATATTATCTGCAGTTTAGATATCTGCTACAGCTCATGTCTGTTGTATCACCAAGCTTTCAGACAGTATTTATTGCTACAGGGCTCCCATCAGATGGAGAGAAGGAATTCATGACAGGACTTTATATCCATATCCTGCCTGACATACCAGAAAACCCAGATGTCTTCCTGAACTAAGCTGAAAACTGTGTAGGTGTTCACCTAATTTAATTTTGGAGAAATGAAAAGTAATGCTGCTTGAAGGAGAGTGGGGATCTTCAATTTCTTAAGAAAGTGGTGCATTAGCTCCAAGATGAAATCCTGCTGCCAAGTTAATCACAGAATCATCTAGATTGGAAAAGACCTTAAGATCATCAAGTCCAGCCATTAACCCAGCCCTGCAAAGCCCACCACTAAAACAAACCCCTAAGTGCTACATATACATGTCCTTAGGGATGGTGGCTCCATCACTTCCCTGGGAACCTGTTCCACTGCTTGAACAACCCTTTCAGTGAAGAAATTTTCCCTAACATCCTATCTAAACCTCTCCTGGGGGGCAACTTGAGGCCATTTCCTCTTGTTATACTCCCACTGGCCTCCTTCATTGTGACCTTCTTTAAGTGAGGAGCTGAGGGCTGTATTTGACAGGCCATTCCAGAGTAAGGGACTTTATTTTCAGCATCCCAATCTGAATTTTCATAACCTCAAATAATAGGAATGCTCAGTGTATCTGCTGCAAGGTTCTGGCTTACTGATAGCACTCCCATTTAAGCAGCACAAGCTATTTCCCTCAAGAGACCTAGAGATACGGCAAACTTGATGGACAATTGCTTCAAATGTGTCCCTGGTGTTCACTTGGAGCAAGGGAAGAGCTCTGCAGCATCAACACCATTCTTTTAAGGCCACATGAGAAAAAAAAAACCCTACCTTTTTTTAGAAACCGTTTGTTCCAGATAAATACAGCCAGTGTTTTTAAAACAAGTGTATTAACTCGAAGGAAACAGCAAGACACTGAATTTCCAGGACTTCATAAAGGGAAGAGGTGTATTAATTTAGTCTCCTAGTGTAGTCAGACTTAGTAGTTGTAGAGATCTGTGTTCAGCTATTTGTTTTTTGTGTCTCAGTGCTTAAGGTTGCTGATGGCTGAGCTCCATTTTGCAGTGGTAGAGCTGTAGTCAGATGGTTTGCAAAACATTTCCACCTACAGAAGCCACACGGTAAACTACCAGCTTTTCAATAGTTCAGTACTTCTTTTTATTTCTTGAAGCTGTATCATCTTAAATACCTCAGCCTCTGAACAGAGACAACAGAGTGCACCCCAGAGAGTCAAAGGGAGAACCCTGTGTGGTGTGTCTGGGCTCAAAACCCAGTATGGGTGCATTTCTGAAGTTGTGCTACTTCAGATGGCAGGAGAACCCCCCTCGCATGGAGCCTCTCCAGGGAAAGGCTGCCATGCTCCCTGTGTGGGCACAGCCTCTCTGCTTTTCCCTCTTTTTCCACTTGTGTGGCTGGGTATGACCACATCCAGCCACATATCAGCTTTATCCACAATCCTTTTCCTGCTGCCTGGAATGATTTCCATGTTGGCTGCTCGGCCTGACTGCAAGCAGCTGTGCTGGGCTTGTTGTGAGGCAATTGCAGACGCAGGGCCCTGCGACAGGAAAGGCGGAGGCCGTTTCTCCTTGAATTCATTGGACTCCTTAATGAAGCTTCTGTGTTTTCCCTGCTCTCTTGGACACCCTGGCCACCTTGTCTGTAAGCAGCTGGCCTGGCTGGCAATGTAGATTTTTGCCTCTCTGCTTAGCCCTCCTGTTTTTTCCTTGTGACTGTCTGCAGGCAAATGTTGTTATGTATCTTACAAACCAAATAATCCTGATGATCATGATCTTTTTTACTGTGTGTCCCACAGCCTCTCCCCCTCAGGTCTCACTAGTACTTAACAGCCTTTTATTTCACCTTCCTACCTCCCATCCCAACCCCCTGTCTTCTCCCTGCAATAGGAGTCACCTTGTCCTTTCTTGAGTACCTTCTGTGTCTTTCCTCTTGTGCATTCTGGCTTCTGGGACCAAATCTCATTTTAGCTGTTGCACTAAAATTCTCTCCTGGATTTTTGAGTAGGTGAGGGGAATTACCGTGTCATAGATCCACTACAGGACTAATGCAGAATGGAAAGGCTGCAATTCATATCCTGCAGTCACTCCCTGACCCTGGAGGTTCCTTCAGTTCACTGGGCACCTGCCTGCTCTATATTAAAATTTAACCAGTGCCTGGGATGCTGCTTCTGCACAAGCCTGGATTTGCCCTGCTTGACCTGTCCTTGGGTCCCTGTTACATTCCCCGTGTCCCACATCCTCATCTCTTCCCAGCACTCCTTTTCCCATTAGAATACTCTGAGCATGGCAAACAGGATCAGGCATCTCACAAAAAGCACTTTTTTCAGAAAAGGAAACAGTGACACCCATGTTTTGCTGGAGGTTTCTGTGGTCACCTCAGTCACGGATTCCCAAACCACTATGAATGCACACAAAATAATTTATTTAAATTATTGATTTTAACTGTTTTGCCGTCCCCTGCACAGAGAGTCGTGGCTGAACAGCCAGATGCCTTTTCCTGCTCAGGACACAGCAGAGCCAAGAGCTGCCTGTGTCTCTGCAGAGTACAGCTGAGGTTTCACACATGCTGCCCCTGCACAGGCACCCTGCCCGCTAGGGACCAGGTGCTGCAGTTCACTGCCTCTTTTGGTAATGGTGGTGCTGGATCAAACCACTCTTGGCAGCCTTTGCAAAGAGCAATAAGACACTTGCTCAGGAAGCCTGGGCTCTGTTCTGTTCTCTGAGAGGGTGGGCTTCAAACCCTTTGGTCTGCCCAGGAAGGGATGGGTTTTAATCCAGGGTTTAGGGCAAGCACTTACCAGCCTGCTTGTTGAAGCCATTCCAACATGTAGCAAAGAATTCAAGTTTTGCTGGGCCAAAGGAGACCTCACATACCTGCCTGGTCACCTGAGTGCTCTCCTGACAGCCTGACACCTGAATGCTCTCCTGAAACCCTAGCTTGCCTCAGGACCAGTTCTGGGGGGTATGCAGCAGTAGCTGTACAGGCATTAAAGTGCACAAGCCCATACATTGCCCTCTCAGCACATGCTCCTGACAGTGCTTTGAGGAAATGCTGCTGAGGTTGATCAACCCATGCAGTGTTGGGAGCATACAGTCACCAGGCAATTGCCAAATGTTCTCATTGCCAAAAGGGAGACTCAAGATCTCATTTGTGCCTTTCACAGTGACTCTTTCTGCTTTGGTAATCTCTCCAGACAGAGATTGGCAAGCACAGGCCAGGCACTCCTGAGAGCTACATACCTACCATGGCACAAAGAAAAGAACAACTTGCTTAAAATAATGATTATCTCGTTTTATTTTCATTGTAGTCCCTCTCTGAAACAGAAGGTAGATAGTTTATTCACCTCATCAAATTTCCTGATGTCTACAGATGTTTCCTCTAATTCTGTTGTGAGGGACACAGCTCCTCTGCTGTGTGTCTGGCACTGGCTGCTCTCCTCTGCCTGTCTCCTCCTGCCTGGCACTGCCTGGCTCTGCTGACACCACAGCATCTCACTCCAGCCACCACCCAGTGGTCCCCATGGCCCAGCACACTTGGGCTCTTGCTACCTCATAGGGACAAATAGACCTGGGTACCTCAAACCACTAAAGGATGGAAAGCCATCAGGAGTTTCCCCTCTACTTTTAGTAGGCAAGGCTGGGAGTACACAAACCATTTATTTACAGTGTAGTGGATGAGTTCAACACAGTGCTTCTTCCTTTGAGAAACATTTGTCCCTTTACTACTTTACTTTCGGGCTACTTATCAACTTCTACCCAATTCCCAAATCTTGCTTTGGTTAGCTTTTAAATTTGGCAGATCCAACCCTGTGTAGTTTTCAGGTGAGGCACTTGAGAGATTTTCTTGTAGTCTTCTGGATGAAAGCTGCTGAGCTGGAATATCCTCACGTTACCCTTTGGGCAGTGCTTGACCCTGAGTGCCAAGATGGCAGCACTTCACAAGGGAATTCTCAGAATGAGAAAATCAAGACCAGATCACTGCGAGTCTTGAGAAGAATGTTGCCCTAAAGCAAACTCTTTCCAAACTCAGGGAAGTGTTACATATTTTTACATATTTTACGTAAAGTGGAATTTTTCTGCCCTTTCTCTTAAAAACAAACAATCCCTTGTAGTCCACATTCCTCATACTATTCTGCCCTGGGTTATAGTCAGAGCTCCTTCCTCGTTATCACCCTCATTATAGCTGTGCAATAGCCTTGCAGTTGAGGCCAGGCACACACTCATCCTATATTCACTTATCTGTGGTGGGATAAGGTTGACCTGGGTGCCACTCTGAGAAGGAATGTCATACTTCTGTGTTGTTCTTGTGGCTAACTTAATAGACTCTGAGAGAAAGGCCAGCAGTGATTTACCCTCAGGCAAGAAACTTGCTCTCCACTGAAAATACTTCAAAAAAAAAGAGTTCAAGAGAAGACCTGATGTGTTTTCCTGCCATTTGCATTTCAGGAGTTTCAGTTGAATCTTTGTTAGGGCTGCTGTGAGAGGTGCTGTTTTCAGAGGGAACTGAGGAGAGCTGCTAGGGATCTCTGCCTTCTAACAACACTGACTGCCTTGAAGGCAGCACATGTAAGCAGGACTCCTTACCTCCTCCTGACTGCCTCCAAAACTTCCATGTCCAATATTTCTTTACTTTGTTGGCATTTCTCAATTAATGAGCAGTCCTTTGTCTCAGGAAACCACAATCTCCAGCTATGTAGAGATATGTACAGAAGAGATGTGTGGCTGGGTCAGAGGAGTCTAAACCCCATCTTTGGGGCCAGGAGCTCAGACTGGTCCCAGACCTAATCTGAGGTCCTGTTGTCTTTGCAGAGTATTCAGAAATCTGGAGCCCAAACTCCAGCGTTCACAATATAATTCACAGATTGCTTTCCCCAAAGCTGCGAGAATGAATCTGTTGCGTGTGACATCAACCAGATGTGGAGGCTTCCTCTGCCCTGGCTGAGGCTTCACAATGTAGATGAAGCTTTATCTTGGATGTGCAGTGGTTCTGCACAGTTGTGTACACTCTTGTATGAGACATTAACTCCTTTTGTTGCAAGTCAAACCAGAAACCTGTTTGCACAACCTTCAAAATGCCAGTCCTGGCAAACAGGAGCCAAGGATTCTGCAGAGCGTGCTGGGGTCATCATTTTACTCCTCAACAAACCCTTACACTCTTTCATAAGCAGATTTTATGGCCAGGTATCAGTTCCTGAATTATTCTTGTATCTTTGAAGTGGAAATCTTACTTTCTTTGCTCAGCCTTCTATGATGCATTTTAGCAGTAAGGGACTCCTGCATTTTAGCAGTAAGGGGCCCATGGCACACTGAGACCAGTTATTCCTTTTTGCTCAGCCATCTGATGCAGCTTGGGGGAAAAGGATGAGGACTCTGCATGCTGCCATTCATAAAGCTCACAAAATTCTCATTGGGATTGTGAAATGGAGGTGTTTAGCATGTGGTAAAGGTTGATCAAAGAAAATATTGCAGTAAGATAAAAGTAGAAAAGTATTATTTTTTGGTAGAGTTTAGGATACATTTGAAAGACCTGCAAGATATTCTTGGAATGTCCTGGAAAGTAACTGTGGTAGTGCTCTAAATGCTCACAAAGTTCTCAGGGCTAGCCTAGCCCCACCAGAGGAAGGTGTAGAGGTGGCTCACAGCGTAGCTTTTCCTCTGGTGGAGCACAGCACAGTAAGTATCACCCCTGCTGTACAGTAAATGGTAGGAAAGGCAGGTAGGAGCCTTGGCCTTGCTTCCCAAGGTGCTACAGGCTACACTGACACAATGATGGACAGGACTGGCTAGGAGGTATCACAGGGCCACAGCTGCAGCCACTTCCAGCTGGGGCTTCTGCCAATAATTAAAATTTACTACAATGAGACAAGGAGCAGCTTCCTTGCCAGATCAGACGCCAAGTGAGTAAATAAATCACACAAATCCCTCCTGAAACAGAGAGCTGGAAGGTCTCCAGTGAGAATGATTTGTGAAGAACAGTAAAGAGAGAGATGCAAAGAAGGATGCTTTGCTGGGCTGAAGAGGGGTCAGAGTGGCAAGAAGAGTTTTGTTTATTCAGGGCTTGCATCTTGGGATGTGTTGCTTCTTGAGCCAGGGGCCCAGCGTGGTGCTGAGCTCCAGTTGGAACAAGCATCGTGAGATTTCCTTCTAGGGATGTGGAACATGGGCCAAGGCCAGGGTGAGCCCACCTACTTCCTGGGCAATCTGTGTTCAGCCTGTGTTTGTGCTTTTGTGGGTCACAGAGAACAGGGAGGCTCAGTTTGTGGGTAGCAGCCCCTCCTGCTTTGTGCTGCCTGATTCCTCGTGCTGTGATTCAGGTGTTTTCCCACCCTCTCGTCTTTCAGCTTGCTCTTTTGGGGGAGTTTGTGTTTTGAACATACCCTGCTTATTCGCCCCTCCCTTCCCAGTCCAAACAATGTTCCCCTTTCAGTATGATCCTGATGCCACTGATGTACTCACATGGGTACAGATAAATCAGTTCAGGATGTTGGCAAGAGGGTGCAAGGTGGGATTCATCTAAATGTCAGAGACAGAGAAATGACTTTGAATGAAACTACAAATTACAGAGGTTTTTCCATTCAGTAGCATGGGTCCAATCCTAATTAAAAACTACTCTTGAGCTTTTTTAGTTGATTTAAAGAGGAGTTCCTTATGAGCTGCCCATCTAATCTTATCTGCACTTAAAAAATGTGAGAGCCAAAATAACTGAGATGCATTTGTGGTGCATTTTCCAGAGCATAAGTTCATGTCCTCTGCAGATAAACAGGAAGCGTACCTTAGATCCTGCCCTGTGTGACTACTCAGTGACCTTTTGCCTCCAGCTGGCCTCTGTGGTTGAAGAAAAGATGGGTCAGGGAGAAGAGATTGGCTCTTGATGATGGAAATCATCGCCCCAAATTGGAGCTGTGCTGTCATCACTTCTCCATTGCTTGGTCTGAGATGTGCAGGACATCTCCTGTCCATCAAACCCCAGCCCTGCAGGGGAACATTTCTGGGGACAAGGCAGCACCTCACTGCAGGAGTAGGAGACATTCACCCCCTCCAACCCGTGGGGAGCCCTGAAAGGAGCCGTATTCCCTGATAGCAGCTTACGGTGTCATTCCCAAAATGCTGCTTTCTGTGTCAGAATCAGGTACTTGTGAGCTTGAGAACAGCTCCTTTCAGCCAGGCCGATTGCAAATGAGTTCAGTTAGGCAGAAAAGCAGCACCTCGATCAGATTAAGGCTGTGTTTTGCCCTGCAAGCTGAGAGAGCTAGCTCAGTTTGGTGTAGGCTTTCCTGTGCAGACAAGGGCTGTGGCTCGCTGGCTCCTCGAGTCCTGCAGCTACCTCACTGAAAAACGAGAAGGGTCAGTCCTGGGAAGGTTTTGTGCAGAATGCTTTGCCTTGGGAGAGCTGAGCCAGGCAGGGAAGCGAGGGTCTGCAAGAGGCTCTGTTCCCTCCTGAAATCCAGCCTTGGTCGGGATTGATGCTTTAATCCCAGCCAAACCACAGCACTGCTTCCCAGTTGCTGTCCTCCACGCAGAGTGTGGTGATGGTTTATTTTGACTTCAGGAGTTTCCTGTCCACAGATGCATCCCCCTTCCCTTCCTTAGCTGAGCAGGTGCTACAGGTGTAGAGCTTGGCCTCTGCCATGCAGCAAAGAGAACGTGCTTACA
This sequence comes from Molothrus ater, assembly GCF_012460135.2. Classification (NCBI taxonomy): domain Eukaryota; kingdom Metazoa; phylum Chordata; class Aves; order Passeriformes; family Icteridae; genus Molothrus; species Molothrus ater. The sequence goes on from NC_050479.2 coordinate 112,070,907, forward strand.
CTTTGTGGCTGCTGTTATTTGAAGCAGAGGCTGCTGGGGATGGCTGACACGGTATCTATGGGTGTTTTGTGGGTGCTTAATGGCAATTTCTTACCAGTGATGTGCTCCCTGTGGTGGCTCACAGGTCATGGCCTAGACTTTGCTGCACCTTGGGTGGGTGGCAACAGACTGCAGGGTGAAACACCGGTTTCACTACAGACCAGCCCAGCCTCTACCAGCAGGCATGCAAAAATAGGATTTTTCTGTCTTATCAGAACAGGAGGACACAGAGGGATGTAATTTCCTCAGGCTCTGGCTGGAGCAGTTAAAGCTCCAGCCCTCTCCTCTGTGCTTTAGGCTGCCCCTGTCACCTCTCCCTCCCTTTCCACTACAGCAGGGCAAGCACGTGGTGGGCCATGCTGTGAACTGCAAGGCTGAAATGATCCGGGTTAAAAATAACCCTGTAAAGAGTTAAGGGGTGTATTTTAGGCCCAGATCATTTCAGTGATCCAGTTTACAGCACAGCCCCACAAACTCACACAGGTGCGGGGGAGGGGGGAAGGGGGAAAGGAAAGGTCAGGGGAGAATGAGTGGTTGGAAACATAAGCTGTCTGAAGCCCAGGGCTTATGAAACTGTGCCCCAAAAACTGACACCTTCTTGTTTTCCTCTAGCATACTGACAACTCCCTTCTCATGGTGCAGCACTGGGTGCTGAATATCACCCTTTCTGAATCTGTAATCAAGACACTGGCCCTGAGTCTTGGATACCTTATTGTATCTGCCTCCGAGACACTGTGTTTAAAATTATTTTTGCCTTATTTGCTGTTGCTGAGGTAGATTGTGTGTGCAGCAATGAAAAGATCCCTATGAGAGTCACAGGGGAGCTTTGCAGCACTTGTGTGAGCACAGGATCTGGCATGATGGGCTGGTGTGAGAACAGGCTGCATGGAATCATTCCTGTGAAGCATTTTTGAAAACAGGATATTTTCAAAACTTGAGAAGGACTGGCCTCAACTGTGTAGATGCAGCTGCATGAGAATTGGGCTGATAGTTGCACAGGACCAGTACCAAAATTTGTGTAACCATCACTGATTTCATAGCTGCTGAATACTCCAGCCTTGCAAGGTGCTGTGGGGTTTCTCAGATAAAAGGTGATCCATCTGGCCAAAATGTCCTACCTGCAAAAGCAGATGAGTCAGAGGATTCGTAGGGGAGGGAAGGGAGATTAGGGAAGTGTGGATCTCTGCTGTTACTCAGCTGGTGTTTAGCCATACTCTGCACTGAATGACAGCCAGTAGAACTTTCCTCTTTTCAAACCAGGTACCTGATGGGACATTTCTGTGGGGACCTCGTGGAGCAGGTCATTCCTGTGGAGATCCAGTGGACCCACAGGCAGCCTGTGAGAGGAGCAGGATCTGTGCTAAAAACAGTGGCCTCCCTTCACACAATCTGCAGAGCCAGGGGTTGGTGGGCAGTTCTGCTCTCACAATAGAGGCAAGGACTCTGATGCATAAGGAATGAGAGGTTGGGGGACTCAAACTGGCACATTTGTACGTCAGATGCAGATAAATGCAGAACTTTCTTCCCCAGTGCTAACAGGGACTAGGCTCAGTTTTAAAAGCAGATGAAGAAACATGGTTTTGAAAATCGTTTTCAAATTTACTCACTTTTATAAATTTATTTGGAATAGAAAAGTGAAACAAACTCCTTACAGAGAACTTGGTAGTTGCACTTCCTTTTTTTGCAGACAGTGCCATGCTTACATTGATGGTATAATTAAATTCCCGTTTACAGCTCTGTCTGATATTTTTCAGAACATACAATGCTTATTTTTATGGAACAGCAAAAAATCTCAGAATATCAGTCACCAAATTACTGATGGACTAAGCCTTTAACCTTAGCTCAGTGGTTTTAGCCCATGCAGGCTGACCATGCTTTTCTTCTGAAAAGGAAAAGAATCAGCAGTTGATTGCAAAAAGCACAAAAATCATGTCTGAATAATTTCACTGTTATAGAAAAAGAGAGAGAGAAAAGGAACAGAGCTACTTCTCATAACCATTTAGAAAAGTAGTGGTGGGTTATTTCACCAAGGTGGGCAGCATGACCAGGAATGGGAAAGATTGCATAATTAATATTGTGGGGCAGGAGAGAGCCAGCACTGAGCTCTGGGGTGAGAGAAACAGATGTCTTAGTCTTAGGTGTGGAAGAGGCTGAGGGCTCTGGGTTGAAAGTGATAAAATGAGGCTTCCCATCTTCCTCACAGTGGTGGGAAGGAGGAGAGGGAGACTGCCAGCCCAGCTCCTGGAACTCAGAGGAATCATGTTCTCCTTGCAGTGCAAGGAAGGGAACTTTTTGTACCCAAATACAACACCTTCCTTTGACCAGAAGACACAAAGCCTGGCACATCACCTGGGGCAGAAAAAAAGTTGTAGAAAACAGCAGTACAGCGCAGCAGTGTAACTGCCAGAAGGGATCTGAGTAAGGATCCTTTCCTGTTCTTTATTTTCTGTAATGGGAGAGTCTGCAGCTGGCAGTTTCTGGAGGACACAGCCCCGTGGGCTACTGGTGCTAATCTTAGAATGGCATGTTCAGAGCTTCCTGCGCCCCGGCCCCGCGCCCCGCGCCCGCAGGAGCCGCCAGCACAAGACACCCATGGAACCCTGCTGGCCTCCCAGCTCTGATCAAAGAAAGGCAGCTGTGTTTGCAGACTGAAGTGAAAAGAAAGAGAAAGAAAGGAAAAATTCACCCCGAAAACAAGAGGTCAGAGAAGCCAAGAGGAAGTTCAGTGTCTTTTCTGGGAAAAGGCAAAGGGCTGTGAAAGAAGCTCTTGGAGATAAAATGGATTACGAGGGAGGCAGCCTTTCTGCCACAGACAGAGCACTTGCAGCTGCTCGGTTTCAGCTGAGTCCTTACTTCAGGTGTCCATTCTGCCATGCCCAGGTATCCTGGGAGCTGATATGAGGAGCCAAGTCTCCCAGGCCATCTTGCATTCTCCAGGTTCATTCTTTACTCCTTCCTCTTTCCAGCCTGCCCTCCCTTCACAGCAGGGAGACATAACCTGCATCTTGGAACTGGTGTCCCTCCCCACTTAGCCCAGCCATCATTCTTCATGTGCAGAAGGTTGCCCTGCTGATCTGCTTACCTCACTCTTTCTTCCATTCCATTATCTGCCACTTTCCCTGCCTGTAATTACTCCAGTGAAAGGTGAAAAGATGAGGGGAAGGTGTGTGAAGGTCACTGGGATGAGACAGCTTGATATGACTTCCTTGGATTCAGGAAAGCTATTCCAAAGTGTATGGGAAATTTTACAGGGAATGGCAGACACCTACAGGGGATTGTGGGCCTAGGAGAAAGAAGATAACATTTATTGGGAGTATTTATTTACAGCTCTCTGAGAAAGGGAAAGGCTTTTCTCCATGATGCAAACAAAAACTGAGAAACAGAAAGGACACTGAGGCGGTGGGGTGAGAAATGTGGTGCTAGTCATGGGTTCATGGTGGTGGTACAGGGAGCTGGGAGGTGTGAGGTTCCTTACTGATGGTTTGCAGCCTGGTTTCTTGTTCTGAGCTCTCCACCTCTAACAGAATCAGGCTTGTTATTCCTGGTTGGAATAACAATTGTTGGTTAGTTATTCTCAGTTCCTCTGGTTTGGTTTCCCCAGCATCAGATAGTAGAGATGAAGAACAAAGGTTTCCTTTAACATCTTTGATTTCAAGGCTTTCTATTCACACTGCTCAATAGACACATAGCAAAGTAAACAAGGTGAATGTGGGATGACACCAGGGCAGTGTGGTGTGGGAAGAGCTGCATCATCCAGACTCCAGCACAAGCCTTCTGCTTCTCAGCTTGCTGTTGACCCAGGGGAGGGGAGGCTTCTCTCAACCGTGGTATTTCCTCCTTCCCCCTCACCCACCTCAGTATTTCACTGAGAAAAAAGCAGAGCAGCACGGGACACATCTCCAAGCAGATGTTGGCTTGCTGTGAGGACTGGGAATGGCTTCTCCCAGCAGAACCACAGGAAAAGCAAGGCTGATAGGTGACCAGGGCAGTAACAAGGGTATGAGAGGGCTGAGGATGTGTATAGGGATGTACATTACTGCCTGCTCCATCTGCTCACTGCAAGGATAAAAGGAGCAGACACTTGGCCTGAGACACCTGGTTTGCTTCCATTGAAAAGTACTGAGTGTAGGCTTTTCAGCTGGAGCTGAAAGGCTCTGCATGAATTCCTGGTTTTCTGGGATATTTGAAAATGCTGCTAAATCCCATCTTCCAAAAACTCTTGCTCTCAGGCTGGCTGATTGATGCCAGATGTGAGAAACTCTGCTTCAAGTCCTTGCTTACTTTTGAACTTTGTAACACATACACAGGCTTGCTTTTCCCAACCTTCACTCACAACTTCTTGTTCCAGAACAGGCCAGCAGAGACCAACTCAGAGGTGGACAAGTCAGCATCACCCTCAGTGGCTCAGCTAGCAGGGAAGTTCAAAGAGCAAGCAGCCAGTATCCCTGGAAAAGAGGTAAGGTGCTCTGCAGCCACCAGCAGGAAATGAGTGGGAAGTTAATCACTTGTCTCTTCCTGCTGGAGCATCAGTGATCTGAGCATGAATCCACCTTGACTTTGGATCTGCACAAAGGATTCATCTCCTCGTGCAATGCAAGCTGGGGCTGTATCTTCCATGCATTGCTGATTGGTGGATGAGTGTTTTGCTAGAGCCATGTCTTGGGAGAGACACTAACCAAGACATTGCAGAGCTTGGAAAGGTGCACAGATTTACCCAACAGCTGCAGACAGCAGTGCATGCATGTCCTGTTTGGGCTGCCTTTTGTGGGCAGACAGCAGCAGTGAATAATGAAATAGCCAATATTGATGGGAAAAGACACAACAGGTGATGAAGTGTAGCAGCCAGTGGCATGTCATCAGCACCTCGTTCACAAAAGGAAATTTCCTCCAGGTTATTACTTCTGTGTAGGACTGAGAGAAAGCTGCCTCTTTACTCACCTTCACTGCCTCTTCCCAATGATATTTCAGACTCTGTGCCTATCTCTATCATGCTGAATTCTATTTTAATGAAATCTCACTATGCCAAGCACTGCCTCACATGCTGACTTTCTCCAGCTAAGCAAAACACTAGAATACCTCTCTTAGGAAGAAAGGAATAGTCAGGGTTATTTATGAAAGGAGGACATTTTCAGAGAGCCTCCTATATCACTATGCCTTTTTCTTTTAGAAGCAAAAATTCAAAATGGTACCTTTTGAAACTGAGCTGCTCCCTTTGCCCCTCAGCTCTGGATCCCAGCCTGGCCTAAGGGTATCCTCCCTGTCACCCCTCCTGTCTCTGGCTGGATGCAGTGGTGACGTCTGCCCTGCAGGGCTGGCATGCCATCATCTATCAGAGATTAGCACTCCCAGGATGGGAATAGCCAGTCTTTTCCCAAGCTCTGGTTTTTTCCCTCCAGTCACCAGCACACCACTCAGTCCATCCCATTACAGTAATTTCCTCTTCTGAAGGTATGGGATTTAATTGCACTAAGTCCCTCACCCTTCAGAAGGCAGAAAGTTCCCAGACCTCTCCTGTGTTATCTGCAGACCTCTGCTGCTCCCAAGCCAGGGCAGCGTGGAGGAGCCTCACAGTGCAGAGAAACTCATTTTCTCCAGAGACAGGGGAGCACAAAGTTTCCTGTCTTTCCTCTCTGAGCCATCTGTCACTTCCCCACCAGCTTTCTCAAGCTGGCTTCAGATTAATGACCCAAGGGATGTTCTTTAACCCTTGCTTGGCCCATGCCAGCATAGGGGAATCCTATCAACCAGGGAACCTCTGGCACATCCACTGTGGCACAGCGCAGCATTTCATGGTTGCAGAATGGTGGAGTTTCCACAAGACACATTATTGCTTCCTGGCATGACACAAGGACTAGGGCAGGGCTGCCCTGGGCTGCTTAGAGATGCAGCAGTGCCATGGCTGGGTGCAGCACCTACAGAATTTAAGTGACATCAGGTCCACAGGTCCTCCGAGACAGCCAACTGTAGAGAGGAGGGCAAAGATGCCATAATCCATGCCCACATGCCAGCCTGCGAGAAGGTAACAAAATTATGCAAATATATTATTTATTTTATTTATTTATTGTGCATATTATCCAAGATTACAGATATTAGCCAGTTATTTTGGATTATTATTTTTAACACATGAAAAGTGTGTTAACAGCTTGGCAGGAGACTACAAACATGGCATAAAAATAGAGACAGCTTGGCTGCAAGATCAGAGCAATAGTTATGTGCTATGCATCCCTCCTTCCTAGGGAGCTCTCTCTTAGTTCTGAGAGCCCAAGGACATTCAGAAGGAATCAGTGTCCCTGCCATTAAGTTGCCTTGTTCCTTCCTCTCTGGAGAATTTGTTTCTTAGTCAAATTTAAGGTTGCAGCTGAGGCCTTGTCCCTGTGCAGTGCTTTATGTCATTCAAGAGAAACGAATGGAGCTGAAATTCTAACGAGTCAGAATTCTTGTTTTTGCCCCAAAAATATATCAGACATAAAGTTGGAAATCTTGAACTAGGCAGCTGAGACTCATTGAGAGGAAGTCCTGGTAATGACAGGAAAGAACAGTAACAATCTCTCCTGTGTGAGGGGGTTTCCAGGAGGACGCTTTGCAGAAAAAGTTTCTGGGAAGGCTTCTCCACCCTCCACAGCTTAGAAGAGTGTGTGTTGCACAAAGAAAAAGATAAAAACTACTCTTCCAGCACTAGAACTGGGCTCTACATGCCTCAAGCACAGCCATGTGCTAATACCATCTTTTGCTGCCTTTGGATGACTCATTTGGGCAGGCTGAGCCCTGCCTCATGAGCAGGTCACTCACACAGCATGCCCTTTGGTGCTTGAATTTCACTTCCTTTTTAAGAAACCTGATTTCCCTGCTGCTGAGTTGGTTGTTTTCTTCTCTTAGGTACCACCACATAAGCCAACTCGGAGGAAACCACCCTGCTCCCTTCCCTTGTATTCCCACAAAACTGAGACAAGTGACAATGATGAGCAAGTGAGTATCAATTTAACAGGGAACAAGGTCTTTCCTCTCTGCAGCCTGTTCTCTCCTGAGACATGAGTTTGGAGGTGGCAGAGAGGTCAGGCTGTGCAGTCAGAGCCATCAATCAGGCAGCAGCAAACCTGCCCCTGCTCTCACACATGTACTGACCCAGAGTCAGCTCCATGCTGTTCCCTGCTCCTGCAGCATGGATGCACAGCCCATTTCTACTGCTTTTGTTTTCACCCTTGGCACACTGGTGGATCCATCCAGTTACCACTGATATTTAGTAGGTTTGAACAGGGAGCACCCATGCTGTTTGTTGAGCATAATAGGGTAGTAGTTCTACTCACGAGATTTTTCCATCTTCAAGAAAAGGGAATAATTAATCCAGAGTGAAGAGGGGGTTTGTTGGCAATACCCACAGAATATTTCTTTAGGACCCTTGAATTAGCAGGTCCCAGTAAGCTGGCTGCTACTTAGGAAATTTTACACTCAGGCCCCCTTTCGTCACTTCTGTCTTTTGGTATTTCAGAGTATGAGGTCTACCCACCAAATTTCACATTGTCACCTGCCCTTAACAAGCAGGTAGTTCTTTGTCCTTCTTATCTGTGAGCTACAGGCTCTTGCTGCCTCCATGCCTAAGGAACATTAAATTTTAAAATGTTAGATCCCTTCCTTTTCTGAAAAAAGCAATATGCCCCTTCTCAAAGCAATGCTCTCTCTTTCTCAAACTGCTTCCAGCCTTTTCATAGCTCTACCTTTCCTGCCATTTAGGCCCTTCCTGCTTATACTAATTGGATATCCTTTAACTTGGTTACTCAAGTGGTGGCAGAAAGTCTTTCCCGTTGCAGAAAGTTCACAATATTTGCCAACATAAAGGTTTTAGGAGGTAGAATTTTAATCTGCCTGGTCCTGAAATAATATCAGGAGAAACCGTGCCACAGGCTAGATACTTTAATGAAGGCAATGTAGGAGCAGAGCCATTCCACATCACCTAACTCAGACTCTTCAGACAGCAGCCCTTTTTGCCCAGAAGAGGGGTTCATGTATCTAGCCCTAGGATGGCTAGATAGCAAAAGGAGAACGGGGTCAGGAATGAAGAAAAAGAAACTTTTGTGTTGGAGCACTATATGAAGCTTCATTTGCTTCCCAACAAGCAGTTTCTGCTTATCTCTTCCAAGTTTTCTGCCTTTATTGTATTTCCTCTTTTCCACCCACTACACTGTGATGTTCTCCTGTTTCATTCTGTTTTGCAGAAGCGGTCGCCAAATGCTTGCCCCATTCCCAAGGTCAAGGTGAAAAGTTCACCCATGATTGAAAAGCTGCAGGTAGGTCCTGGCAGAGCCCACATGGCTTCCCCAGCAAATTAAAACTGACTGGCATTGGTCACAGCTACTTCCTTTGCAGAGCAGCCAGAGGGGAAAGGGATGCAGGAGCCAGGGGTGACAGCCAGGTAAGCAGGGCCTCACTGGGGAGGATCCAGCCCCACCACACACAAAGGGGAAGGCAGAACAAGTCTGGTAATGGTAATGGGCACCAGAGGCAGTCCAGTGATCCCCAGGTGTGCCCATAAGCATGCATGGATCAGGATCATTTGGATCTGTGGAGTACATGGCTGGGCATGGGCATGGCAGCAGCGCTGCCTGAGCAGGGGCAGGAGCCTCAATTTAAGTGCAGCTCTTGAGAGAAAGTGAGGGAAGCCCTGGCTGAGACTTCCTCCAGCTCTTTCCTCACAGCAGTGTCACTCACTTGAGTCCCCTGCACTCCACTGGGGAGCTGGCCTCGAGCACAGGCAGTGACAATCCTGGCAGTGGGGCGTGTGCTCCAGGCTCTGGCTGCCCAGTGTGTGCCTGGAAGCTCTGCACTGCACTTCCCTTCTCTGGATTCCTGCAGCTACACACAGCACACCCAGCACTTTTTTGTGCTTCCGTGGTGCCTGATCTGTGCTGCTGAGGGCAGCTCAGCACTCGATGGCCTGAAGACAGAGTGCCCTGCCCCTGCCAGCTGCCTGTCCCAGCAGCACGTGTCACTCCAGAGCCTCCTGGCCACCCTGACAAAACCTGAGCCTATTCATAGTACTGTCCCTCCTGATGCACCCAAGGACATTTGCCTAGGGGAGCTTCCCAGTGAGAGGCCAGCAGGAAATGTTTTGCCACAGTTAATCACAAGCTCGCTGCTTTCCATGGTCTTCTCACAGCTGCACAGGTCATTCTGCAAGATCAGGCTGGAAAATGCAAGCTCCTGTTGGGCACATGAAGGAGGGTTAAATCTTGAACCATTGCTGGCTGCTTGTTCAGATTTTCTGCCAGCTCAGCCACTGCACTGTGGTGTATTGGCTGGGTCACTGGAAAAATCCAAAAGGCCTCAGGATGACAAAAGAACATGTCCTGAGTTCCAGCTGCCAGGGAAGGACAAATGTCCAGTCACAGCTTCTCTGCCCAGGCTTGTTTGTTGACAGTGTCACCAGGAGGAACGCACAGCCAGGAGGTCTGTGGCTTGTGACAGCTGAGAGATGTGGCAGGGCAGGGGTTCCCCTGTGTGGCTGTTGTGTGTAGCACACGCTGCTGTCCCGCATGCTCCTGATAGGCGTTTTTCATTGCAGGCCAATCTGGCTTTTGCTCCAGCTGCTCTGCTGCCGGGAGTGTCTCCCAAAAGCCCTGGGATGAAAGTCCTGGTTTCTCCGTTCAGCACGCCTCCCTCAACGCCCACCAGCCCAGGGACCCAGTCCCAGCCCAGCGAGACACCAGTCAGCTTTGATCAGCCCCCAGAGAGCACTCAGCTGCAGTTCTACAACAAGGTAGGCAATATGTGCTAGGACTTCTCCATTCCACAAGGTTTGCTTATTGCCTGGGGATGAGGAGGAAGAGGAGGCTGAGCCCTCAGTCCTGCTGTAAGGCTGTGTATTTGTGGCCAAGAAAGTGCAGCAGGTTCCAAACAGCCTTTCAGTGCAGCTGTGTGGAGTCTCCTCTCTGCCAGTGTGTGGGAAGGAAGGGATGGAGGGGCAGGCCTCAGTCACCTCAGCTTGGCAGTAACGGGGTGGAGGGTGCCAGGGGGTGCTGTGAGCTGGTGGTGCCACACGCCAGCAAATGTCTGAGGTGGCTGAGGCTCAGTTTGGGGAGCCACACAGAGTTTCTCAGTTTCACAGGTGTCACCAGAGCGCTCAGCACTTAAGTGAGGAGCTATAACCTGCATTGACCATCACTAGCTGGAGTTCAGACTCCTTCCTCAATCTGCCAAGAGCAGAAAAGGCTGGTACATCCAGTGGCATTTTCCTCTGTTGTGGTTTCCTGCTTTCCACTGCCCCTCTCTTGACGGCTTTACTGTCTGCTTTCCCTGCCCCCCAGGTGCGGACGCGAGGATCCATAAAGCGCCGGCCTCCCTCCCGGAGGTTCCGAAGATCTCTGTCCGAGTACGGAGACGGGGAAGATCTAGGGGTCAGCTTGTCCTCTCCAGAAAATGGTGCCAGGGAAGATGAGGTCTTTGGGCCCAATGGCAAGACAGAGGAGGTGGAAACGGGGAGCAAAGAGCAAAAGAAACAGGCAGGGTCTGATGAGAAGCCAGCATCAAGGACGGGATCCAGCAGATCAGAGGATGAAGAGAAAGGGAACAAAGAGCAGAAGAGACAGGCAGAGTCTGATGAGAAGCCCCCGTCAAAGAGAGCATCCAGTGGATCAGAAGATGGGGGAAAAGGGGAAAAACAGGCAGAGGAAATTACTCCTTGCAAGAATAACACAGGCAATACAAAGGAGGAGGAAGTGTGTCATGATGGCCCAGGAGAGGAGAACTCTCCTCAGCCTCCCTCTGGAAACAATGAGATGTGTGACAGTCCCCAGGGAGAAGAGCAGCAAAGCACTGCCTGTGAACAAGGAAAGGGAGACAAGGAGAAGGAGGAAGCTGAATGTGAAACAAAGGAAAGCAGTGACAGCACAGACACACAGAGAACGTCAGACACTGAGGAAACAGCGCTGGCACCTGAGCCATTGCAGGATGCAGTGGGATTAGGGACTGCCAGCGAGCCTTCAGTGTCAGTCACGCAGGACCAGGGCACAGCGTAGCTGTGACACACAGGTAAGATGGGCCAGCGTGATGGTGGCTCCTGAGGCACCTGAGGGTTTTGCTGTTAGCAAAAATGGCAACTGTGACAGAACACAACAGTGATTTTGCTGCTCCCCATATGTCAAAGCCTCAGATCTCAGGCGTGCAGAGACTGTGAAGCAGGGTACTCAAAACAACCAGCTCTCATGGGGGGTGTTACAGAGAGGATGGAAAAGAAGCAAAGCTGATTGTGCATTCAGTATAATGGAGAGGCTCTGCTCACCAGGCACCCTCCTGCACTGCTGTTTTGAAAGCAATCTGAAAGTACTTGCAGTAAAATGCACATTTCCCCAGCAGTTGCCATGTATACGCTATATCAATATGACTCCTTACATATAAATATTTATATGTGTGCACATGTATGTATACATGTGTACATATATATATATATATATATATGTATATTCCCTATGTGTTTAGCTTGTTAGCTTTGCCAGCAAACCCAGGGCACACCAGTTTCATGATCAGCTCTGAAAGCATGCAAGCATGGGCCTTTGCCACTGAAATAAAAGAGGATTTCCACTGGCTGAAGCAGGCCTTGTTCCATGCTCCTCCTTCTGTGTTCTGTAACCACTGATGACATAGCCACAGATGCCTGAGGATGTGTCTTGTCCCACCTCAACCACCTCCTCTTCAAATGCTTCCTTGGTTTGGCAAGGAGCAGCTGAAGGAAGGATTCCCGTGGTCAGGCTGCAGCTCACCTTTGCCTCCTAGCACAGAAACCACCAAAGTACCCCCAGGACTTCCCAGCACTGTCTTTGCTTAGACTCATGATTATTTTTCATTATTTCCTTACTTATTTTCCCCTCTCAAAAGGACACACTCAATCAGGGCAGAGGAGACTTAACATGTGGATAGGAGCCATCTAACCCGATCGAGATGGAAGCTACTGGAAAACCTTCAGTGGCAGGAGAGGAGCAGAATGCAGAAATCCCCTGAGGTCCAGACTCATCACAGAGCTGAGTGGCCACTCTCTGGCTCTCTGCTTTGCACCATCATGTTTTGGGACAGCTGGAACAGGAGACTGTTTGCAATCTCTTCAGGGTTCAAAACTCAGGTGTTGGCTGGTGTTCCTTGATGATACATGGGGACTGAGAGACCTGACACCCACTGTCCTGGAGGCAACAGCCACCACCACTCATGGTCCTTCTGCTTCTTCATCCTGCTCCAAAATGTCTTTTTCTTCTCCTCTGCATTGGTCTTAGATGAAGTTCATCAGTTACATACATACATACATGTACACTGCCTTTTTGGTAGCTTCTTTTAAAGGACTTTGAGTTTAAAAACTTCAGTAAATAATGTTTTAACAATAGGAAACAGCTTTGTTTTCTCCATATGTGCTGTATAGCAGACAATGTGAACCCTGCATACAGGGAAAACTCCTAGAACATTGGTCATAAAAATATATAAAATATAAAAATAAAATCCCTTTGAAGTGGGGCTGATCTGTGAAACAGGCACCTGTGGTAGGCTGGTAGGTCCTGTGTGCTTCAGCTTTGGGGTGCTTTTAGTGTGGTGGAAAATGACAACCAGCAGATTGTATGCAAAGAAAAGACTTGCTGAGTAGGTCAATAGGGCAGGTTCTCTTATCTGGCTCTGGGCTCCAGTCCAGATTTAGAAGGGCTGCTTGTCCATCAGTCTTTCTCACTTCCAAACCCTACCTAGTCTGTTTTGAAACTTCTGGTGTGTGGCCACCAAGAGCCACTCATTACAGAAAGCATCCCAGCTTCCTGGAAGCAGCCAATTAATTTTGTGCTGGTCAAAGAAGAAGTCTTAGCTGGCTGAATTTCCATTGGCATTGCCTGGCTGAATTGGTGAAGCTCGGGCAGCCAGTCCCTCCAAAGTACTTGTGCCCTGTACTAGATTCGCATTCACTCTTGAGCTACTAAAAGTCATGGGCTAGCAGTCACTACAGTTTAAATCTGGAGGATATTTGGGGGAAGGTGGATGTCAGACCCTCACTTGACCAGTTTCCTGACAGCAGTGCCTGAAGCTGTGTTGACCACACAGAAAATGTCCATACTGTGACGTGGACTGAGGTCACGCTTGCTGGGAGCCAGCAGCGCTTGCCCTCCTCAATTATCATGGGCTGGTTGGCAGACACGACCTCCACACCCTTTTGAGCCATGCTGTGGAGCATTGTTGCCTTTGAATCCATTTTAATCTGCTTGCTGTAGCTTGTATTCCAGGGCAGGCTGCAATCGCTGGCTGCCCCCTGTTTCTTCTCTCAGCACAGTGGGTGTGAGTGGTTGTGCCTTACTGCACATACAGATATATGTGTGCCTGTGTAGAGAACGTGTATGTGTGTCCCGAGCACGGGGATGGAAATCCGAGGGAGAAACAGAATAAATAAATGGTGGAATAAAACCAAAGCAAAACAAAAATATCTGTGTTTTGTTTCCTCCTGGAGAAATGAAGAAGCCTGAGGAAGAATGGACAGAACTGGTAGCAGCAGGCAAAAAAAAGAGTGAGATTTCCACTGGCATTAGGACTTCAAATTTTAAATTTAATATGAGAGGGCAACTACTGAAGAAGGGGGAGGAGTAGGACTTTTTGACGAAAGTCTGGGATGCAGAGGCGTGGAAACATGAGGATGTCAGGGAGCATTAGCAGGACAGAGCACATCAGAGACAAGCGGGATTCAAACCAGGAGGGTGCTGTGGGCTCAGAACCCCAGGGCGATGCCTGTGGCTCCCGTGGGCGTTTGTCCTGCCCGTGGATGAGCCCGGGAGGCTCCGAGCGCGCCGGGACACGCGGGGACCCACCCGGTGCGACCCCTCCGCGCCGCCAGGGGGCGCAGCGCACGGCGCGGCCCAGGACGAACCAAACCCGCTGGGGAACGGGGGGTGGGGGGGGGCGTTGGGTTGTCCCATTCCCCGCGTCCCCTAGGAACGAGCTCGCCCGGCCTCCAGCGCCACCGCGCATGGAGCGGGAGTGGGAATGGCAGTGGAAGTGGGGATGGGAATGGGAAGGCTGGGTTGTTCGTGCGCCCCTCGGATGAGCGCGGGAACGGGGTCTGCGCGGCGGAAAGCACGCGGAGCGCCGCGCGGGCCGCTGCCCCCGCCGCGGACACGCGGAGCCGTCGCTAACGAGCGGAGCCGTAGGGTCGGGGGAAGGGCGATGCCAGGGATTACCCTGGGAAAGGTGACGGAGGGGGCGAGCAGGGAGAAATGGCCGCGGCCTCCGCAGTTCGAGAGAGCAGCGGTGCATTCCGGAGCGCTGGGAAAAGCCGCCGGCGGTGGTCGGCAAGGACCGACCCCCACATACACTGACGTGAGCGGCCTGGGCGGGAGGAGGTGGGACGGCAGTGAAGTGCTGAGCTGGGAAAGCAGCAATAGAGCGGCTCGTTGGTCTAGGGGTATGATTCTCGCTTCGGGTGCGAGAGGTCCCGGGTTCAAATCCCGGACGAGCCCGCGGGGAAGGGGATGCGCAAGCCCCCTTCCCATATTTTGCTGCCGCGGGGGCCTCCTGCGCTTTTGCGTCTCAGGGCCGCCGCGAGCGGGACCGGGCGCGCGGGGACGGCGCTCCGAGCCGGTACGGTGTGCCGAGGCTGAGCCGCTCGGAAGGGCGAGGAGCGGTCCCGCAGCGCTGCCTCGGTGGAGAGGAAGGCGGATCTGCCTGGGAAAAACGGGAGTAGCGACGCCCGGTGCCAGACGAAGAGGAGCGGCCAGTCCTTGGTGAGTTCTTTAAGCTTTTTCTTGCACTAAAAAGGAACGTGTGGGTCTCGTTGTAAGTCCCCTCCGTGCCCCTTCGCTGTGTGCGGGAGCCGCTGCTGCGGAGAAGGAAGATTAAAAAATTAAAACTTGGGCTCGTCCGGGATTTGAACCCGGGACCTCTCGCACCCTAAGCGAGAATCATACCCCTAGACCAACGAGCCGCCATGTGGACCTCTCTTTCCCCTATAGAGGAATACTTCAATGGCGCTGTGCAGTTTCTGCCCGGGACAGCTCCGGCCTGTCCTAATTCCCGCAGTGCTCCCGCTTCCTGAGGGGGCACAGCCGCTTCCCTGCGGCTACACCTCCGGTCTGTCCCAATCCCCGCGCTGCTCCCGGTCCCGGAGGGGGCACAGCCGCTTCCCTGTAGCTGCCGGCGCTCCCCGGGCTCCTGAGGGGCAGCCCTGTATCCCTGTGGGTGTGAAAGCGGCTCGTACGCGGCGAGCCATGGACCGCGGCAGCCAGGCCACAAACCCCGGCGCGGTGAGGGGAAATTCGTGCTCCATTTCCATAATTTCAAATTGCACCACAGCCGAGTAGTGGTAACGTTACTTTCCTAACTTACAGATGATGATTTTATGCAGAGCTGCTTAAACAGAGAGTCTTGGAACGCTGATGTTGGTCAGGGTGGAGGTCACTGTTACGTTGGCTTTTGCCTCTCTACAGTAACAGCCTCT
The DNA here is from genome assembly GCF_012460135.2 of Molothrus ater. Classification (NCBI taxonomy): domain Eukaryota; kingdom Metazoa; phylum Chordata; class Aves; order Passeriformes; family Icteridae; genus Molothrus; species Molothrus ater. The sequence goes on from NC_050479.2 coordinate 112,086,385, forward strand.
AAACTAATTTTGCCTATAGTCCAATATATTCCAACAAGCTAGGCAAAAAGTAGGAGGGAGAGACAGGAAGACAAATTGCTTCCATTTTATGTGCTTTCTTATGTATCAAGGTTATCAGGAAAGGTTATCATGACTGAAATTGTTCTTTAGCATGCATTCAGCACTGGAATAGCTCATCATTCCCATCCTTTTCTATCCTGAGTTTTCCTGAGAACACTTATCCTTGCATAGTGGGTGATCCAAGACATTCTTCACAATCAAATGATGAAGAAGCCAAGTTATGGAAGACAAGACTGAGAGGAGATCTCATCAATATGTATAAATACCTCAAGGTGGCAAGAGGATGGTGCCAGGCTCTTTTCAGTGGTGCCCAGTGCCAAGATGAGGAGCAGTGGCCACAAATTAAATCACAAAAAGTTCCACTCAACATGAGGTAGAACTTCTTTGTGCTAATGAGCCAGAGCATTGGAACAGCTGCCCAGGAAGGTCATGGATTCTCCCTCTCTGGAGGCATTTGAACCCCATCTGGACATTTCCTTGTGTAATCTGTTCAAGGTGACCCTGCCTTGGCAGAGGGGTTGGGCTGGGTGATCTCCAGAGGTCCCTTCCAGCCTCAACAACACTGACTCTGTGAAAAATAGTTCCCAAACTCTTCAAAGTCTGCATGCAATTACTGTGCTGCTGCCAGCTCTTGAGTTTTGGAAAAAACCCCGCGTTTCTATTTAACCAAAGTAAACATGAATGTGGCATTATCTGCTAGTCACAGTTTCTCCCAGCTTGCAGAAGAAAAAATATTGCTGTAAGGGACACACAATGCTTTCTTGTGCAAATAGAGCCTGGGTTTTTTTTCCTTTTTCTCTCATGTTCTTCTATTACTAATTCAAAATGAGTGTGTTGGGTGGGATATTTTTTGCAGGAGTGCATATCTTTGCACACTAAACAGTGTATACTGTACAAGTCTTCTAGGATGTACAGAGATGCAGGCTAAAGAGAAAACAATCAAAACCTTTAAAAATGTAAAATCAGTCTAAATATATGTTTTTCTCCTCCTAGAAGTTATTACCCCCCTTTTTTTTAACACCAAAATCCTGCAAGCTACTAGAAACCTCTCCAAAACAAAGGATAATAAGGATAACAAAGGTCTGAATTTCTAACATACACAGGAAGAAGGAAGAAGATGCAATATATGTTCCCTGGGACAAATTGAGTTGTCCCAGCACCCTGTTTCCTCTCTGGAAGTAGCAGAAGAGAATAATTTGATCATATCTATCTGGATAAGAATTTTCTGCTGTAAGTAGACCAGATATTGTCCCAGGTGTTCTGTGTACTGAACACCTGTGTTATTACACAACAAACAGAGAAGTCAGGGCTGCTCCTCTGGCAATGTGATCTCAGCTCTGTCAGGGAAGGGACAGGGTAGGTAAGGGCTGTGTGTGGCCAAATCAGGTTTAGTACACAAAAAGGGAACATGTGAGCTCTGTGAAGGACAGTCAATTTGAGAATAAGAAAAATGCAATTAAAAAAAATTTTAGGTTTACTATCTTGCAAAATTACCCAGAAGGGTGAAGCTTGGCCTCTTCAGAGGATTGAACAGTTTTAAACTGTGCAGTACTGAAGGACCTGGAGGTGAGCAGTGAACTCTGAGTACTCAGGTGCTTCCATGCTGGTAAGAGCACTTCCAGCCACCCAGGAGAGCTGTAAGGTTGGGCAGAGTTTCCATGGAAAGGAAGAGCTCAGAGGAAGTATTGCGGAAAAAGGGCTTGGAATGAAAGTCTTATCACTGCCTATCAGTTTCTGCTCCATTTGGAAAGCAGGGGTATTGATGAATTGGCTGAAGACCCACCCACAAGGGAAGTCAAATGAGGTGCCAACCAAACAGGGTGATATTTCCCTGTAATACAAAGAGTTGTCTGTGCTGTTGATATTTATTCCCAAGAGGTGCCCTGGATTTCTGCTAGGCTGAGTTTCTAGAAAACACGTACAACAGTTAGATGAGGAATGTGCTCCAGAGCTTCCCCTTAGGGTATAAATAATGGATGCACAAGCTGTTACATTTTAAATCCCATGAGAATTTTAAGGTGATGTCTGGCATCACAGCTGGAAAGAAAATAGTCTGCCTGTGTTTTTGCAGGCTTGCTTTGTCACAGCTCTCCTCAGCATGGCACACGGTGGCCTTTCCTGTGGCCTCTTTCACCTGCAGATGTGATGAGGTGTCCAGGGAGTGGCAGAGAAACTGGTGGCATCCATGGAGCACTGGGATGAGCAGAGCACTCCCCAGGCTTCTGGAGGCTCGGGGATGCAGTGAGCAACAGCCCTGAGATATGACTCAGCTTGTGCAACTTCTTTAAAATGCAGGGTTGGGAAAACACGGCACAACAAAGAGGTTCTCAGAAGCCAGGAAGAAGAGGGAAGGATGAAAGCTTGGTCTCAGGGGGCGTGTAGCAGCCGGGAGTCCAGTCAGCAAGGCTAGGGAAATTCCAAGCAGGTATTTTCAGGCGAAAGGCAAAGGTGGCTGTGCGATTGGTGCAGCAGGAGAGCTGCTGAAGGAGCTTGTGCTGAAGGAGCTTGTGCTTACAGGCAGTGCACGCCGAAACAGGCTCTGAGTTAGCAGGGAACAGCAGGCAGGATGGCTGGGGAGGCAGGAGGAGCCAGCTCTGCCTGTGCTCCGAGCTTGCAGCAGCGCTCTCCTGCTTTCCTTGGGACAGACCGGTGCCATAATGTGCACCTGGGGAACTCAAGGCTGGCAGAGGGATTGGGGCACTCCATGAGCACCGGGATCTGCTCCTGCTGCCACTTCCCTGCTGGAAATTGGGCCGAGTGATGCACAGCAGGAGACTTCCATAGCTCAGAGTGCTGGGACACCACGCCATAGTGATGAGACTGCTGTGATCCTTACGGGCCACAGTCACCCCACAGCTCCCGAGTGTTCTTGGCTACGGGAAGCACAACTCCACTGAAGTGACTGTCAGTTCTGTGGCTCTCAGTGATTGTCCAGACAGGTTCAGTGCCAGCTGGAACGGTTGGTACCGTGCCTCCAAAGGCACTTGGATAAGCTTCCCGCACTGCAGGGTAACTGTTGCACAGCGCCAGGGCTCGAGGCAGCCCCGTGAGGAATGGCTGAGGGAGCTGGGAATGTTCAGCCTGGAGAAAAGGAGGCTCAGGGATGACCTTGGTACCCTCTACAACCGTCTGAAATGAGCCAGGTGGGGTTTGGCCTTTTCAGTCACAGGACAAGGAGGGCATGGCCTCAAGCTGCACCAGGGGAGGTTCAGGTTGGACATTTGGAGGAATTTCTTCACGGAAAGGTTTATGAGACACTGGAAAGGGCCACCCAGGGAGGTGCTGGAGATGTGCTTAAGGAAAGGCGGGACGTGGCAGTCAGTGCCGTGGTCAAGTTGACATGGTGGCGTAGGGTCATAGGTTGGGCTGGATGATCTCACAGGTCTTTCCCAGCCTCGCTGACTCGGCGATTCTGTGATCCAGCGTTTCTGTGTCCCCCGGGATGCAACGGCGGGAGCGGCCCCGCAGCGCCCGCGCCCTCCGCAGCACCGCCGGCCGGCCGCGGGGGGGCGCCAGCGGCGCGCCCGGCTGGGGGGCGGGACAGCGCGTTCCCTGCGTCCATAGGTCACCTGGACTTGACTGATGGCTCTCTTGTCCAATCACCTTGGAGCAGCGGGGCAGGGCGCGGGCGGGGCGAGCGCGGCGCGGGGGGTGTGTGTGAATGACAGCAGCAGCAGCCAATGGGCGGGCGGGGCAGGGGGCAGGGGGCGGGCCCACGGGGCCGGGGGCGGACAATGAGGGCGCCGCGGGGAGGCGGCGGCTGGAAGATGGCGGCGGGCGGAGGCAGCGCGGGGCGGCCCTGCGCGGCGTGGCTGCTGATCGCCGCCGCCGCCCTCACCGCCGGTGAGTCAGGGAGCGAGGGAGGGCCGGCCGCCGGTTCGCCCTTCAGCGCCCCTGCCGGGGCTGAGGGCGGTTCCGCGGGCAGGGCACGGCTCTGCTGCTCGCTGCCCACCCGGTTCGGAGCCGGGCTGGCGGTGGCCGAGGACCCCCGTCCTCACCGGGGGAAGGGTCGGTGTGCGGGGACAAAGCCCCCGGGAGCCGGCGTGGGCAGGGCAGGGTGCCGCGGTGCCAGGGCAGTGATGCGCGGCGGCCCCGTGTCAGCGCTGGTTCCGCAGAATCCATTAGCTTGGAAAAGATCCCCGAGATCATCGAGCCCAGCCGGGGACCGGGCACTGCCGTGGGTCCTTCCCCCGGGGACGCGGGTGGCGTTTGCTGGGAGAGCCACGGGGTGACCGAGGAGTAGGGACGCTGGGGCTGGGTGAATGGCTTGATTCGGTCAGCGGTGAAGTATTTGGGTGGAGGGGAATTGTGTCAGTCGGATGATGCACTCATGACTCGTATAGGTGGAGAGTAAGTGCAGAATCGCTGAACGGGTCGGGTTGGAAGGGACCACGGTGGGGTCATCTGGTCCAACCTCCCTGCTCGGGCAGGGTCATCTCAGAGCACATGGCACAGGATTGCATCCAGATGGTTCTGGAATATTTCCAGTGAGGAGTACAAGGCTATGGAGTGGTAGGAATAGCAAGAGTGATGCTTCACTCTTCTGTGGCTTATGTTCTTAGAGGGTTCCATGCTTCACTTGGACTTGACAAGTTACATGCATTTCCCACGCCAGCTCACTGTAGATGTGTGTAGATGCTAGGCATGGACAGTGAGGGAATATCTGGTATTATATGTCCCAAATATCTAATGATGGATATTTTGGGTTAGCAGTACTTGCTTAGTGGGTAAAACTTTGTGAAGGTACCTCAGTAGGAGACATTAAGAAACCTGATGCCTCCTCAGTTCATGTGTCCGGAAAACTGTGTAAAACCATAAGTCTGTCTGGGAAGAGGTTTATTAAGAAACTGTGCTGAGTAGTAAGGAGCTTAAAATTTATTTAATAGAATTTTGGAATGGTTTGGGTTGGAACAAATCTTAAAGATACTTTTGTTCCAATCCTACTGCCATGGGCAGGGACATTGTCCACTAGACCAGGTTGCTCAGAGCCCCTTCCAGCCTGACCTTGAACATTGCCAGGAATGGAGCATCCAAGAGTTCCCTGGTCAACCTGTTCCAGTGCTTCCCTACCCTTACAGTGAAGAACTTCCTCCTAATATCTAATTCCTATTATTATTCCTCTTCCTAAATCTATTCCCGAAGGGCATTGTTTGCATTTAAGGTGAGTGCATTTTGCAATAAAGAAGTAGAGATTGCTAAGGCTTCCTGTGTATCTTCAGAGACAGACTTAGTATTTAGGATTAAGTAGGTAGATGTGAAATATGGATATATTACAGTAAAACTGAGATCTTTGGAAATACATATGGAGGCAAGAGAAGAAGGAAGCATATTTTCCCCTGATCACAACAAAAGGTACAGCTACAGTAATGCTATGGGTAGGTGGGAGAAGTAGATCATTGTAGAAGTCTGAATTTAGTCCTGTGGCTTCTTCTCTCCTTGCACATCCTTACGCCTCCTGTCTGCTGTGAAAAGCAAGGTTTACGTCTTTACATGGGAATAAGTGATCAGAGTGCAGGCTCTTCGCCTCTTTTGCATACCCAAAGGAATTTGGTGATGGGAAGGAAAAGATGACCTTCCCCTGAGTTTGGGGTGCTAAGGCATCCTGGATAATCAATACTGTGCATTTTTTCTTGCCTGTGCCATTCAGGCTCCTGATGTTTTTTCAAGGGCCCTCTTCCCATTCCCTTTCCTCATGCTGGATTTTCCCCTTGTGAGAGGTTCAGAAATCAAACCCTGCCTTTTTTGGCAGGGGCAGGAGTGGTGTTTGCAGAGGGCTGTGCTGTTCCCTCGCTCAGGTGTGGCCTGTGGCTGGGTGATGTGCTGCACATGTGGCTCCTCTGCTCCCTCTTCATATGCTCCATGGCAGATCTGCTCCTGTGGCCAGGAACCTGCAGTGAGACAGAAATATTGCTCAGGGTGCTCTGCTGTGCAGGCCCCATTAAACACCACAGCCTGCTCTGCCAAGCCCAGTTGCTTCACAGCTAAGCACAGATAACACAATTCTAGGATTATTTTCATATGTGCCCCTGCATGTGTGGGTTAGGAGTTCATCTTGCTTCTTTATGCTCAGTCATCTGAAAACCCCTTTGCTTCATTTACTTGTAAGAGTGAAGGATCATTGTCAAATGTGCTGTCTGTGATTCTGGGGACATTTTGTAGCATAAATTGTTAATCTAGGTATAATCTCTTCTGTGCATGAGTGAGCCTGGAGCAAACAGCCAAGAGTATCAAGAAAATGGAGTATTTTGCAATTGTGCATTTGTAAGCCACGTAATTATGACTTAAAGTGGTATCCTGCCTGTGTTTGACTTGAGGGTAGTGCCTGATTACTCCTGATAGTCTCAAAAATGTATAGATATGACTAGAAAGAATAATTATGATATTTTTTATTCTTCTTTTTGATACCAACAAGCTTGATCATTTTTGAAATTAATTTTCTCCTACTACCCCTTTTATACACACTCATACAAGTGCACGTGGGCACATCTACATGGGTCAGTAACAAGCAGAGCATTGAGATGTTAAATAGCTCAAGTGCCTGTTACTGCTTTGAGCTCACCAGCCCATTTCAGTTGCTGCTTGAAATGTTTCCTGAAAATAACAGTGTAAGTCAGGGTTGCAATGCTCACTTGGTGCCTGTGCCAGGTTTAGTCAGAATTCCTGTAGTCACCCCCGTCAGAAGCTGTTAGTCCTTTTAAGCTCAGCCCACTGATGCTGCAGGTGGGAAAACTGCCTTGCCTGCACTGCTCAGTGGGTTCTGCAAAGCAAAGCTGGATAAACTCTCAGCTCACCTTGCTTGCAGCAGCAGCAAAAAGTTCTTGAATATGTTGAAAAGTCTGTACCTTAATGTTTTGGTGATAAAATGAGGTAAGATGGACAGATGCCCCAGCTATCCAACAGTCTCAGTCTCTGACAATTACTTGTGTAACTAATAGCATGCATAGCTGTGTTGCTTGTTGTCTGAATTAGAATTAATTGTATTAAACAGCAATTCCACTGCCTGTCTGTGGACCCATCTTGTCCTGACTAGTGCTGGATATCCTGTGTCCCATACAGACTTGAGATGGAAGACCAAAACAATGAAACCTGTTATTGTCCTGTGCTGTTTGTCTTGAAAGATTTTAGTCTGAGTAGTTTCTAAAGACTTACTGTTTTTCTGGAGAAGTGACATATAGATCATCATCAGGTCATCTATCCACAGCTTATTATTATCCCCTGTAGTGGGAGTTCTCCAAATGTGGTGTGATGTGATGTGGTTTCATCATGTATGGCATACATTAACATGTCTGCATGTAATTAACAAAATAAACAGCCTGGTATGCAAGAAAATACATTTTTTGAACTATTGAATGCTAACTCAGGATATCCTCGGAGTACATCGGAAAGCTGGAAGCTCTGTGTGTGAAAGCATTAACATCCTTATGTATCCCTTTGTTTTTTGTTTTGTTTTGTTGTGTATGGTTTGTTTGTCTGTATTACTTTAGTGGTCTGGGTTAGTGGCACCCCACAAGAAGTGATTAGCACAATGGAGAGGATGTGAATATCTTGTGTAAGAGAAGGCTGTGCCAGGAGAGGACAAGAAGTTTTGAACTGGCTTTATTGCCAGCAAAGAGACTTGGGGAACTCTAATTGCAGTGATTCACTGTTATCTCTAACAGCAGTCATGTGGAAAAGGAAGTGTTTACTCAGATTAGGGTTTAACAGTAAGCAGTACCCATAGCACAGAAGATGTGGCAATGCATCCTAAGGCAGGGTTAACATCACAATTTTTTGCTGAGCAGGTTGAAAGAAAGTTTTTGCCTCACAATCTCTTTTATCTTTAAAGGGCTAGTCTGTTACTTGTCCTGAATAAGCTTTTGAAAAAAAGAAAAAGGGAAATGGTTATATCAAATAAATGTATTGGTACTAATCTGGGACAGAATTAATTTAACATAACAATTTTTTGCATTGGTTACTTGTTTTGCATTGGCTTAGGGCACCACAAGGCCTTTTTTGTTTGTCACCCCTCCCTGAGAGCAGATGGGCTGGGGGTGCACGAGGAGTTGGGAGGGCACCACAGAAGTCATGGTCAGCAATGAAGGCTGGGAAAAGGAGGAAGGGGGTTGTTTGGAATTACAGCATTTTTCTTCCAAGTCACTGTTATGCCTGACACAGCCCTTCTTTCCTGGAGATGGTGAACACCTGCCTGCTGATGGAAGCTGATGGGTGATGGCTTGTGCTTTCCCTGTCACACTGTTTTAATCTCAGTCCTCGAGTTCTTTCCCTCACTGGGGGTGCGAGTGAGGGGCTGTTCAGGGCTGAGCTGCCTGCTGGGCTTAGCCCACAGTCCTTGTACATTGTTGTTCCCTTTGGCTGCTGTGCCTCTCAGCTCCTGCATTTTTATGTATCTGTTGAGTTGGCACTTTCCACTCAGTGCTGCTGCTAGGTTTTGGCTTAAAGTGCATAAGGAAAACTGGAAGGCTGTGGTTGTTCTTGTGAGCTCTCTTTCCTCCAACCCTGCAGAAAAAGATGCTTTGTGGTACATTCACTGATGTTTTACATACTGGTGTTAAGGGGCACAAAGGGAGCTTGCCTGGAAACACTGGTTATACCCTACCTTCAGTGTTTCAAAGCAGATTGAGATTCTGATCCTTAAGGGAGGGTTAAACTCTGGGCAGTGTAGCAGTTGTCAGTGGTTGGTGGTGATTTCAATTCACGAGATGGGGGTAAATCAGGGCAGGTCATCTCCAGGTGGGTGAAATGGCCATTGCTGGAGGCGTTTACAGTTGGCTGCAGGCCACCTGTTATTCAGTAACTTGTTTTTGTAATGTGTGCAAGTGAAAGGTGGTGACCAGGGCTCCCACTTGGTAATAAATTCCATAAAGCTGTGTCTGCAGCAGGAGTTTTGAAATCTGACTGGTTTCTATGTCTTGAGGTGTTCAGATCAAGGTCTGGCAGGACGGAAGGCACTGCTCCAATCCAAGGGACAGCTCTAGAAATCACCACGTGTGTAAACTGGGAAAGTGATGTAGTGTGCTCCAAGGAAGGCCATAAATTCTTCACAAAAGAAGTGTTCCTGAGAAAAGCCAGCTGAATAGGCTCCTACTTGGTGCTTCCTAACCCTCCTCAGTTGTACAAAACAGTATCCAGTGGACTGGGCTAGGGTGTTGGTCTGGTTTGAAAGAAAACAATGGTGAAAGGGCTGTTTTGAACACAGATTAGTTCCTGATCAGATTCATCTTGTTCTGACTGTGCATGTGAGCTATTTAAATTGGCACCACCACTGACAAATTCTTGTGGAACAATGCTTTGAAATATTTAGCATGGGCTTTTCCTTTTGGTTTTGTGGTTGTGCTGCTGCAGGTTATAGCTGGTTATGAGTTTGCTCAGCAGTTCAGTTAGCAAGTAAGTGTGAGATTGCTGCAAGCTTGGTGCCAGAGCTGGCTGCAGATGTTCAGCAGTCCATGGATCAGTAAGGAATCTGGTCCTCCAAGGGCTTTGGATTGGCTTGAACTGCTGAAGTAAGCCTCTAGTCACACCAGAACAGATTGGCTGCATGAATACCCTGTCAGCTGAGGAGGGTGATCACTTCAATGATGTAATTTCATTTTTCTTCTTGCTCAGTTAAATGGTAAGATTTTATTTATGAGGTTTTAATTGAGTCTCTCTGTATACAGGAAAAAAAAAAATCCTGTTCTCACCTTTCAGGCTGGTGGAAATACCAATACTTGGCAAGAGATGGACATGATTCTGGTTCAGGAATGATGACAGGTGGGAGTGACTGTTCATGGAATGCTAATGATACCTTGGATGGTTCAAAGTGCAGCTTTTGCAGATGTGTGTCTATAGACTGAGTTGGTTGCATTGGTTACTGTAAAAGGGTCAGGAAGAGGGCAGCTTCCTGTGTCTGATATGTAGGCTTTGCACTGTAGTCCCCATGAACATACAGTGTATCCGCATCCTTTGTGTATCCACTGCCTAGTTTGTTTTGGAAATCAGTAGTTCCCATGCTGCTAAGGATGGATTTTGTCAAAAAGATGCTGCATGCCATCAGCAGTTGGCACCATGACTGGTATTTTTAACATAGTTTCACTTGAGATGATATTAATAACCAAAAAAAGAAAAAAGCCTGGAGGGAAGCTTTTGTCCCAGCCAGCAATAATTCAGTCTCTACTGTCCACTCCATGGATTTGGGTTTTGCTGTTGTTTCGTTGCGGTTTTTTAGTCTACAACTTCTGATCCTTAATACTCTCATTTCCTTAGTAGTTGTGACAGTTTTAGTGGATTGCTATAGCAATTTTAGGAAATGCTTGTGATGGTGGGATGCTTTTTTTATTCTCTCTGCCATGTGTTGAGATGTTTACCCAGCTTCTCTCAGATCTTTAGTTAAGTAAGCTTCATTCCCTATTTGTGGGGAAAAATCTGGTGTATTTCGAGGAGACTTTTCCATCTTTTCTGGCTTTCTGTAATCTGTGCTCCCATTTTCTGGCATCTTTCCTTGTGCCCAGAAAATAATGTGCTGTGTTTGTTAGTGACTCTGTTGGTATTGCAGGATTAGAGGTAGAACAGCTGCCATCAGCTGTTCCAGTTACCCTTTGCACTTTGAACAGCTTTACTTAACTTGCCCCCTTTGGGTTCTCCACTCTTTTGGTTTGGCTTTGTCAACAAGAACTGTTTACTTGCATTTGAGCACTTGCAAACCTACTTGGGCATGGAAGGAAAACCACTTCAGGGCTGTTGAGCAGAAAAATGCAATGTGTGGTTTGGAAAGTACCTGAGCTGCTGATTGGTGTCCCAGCCTGCAGCATAGGCAGGGGAGTGTTGCTTTGTGGTCCCCAGGGAAAAGTACTGGAAGTAACTAGAAGTTACTTGCCTCAAGACTAAGTATCTGCCCAAACCTGACATATGACTGATGCTGTGTAATAGGAGCATGAAGCTGTGCAGCTACATTGCTTGTTTGTAGTTCTGAGCACCTTTACAAGCATCTCTGTTTTATGAGATGAGAGAGTTGAGAGAGTGGTGTAGCAGTGAAATTATTTCCTCAGGACTGAACAAGAAATCTGTTGCCTGGCAAGGGAGCTCAGGCATTTTTTGCTGTTTCTCATGCTTCTTCTTAATTTCTGGTTAAAGCATGGGCTTTGAAAGTAAATCTCAGCATAGGGTTTTTTTTGCTGCTCCCTGGCAGAACAATGAGCAGCTCTGCGTCATACAGATGAGAACACACCAAAGGCTGACCCTGAGGTGTGGGAGGAGAAGGAAGTACCAAAGTTTGGTGGCTCTGGAGACTTGCCTTTTAAGTCCTGTCAGAGTAGGTGCATGGAGGTATGGAGGGCTGAGATACATGGATGTTATTGTCTGCTTTGACAGCTCAGCCACAGCCTGCTCAAGACTTCTCAGTGAAACTGCTTTCCTTTCACTTGGGGTGACAAGATGCTATTTTTTCCCTCATTGTTGAGTCAGGCAGAGCTTAGCTGAATGTGCAAAGAGGCCAGGAGAAAGTGAATGTTTCTTTAGCAGATGCTTGTCTCTGCTTGGGGGATGAAGGTTTCCAGCAGCATGGTGACAGGAGGCAGTAGGTGTTCATGGGCTGGGTGTCACAGCTGTGCTTTCTGATTCCTGGAGCTGCAGGAATGTGTTACTGGAGACAGGAAGCTCTCTTTCCTCCAGCAGCCTGGGTTACTTGACAAGATTGGCAACCTGGGGAGGTGCTGTGGCAGCAGCTAAAAGCTGTTCTGGTGAATTGGCATTTGAGAGTGAAATTTAACTCTTCTGTCCTCCTTCGAGGCAATGGAATTTAGTTTTCGTTGCTTTGAAACTTAGGTGTCAAGATTGGTTGGTGTGACTCTGTCTAGTCATGGTTTCTGTAGCTGTTTGCTTTGTGTCCTGTGTAAATGTATGGAGTGCAGACATAAAGATCATGGTGACAGGGGGGCTGCAGGGACAGCCTCCATGAGGAGGGGAAGGACACACGTGGCTTCTTAATGCCTGTGTGGTGTTGTCCTTATGAAGAACACCATGGCTTGCTCCTGGGTGGAACTGCTGGCGCGGGTTCACCTTTTCTGTTAAAGTTAAATGATGTGAAGGAACTCTTTGTGTGGAAATTCTATCCAGCGTCTGGGTGCTTTAACAGTTCTTGTGCAGTTTCACAGGAACAATTTTGGCATGTCTACTGTTGTTAAGGCAGGAAAGCTAAGGCTTCTCCACCAGGTGTTTTATCCACAGAGAAGAAATGGTCTGTGGGGACATAAGTGCCTGTGGTTGCAGATGGGGACTATAACTTTGTTCTGGCTTTCTGGGATGTTTTGTAGGGGTCTGGCTGCTATTGTTTCATGCTGATTGTACAGGGCAACTGCTTTGTGGGAGAAAGGACTAAATGCCATGCAACCCTAGTTAAGAATGCTGTCAACAGGAGATGTTTCACAAGACACTTGACATTAAGAGTATTTGTTAATGAAAGCACCGATTCTCAAGTGTATATTGTTTTTGTGACTGTAGACCCTTAGTTATTAGAAAAAAACACATCCTCCTGTCTGATGAAACTTCTGGGCTGCTGGGGAGACCAGAGTGAAGATAATGAGACACTGAATTTTCTGTCATGTTGTCAAGACCTTGCATCCCTAAGCGACTTCATTTATAAACTGTATACATGGCTGTACTACCAGGTGCCTTTCAGATAAGCAAAGCAAGTTGCTTGTATTAATTAATAAACTGATGATTAGCCATTCCAAGAAGAGGGGAGTAACACTCTTCCTGGAGTAGGATGGGAACGATAGCAGCCATAAGCATCCTGTATTTAGCAGTGTGAGGAGAGTTTCCATGTGGGCTGTGTTTGTGCTGATGGAAATAACATGCCTGTGATTACAGGGTTAGCTGTTTGTGTTCTTGGTTTGTTAGGTCTCTTAGTGATCAAATTGAGTTGAATCCAGGGGAATTGAGTTTATTTCGGTGTGTTCACAGTTTTAATTAACAGAACGTTTTCATTGGATCCAAGGTCTCAATAGAAACAGTGGTCTGCAAAGAAATTTTAATTATCTATGTGTTAGTTAGTGTAAAACTTTGGTGCACAGAAGAATTTCTTTGTGATAGGCTACCAAACCATATGGTCAACCATATTTCTACATAAAAATGTAGAATAAAAACAATTCTTGCCCAAAATATTTTTTAAAAAATCACTGAGGCAAGTGCGAGCAACCAGGGAGTACAAGTAAAAGTAGGAAGAGATTACTTCAGTTTTAAAAGGTGTTGATCTCCAAGCACTGGCAGCTTAGGCACTGTTGGATTCATACAGCTGCAGTTACCACATGCTTTGGAGGGCTCAAAGAAAGGGAAAGGATTTTGCAGGTTTTGTGCAGATCCTCCCAAGCCTGAAGGACAGCATTTAAGAGGACGTGCCACAGTTTGGATTGGAAAAGTTTTGGATGAGACCAATGCTATAATGTGGTTGGGGACAAGATTCCCTTCATACTGAAACAGGGACGTGTGCTTAGTGTCATTTCCACTTCAGGGAAGGAAGCAGTGGTCTTGCATGTGTGATGTCTCCCTCTTCTTAGTGTCACCCTTGGAGCAGCTTGGTTACCAGGAACTGCAGTACTTACTGGTCTGTTACTGTCTGTTGGGGCACCCAAGAAAGAGAGTATTTTGGACCTGATTAGCATAAGAGATCTGATAATCAGGATGCCTTGGCAAGAACAAAGAGAGCTTTGAAGACTGAATCAACACTGGCTGACAGGAAAGAAGATTGAATGACTTCTGCAAGCAAGAGTTGTTGCCAAATGTATAAGTTTATTTATGTGATGATCAACCCAATCATTGTAGTGAAAAATTACTAGCCTTCCTAGAATAGTATATAAACATATGTAGTCCACAGTAAATTTGGATTTTGATCACCAGTCAGTCTTCCACATCTCTATCTCTCATCATGACCAATAACTGTCCATCTGTCCAGAGCAAAAAGGACATCACAATAATGAAGGCCAAGGTACAAACTGGAGGTTTTAGTCTGGTGTTAGCTGAACAGGTGACTGGAAACTCTGAAAGCCTCTTCGTTGACCTGGGAAGAGTTCAAAGTCAGAGGTGCTGCACAGATGTTGAATTGCCACAGTGGTAAAAGCAGTTGTGGAGGGCTCTTGAGCTCTGCTTTAGTCCCATTTAGTGTGAGCTGACAACTTAGCATTGACAAAGATGTCAGACTGAGGCTGTTCTTAGAACACAAGGAGACAGATCCTGAGCAGAGACACAGATCTGAGCAGTCAGTGCAGTGATGGGAGCTTGAACTTGTTTTGCAGATGAGATCTCTGAGGCAAGATACTAAAGAAAGAAAGACCTGAGAGTAGAGAGAGCATTGATGAAGAATGAAGATCTGTGGTGGAAAAATAGGAAAAGATTAGTAAGTTAGTAAGAATATGAGTGTCTTATCCTATTTCAAGAGCAGGAGGATTGTCTGGAAAGGAAGATGTGGATGGAAAGTTTTAATTGCAGTGTGGGGGTTGAAAATGGAGCTGGAGAAAGTTATTATAGTTGGAGTAAAACTGCTTGAACAACACTAGAGATTTAAAAGAAATGGCTGAAGAGGCACAGGTGTTTTTTTCAAATTATTTTGATGATAGGTGAGAAAATGAGAAGCATTTTTCTGCTGAAAAGAATAAAAGCAGCTGAAGGCTAAATGAGATGTGCAGAAGGAAATACTGGAGCTATGGGCAGGGTGATGGGATCAAGGCAGATGCATGGGAGAAGAGCAAATATTTATTTTTGCCCTATGTACCTTACTGACCTTCTCTTCCTAAAGCACTCTTCTCTCTCAGACAGTTTCCTGTGATCATTTTTTCCTCTTGAGAGGAACTAAGGCTGAGTAAGCTTGAGGAATAGAGCAGTAGTTAAGTGTGACTGAAATAAGACTCAAAATTCAACTTTCTCCAACTGGAAAATTTATTTAGGTGTAGGAGCTGGAAGGTGGATGTAATCCTGGTAAATGTGGAAAGAGGAGGAAAAGAGCTAGAGCTGGAGATGGTCCACGTAGATTTTATTTTGACAGAGGAGGCCAAAGAGTTCAAGGTAGTGGGAACAGCCACCATATCAGTAAAAGTATGGGATTAGAGGGCTGAGGGTGAACAACTGACCAATCTTGTGGTCTCTCTACCAAATAGTCAGGTTATAATTTAAGGAGCCTGTATCTCATGCTGTAAGGCAACAGAAGCAGGAAAAAAGTTTTTGAAGCCGTGAAAGAGGCAGAGGGGAGAAAATCAGCAAAGAAGAACATTAAATTGAGCCAGCAGTAGGACAGATGAAAATTAAACTTGATGACTTGATAGAAATTTCTGTACAGGATTACATAGTTCCTTCCTCCCCAGAGGAGGGAACTTCCCCTAGGGAAGAGAAGTAGGGAGAATTCCTTTTTTTTTTTTTTTTTTTTTTTTTTGCTTCACTACAGTTCTAGTGAGAACAGTGACTTCTTCAGATTAGGCAGATCTGTGCTACCCACTGCCTGTGTGTGGCAAGGAGTTCTCTGTACCATGTACAAGGAGACAATGTCTGTGCAGACTCTTTTCTTCCTACACGAATACTGAGGGCATCTTGCTTATTTTATGCTTGAAACAGAGGTTTGTTCTGTGGTTTGGACTTAATACAATGGACTTTATTTTATTTTATTTTTCTTTTCTACACCATTAGCTGGAAAAAATACATAAAGCACAGCAGCTCTCAGTTCATTTAATTTCATTGCTAGAAGTCTTTGTATGTTCCAAATAAATATTTGGTAGTTGTTTTACAAAAGAATATTTTTTGGCCCATAGTCATAGTATGTACAAGAGAAAGGAAGCTCTGAAAAAACCTCAGGATGAAAATTCACCATCCCTACTCCCCACCCACCTTGGGGTGCTTTTTCTCTTGGATGTGAGAGCAGTGATGAGAGGAGAATCTTGAGGTATCAAGAGATAACCTAAAGGGACAGAGGAGTTAGTGAATTTTGGAAGTGAACGGTGTGGATTGTGAACAGCAGAATTAATGAATGGTGGTTTCTTTTGGTTTTGGTTATTGCAATTACTGTGATGTGCTCCTCCCACCCCTGCTTGCATGCCCGTTCTGTCAGATGTTTGCTGTCCAACCTCTGAAGGCTGCAGAGCTGCTTGCACTCACTGCCTAAAAACTCAAACTTCGTGATTTAAGGACTAAGGTAGGTGAGTATCGGTGATGATGAGAGACAGGGGGACTGAGTGGTGACCAGAATCCAAATTTACTGTCAAAGCTACATATGCTTATATACTATCTAGGAAGGCTAGTAATTTTTTACTACAATGATTGGGTTAGTCATCACATAAATAAACTTATACAGTTTGCAATATCTCTTGCTCGCAGAAGTTGATTCAATCTTCCTGTCAGCCAGTCTTGATTCAATCTTCTGGTAGTCTTCAAAGCTCTGTTTGTTCTTGCTAAGGCATCTTGATTATCAAATCTTTTATGCTAATCAGGCCCAAAGTACAACAGGTGGGTTTTTCTTTATTTTATCTGAACAGTCTTTAACTTGCATCTTTCTGTTTGGTCTGCCTACTTAGAGCTACTTTATTCAAAACTGAAAAGCAAATCAGCTGAGGTACTGATGGAGCAGGAAGGTTTGTTCTCCTGTTCTAACAAGGGGATTTAAGGTACTGGAGCCCAGAAACATAGAATCCTATGAACAAAAGTAGATTGCTGTTACCATCTCTGTGCTGAAAATCATGGTTTAATAAAAATCAAAACTTCTATTTGAGGTACCAGGAACACACGTTACATGTGCACCCACCCACACTGACTTGACAAGATTTTTGCTTTCACGTGATGTGACATGAGCACTGACATTCTCTTGTGATGTCACAAGATCATGCTTTGTTTTTCTACATAAATCTGAATGAATGTAGATATGTATCTGCTTAAATCTGGATAGGGATAGCGCATTGGCAGTTTAGAAGGTGCCAGATAAAGCATATCTTCAACATGTTTTCCAAATTATGAATATAACTTGTTAGTTAAACTACCAGTACAAGCACAATATCAACACTGATTACTTTAAATCTGGGGGGTGGTTGTGGTCTGCTTGCTGTTTTCACTGTGCATAAGGTAGAAAAAAATTAAACTAATCTCATGCTTCTGAACTATCGCTGAGTGATTATTTGTGAGGCCTTGCACATACAGACCTGGGAGCATGGCAGAGAGCAGGAGTAGATGGCATAGCTGGGGGTGGGAAGTTTGCTCCTCAGCTTTCTGGAGGTGAGCCTTTGTTTTACCTACAGCTAGGAAAATCTGGAGATATGAAACAAGATGTGTGCCAGAGAGGAAACTGAGTAACAGCTGGGCCAGGCTGTTGGTTCCTCTGATGAGGCTTAATTATTACAATGCCTGCTGTCAGCTGGTACGAAAAAGTATGAAACTCATCCTTTGCACCATAGAATTGACTTCCACAAAGTGTTGTAGAGGAAACATCTGTGAGTGGAAAACATCCTGTCACAGATAATACAAGGAAGGAGAAGTGACTCTACTTGGCCTGCTCTATACTTGTTTGATTGCAGGTATAATGCAATGTCTGTGCAATCACCCGATGCAGGAGTTACTGATGCCTCTTCTCTTCTGCCCTTCTAGGCAGTGTGATGTGAACTTCCTCATTCTCAAAGCAGCACTGATGTGTCTTGTTCTCCTCCTTTCTTCTCTTTGCCTTTCCCATGCAGTCCAAGTCTCAGCAGTAGAGGTGAACACCCCGGAGGAGATGTTTGTGGAGAACGGGACGGACGCAAAGCTCCCGTGCACGTTCACATCCGTAGAAGTGATCAGCAGTGCAGCATCTGTCTCCTGGAGCTTTCAGCCAGAGGGAGCAGCCACTCGTATCTCAGTAAGCAATGGCTGGAGGGGAACAGACCTGGGAGGGGAGGCTGGCAAAGTTGAACTGTGGTCTTCTAGTTGGTTCCAAGGAGCAAGCAGATATGGATTGGACCCTCCTTTGTGTGCCTTATCTCCATCACTGTGATTTTAGGGGGCTTTTTTAGTGTTGTATGAAAATATTGCTAGATCTCTGCCAAGACTGCAGTGGGCAGTGACCACAGAATATACTGGTTACTCTGTTAGTCTTAGAAGAGGGATGTTGGCGTGGAAGCTGTATGTATGAAGTAGATAAGCATCTAGGAATCTTGTAAATCCTCTATCCTTTTGCATTTGACTGAACATAGCAGTCAGAGAATTTGAATTACCACTGTAATTGCAGTCCTACATTGTGTATTGTTTATTTTGCTTGTGTACTGTATAGCCTCTGTTTGAGAGGGTTTAAAGTAAGACCAGTCTCCCTGGTTTCAGAACAGAATTGAATAGCTCAAATCAGGAAGCAGTTACATCCTCATATTATAGTTACTTGACAAGTGAAAAATCAGGCTAGCAAGGAACTTAGGCAAATAATACTTGTCATGGCTCAGTTCCTGTATATTGGGCCCATGGGGGCTCATATCCTTTGGATGTAGGTCTTCAAAGAAATGGCTTTGCTAGGCTGATAGCTGTCTTCTTCCTCTTCTTCCTCAGACACTTCTGCTTCTTTCTTGTTCCTTGTACTGAATGAGAATTTAGAGGAAGCAGAACAAGGAACTCCGGGGCACCTTTGAAGATGTGGGGACACCAGGTTGCTCAGCCTGTTTGTGTTTGTCTCCTTCCCTGCTACAGACATGAGCTCATTTAAACTCTAGGAGCTCTTCAATGCTCAGAGCAGAGATGGTCAAAACCAGTGTGTGAGCATCTTGCTCAGTATGTAGAGCTCTGAAGAACAAGCTTCTGAATTCTCAGTGAAATAAATACTTAGTTTTGAAGAGGGAGCTCTTCCCATTGGGAATCCAAAGCAGGAGTTGGGGAGAAGTAAGGGAAGTAGGGCACATTTCCTGCCAGTGCTGAACAGGATGGGTGAGGAGAAGCCATCTGTTGGTGAATTTCCGCTCCCCATATATCCTGTTTTGCCATTCCCTTTCTGCATCACTGTTCAGTTGTAGGAATACAGCTTCAGCACATAACATTGGTTTTGGAATTGAAGTCAGTTCTGGTGTTGCATCTGGATGTAGCCATCAGCACAACTGAAAGAAAAGCAAATTTTCTTTGAGCAGCAGGGACCCAGCATAATTTGATGTTAATTCCCTGTTTCTTTTGAGGGTCTGGGGAAAGTGTAGAGGGGATGTTTGTTTATGAGCCTGAGTCATGGCATTGCATAGCTTGGTGGGTATGAATTTGAAAGACCAATCTCATGATCAACTCATGTCTGAGGTAAGCCCATGATTCTCTTTACAAGGATGGTCTGTGTCCCTTTAGAATCACACTGGCAATCTTGTGGCCATGTGGTGAAGCCACATGGGAGCTTCCACTGGGAGCTTCCCCTGCTTGTCCCCTTCCCTCACCACGTGTTCCAAAGTCTTGTCTCACTCCACCACGGGCAAGGGATGGCTTGAGGCACTTAACTTGTATTTCAGGACATATTTTACTTTGTGATTTCTCCTCTCCCAGGTCAGGACATCTAGACAGCTGAGGAATCTGCCTCTGGCCGTCTAGATTTTAGTGGGATGACTTCCCCTGTACACAGGGGTGTGGTAATGCAGTGCTGCTGTGTTAAAGGTTATAATCCAGCTGGAAAAGCTGCAGACTGATGCAAAGTCCCTCCAAAATGTTGACAGCTGGCTGTGTGCTTGCCAGCTTTCTACCACATGAAATACTTCATTGAATTTATGTTAATCTGTAGACAACAAATAAGATTGACTGCAGCAGGACAGATGGCAGTGATGTGCACATACCTGATCTGGACAAGATTTGTGCTGCCAAGTGATAAGGCCTGATACTCAGACTGCAGGTCTGATAGAGAGGGTGTTGGAATAGCAAATCTGAGATCAAGGGCAGGAAAAAGGATAGGAGGTGACTTGAATGGAAATATGGGGCAGTAGGCAGGCTGTTCTGTGGCAGAGCCACTGCTTTGTAAATAAGGCAGGAGGAAGAGGAAGCTGGAATATTGTCCTAAATTTCTTTCATTGTTCTCTGGAGACTGAACTGAAGGGAATTCAGCTTGATTCCTGATTAGATTTATCTTGCTGTCCTGTAGAATATCCAATTAAGAAAGAATGTACTCTTGCAATTCTCCTGCAGCCTTGATGTCTCTCTTAGGGTATCCCATGTGTTTGAAAGCAGAGTTGTCCTGTAGAATTCTATGCACTTCTACTGCTGTAAATTCCAATTTTGGGCAGGTATAGTTAGGAAATACTCAGTTCCTCCTTAGTCTGTACTAAGGAGGTTTATTCTTCAAAGATTTTTGGTCATGTATAGGGAATGCAGAGCCAGTGCAGCTTAGTCACTTAAAAACTGGGAAACAGTTATATTTAGTTACCCGAAGGTTTCTGGAAAACAGCTAGATATACTCTAAATTGGTCATGGGATTTTCTGAGGGGGTGGAAGGAAGGGAGAGTATTGCATGTTAATTTAGCTGTGCTTTAATTGCAAGTAACACACAGCAAAACACGAGATGGGAAACTCGGTATCCTTTTTCTGCTAGGATGCAGGCAGCTTCCTGTGCCTGAAAGACAGATGGCGGTGTTCCAGGAGTGTTCTGTCCTTTAATTACCAGGTTTTTTTCTTTCCCCCACCTCCTTGTCTGCAAAACTCTGTCCCCTGCAAAACAGAAAAAAGCCCCAGCCAATCCAACCACAAAACAAATCAAAACCAACAGAAAACTGAAACTTGCAGTCTCTTGTTCTGGTGTGGTTGAGGTACAAACATGGTTATGTTATCAAGAGGCAACAAGGCAGACTTAATAGACCACAGAAGTGGTGAGGCAGGAGGAGAAAAACCTCAGCTGCTGGCTGAGGTTTGGTAACACAGCTGGCTCTGGGAGAGTGCTGTAATAGTGGGAGAAGCACAGTGGCTCCATACTCGCTAATTGGGTTGTTCTTGTATCCTCTTTTCCTTGACTGCAGTTTTTCTATTACTCTAATGGGAAGTCATACCCTGGAAAAGACATACCATTTAAAGACAGGATCACTTGGGCTGGAGATCTTAACAAGAAAGATGCTTCTATCACAATATCAAACATGCAGTTCCGGGACAACGGCACGTACATTTGTGATGTCAAGAACCCACCTGACATTGTTGTCAAACCAGGAGAAATCCGAGTTAGAGTTGTGGAGAAAGGTATTCATTCACCCTATATTATTTTTTTCCCTTTTCACTTGTTTTTTTTTTTCCCCTCCATTCCTTATCTAAATCACTTTTATTGGGGGTGGGGGAGTGGCCTGGAGGGAACAACTGGTTTTTAATTCTCTTCTTCCAGGTCCTAATAATGGAGCCAGTATCTGTTAGCTGTTTTAAAATTGTATGTCATACCCTTTTCCTCTATGCCCACTAATTTCTGTGGCTTAAACAATTATTAGGAAAAGCTGATGGAAGGCTTAGTGAAAACACATCTTCTCATTTTGAAGTCCTATGAATATATTTCCTGCATTATGCTGCATCAAGGGTTAGGGTGACTTACGAAGTCTGGTGAGCAAGGAGAAAACCCTTGCTTGCTTGAAACCCTTCTGGTATACTTAATGGAATGCAAAACTATAAATCTGATCCAAACATACAGAAAGGGAAATGCTGCTGTCTTCCATGCAAAGGTGTTTGTGTTGAATGTGCATTCAGTCTCTTTTACTCAGGTGTTCTCAAAGAATCCATGGTGGCTCTTAAAAACTTCAGAGCCTGGCTACTTGTAGTTACATGAGGCTTCTGGTTAGCATTTGGCAACATTTGTCACAGTTGAAGAGCACTAAGATTCTGTTTCTCAGTTTGGCTCTTTATTTGCCTTTATCATCCAAAACATTTGATTGCTCAACTTGAGGTCAGCCAAAATGTGATGTTTTGTACAATTAAATGATTGTTACAGTAATTGCATTTCAAATTTATGATTCAGGAAGCACAAGAATAAATGTTGAATTCATAAATGGCAGCGCTGATGCAGCATTCAGTTAGTTTTAATCTGTTAGGGAAGATACCTATCTGTATGTCCTAATTGGAATGATTCTGCTGCTAGAGCAGGTGTGTACCCCTGCTCAGGAGGTAATTCCATGTTCTTTTGTAGGCAAGGTCTCTATCTAATTTTTCTCTTGATGGAACAGTTGGGGTTGAGCAGGACCTCTGGAGGTCCAACTATCACTTAGAACTTTCTGTTTCTTGGAAGTTTGAGACCTATATAAAATAGGATCTGTTTATTTTCTCACAATGATTATCACTATGAAGAAGCAGTAAAGCAGCTGCTGGTTTGGCAAAGTCAGGCTGGCTTGGAAAAGACTTCTCAGATTTTAGTCCAGGTTAAGCAGCTAAAGACTGACCTCAGTACACTAATTCAGCTGCTATTTTTCAACAGATTTGCATGCTGGCTTCCCCATAGGTGGGGCACCTGGAAGAGAATCTGACTCTGAATGGAGCCCTGTATTTGAAACACTTCTCACCATTGGAGAAAATGCTGCAACAGTTCTCTTCACATTTTTAGGATGACTGAAAATGTGTTTCCAAGCTCTTGTAGTAGGTTGTAACTCATCCTGAGTTACAACTGAGCTGGAGCAATTTTTTCAATTGGAATAAATACATGATGACATTTGTGCACATTGGTTTTTTACTGTGAATGCGTCTAATGGTTCTGAATTGTGCATCTGGTGGTATAAACTGTTCAAAAGCCATATTCATTCTTTGCACATTTAAATGAGCTGATAGGTGATAGGTTAGATTTAGGTTTTGGATTAAACATTTACTAAGTTCCATGGTGGCCTCATTTTTAAAAATTGCCAAACTAACTGAGCTGATTTTCACTGCAGTACCTACATGGTAGGTAGTGTATTGGTTTGGCACTGCCTGCTTTTATATAGCAGGGGACCACTAAGATCTCTCCTGTGAGAAGCTGCTGGAAGCTTCCCACCGTGTCCAGCAGAGTCTGTGGCTGATGGCCCAGAAGATGGACATGCTGCTGGCCAAAACTGGGCCAATGAGAGATGATGGTAATGCCTCTGATGACATATTTAAGAAGAACATCAAAACAAGGTCACAGGGGTTTTTTGCTCCTAGACAGAGAAGAGGGGGAGGTGAGATTATGTGAGGGAAAACAACATGGAGACACTAAGGTCAGTGGAGAAGGAGGGTAAGGATGCCAGTTGCCAGAGACAAGATTCCTCTGCAGGCCATGGTGAAGCAGCTTTGCCCCTGCAGCCCATGGAGATTGACAGGGGAGGCAGAGATCCACCCACAGCCCCTGTAGGAGGTGCCCATGCCAGAGTGGGTGGATGGATGCCTGGAGGAGGCTGTCATCCAGTTGGAAGACTTGGTGGACAGAAAGGGCCCTGAGTGCAGGCTGGAGCAGCCCATCCTTGGAGGACTGTACCCCATGGAAAGAAAGATGTCACAGCAGTTTTGGGAGGACAATCTGCCTGTGGTGGAATTCACTTTGCAGCAGGTGTGGTTTGGTTGCTGCTTGTGAGAGTGGAGCCACTCTGTAGAAGCTCATGGAGATCTGTCTCCCGTGGGAGGGATCCCACAGCTTCACAGGAGAAGAACTCCTCTCCCTGAGCAGTGGAAGAAAATCTTGGTGATGGACTGACCAAAACCTCCATGCTGTGTCTCTGTGCTGTGAGTGGGGAGAAGGTATTTTAAGGGCTTATTTTACTTCTCCTTATCCTTCTCTGATTATGTTAGTAATATATTTAACTTTGCAACTAATTCACTTTGAGCATGTTTTGCTCTTGAAATGCTTCTCCTGGTCCTCATCTCACTCAGGAAACCTTTGTTAACTTTTTTCCTTTTCCCTTCTTTGCCCAGCTGTGGCAGGGGAGGGTGAGCGTGTGACTCTCATGGTGCCTGGTGTAGGGCCACTGTCAAACCATGACAGCTAGGTTGCCTGAAGAGTCTCCTATCCTTGGAGTTAGTCAAATCCAAAGTGGACAGAGTATTGAGCAAACTGTGCTACTTGGCCCTGCTTAATTTAAGCAGGGGGTTTGGACTAGACAATCTCGAGACTTCCCTTCCATCTCAACAATTCTATGATGATCAGATGGAGGTGTCTAAAACAGATTTTTCTATATAGGTGTAGGTTTTACCTGTTGGAGTTTTTTGCTGATTCACTTGTTTTTGGTATAAGTAGCTAGAGCAGCATAGAGTCTTGTAAGAAACCCTCTGGCCTGAGATGTTCCTTGTGTTAACCATGATGTGGGGGGAAGGAAAGGACTTTGTTTCTCATTTGTAATGGTAGTCTGTGTATTCTTTGACTTGTAGGTATTTTGTACTCATTCTCTGATTGGCTTTTGTTTCTGGCTGCTCTTTTTTGGCCTACTCTCCCCCAAAATAATATTAGGGAAAACGTGAGTAAAGCAATACTGTGTTCTTCTACATGTTTTCCTGGTATTGTACAATGATCCTGACTTAAGAAGGTTAAAAAGTAAGTCTATAAAAATGTACAGGGCTGTGTTTTGAGATGCCAGAGTCATGTATAAACACTGCTAAGGGTGATCCTGGGTAGGAGCTCTGCTGTGTGCTGCATGCTCCCTGGAGAACACCCAGCATTCAGCACTCCTAGTGGGTTAGTGATGTGCTGTGTCCCAATCTGCTTTCAAGCGTGCCTGCCTCTTCCTGTTGACCTCGCTGGG
The DNA here is from genome assembly GCF_012460135.2 of Molothrus ater. Taxonomy (NCBI): domain Eukaryota; kingdom Metazoa; phylum Chordata; class Aves; order Passeriformes; family Icteridae; genus Molothrus; species Molothrus ater. Next base: position 112,111,065 of record NC_050479.2, read on the forward strand.
AATTGCCAGATGGCTGTAACCTGTTTTTTTCCCCCCTTCAGATACAATATGAGACAGGGTTGTCCTCATTGTCACTTGTGTTCCCTGACATGTAAAAATTTTTGGTTCAACATGAACTCTCTCCTGAAGGACGGTGACACTAAGAACACTCCTGGTGTGTGCTCTGTTGATGTTACTCTGCTGGCTGCCTGCTGCCACTGCCGCTCAGGCTGCATGCTGTAATTTCTGGGTATTCCATTAGTGCCTCCTGCTCTAAACGAACCCAGGCTCAAGGGCATTTGTGGTTTGCAGTTGTGTTGAGCAGGGATGCAGAAGAGTTGAATGTTTTCTCCCTTCTCTCCGCAGACAGCCTGCCTGCGTTCCCCATTGCCACCGTGGCAGGGATAGCCATCGGTACGGTTACGGGGCTCTCATCGCTCATCTCTATTGTCGTGTGTCTTGTCATCAGAAAGAACAACTCTAAAAAACGATACTCTGGGTAAGAGATCTCCCTCCTCACCCGTGGCTGATGTGAGGAACAGCAGCAGGGTCAGAGGGAGGGCTTAAAGGGGGGTAGGAGTTGTTTCAGCCAAGCCTTGGTAATTACAGCTAGAGATAGCTATCTATGGTCATGTGGAACTGTGATCATCTGCATTTAGTGGTTACCTCTGTACTGAGCTTGAAGAGACCTACTGACCATGAGTTGCACCTGAAAATCACTAGGTGTTGAAGTTGATCCCCAGACACAAGGATATATGCCCTCAGAGCATTTAATCCAAGACACTCCAGCTCTGATCTGTTCCCTCCAGCTCTCCTTACCCCTCCAAAGGAAAAGCACCACACACGCACTTTTAAGGAGTGCTATGTGTTGAGATTAGGACTGGATTTTTCTGTTACCAATGTCTGCCTCCTAAGCCTGGACCAAAATACTTGCCAAAACCTCCTTCATCACCACACTTGAAAGTAAGGAAGGAGTAGCCACTCTGCATCCATTCTCATTCACTGTCTGTTTTTTGTTAACTGTTACCATACCTGCAGGGTTTTTTAGTGTTAGGAGGAACACTCCAAAATGAAGCACAATTCTTTGAGTGGGCATGTGAAAAAGCAACAAGAACTGACAAAGGCAGATGAGAGTCCTGTGGTGATGAAACTTGCTGCTGGTGAAGGAGGTGCTTCCTTTTTTCTCCTCTCTAATTAGCTGGTAATTTGCTTCTCTAAGAAAGAATGAAAATTATGTATGTAGTCTTAGAAACAACCCCAAAACATACAAGTCTCTTCTGTTCTTTGCCCAACAAATATTCCTGCTTATTGCAGGTTCTTTGGGTTGCCTGTGGGATAAAAGAAAATAACTCCAAAAATAAGCTTGTGGGAATTTCCAAATTAAACTTTGCCCTGTCCTTTTCCCAGTTGGAGAGCTTAGACAAAGTGAGTTGGCTATTGCCCAATGGTAAGGCTAAATACAGCAAGGGTGGCTGTGTGTGCTCAGAATTGTGTGGAAAGCCTGGTTTTCCCTTTTCTGCATGTGTCCTTCCCCTAAGAACTGGAAAGAACCCTGCAGTGTCATGCACCAGCAGTGTGCCTGAGGTGGCCTGCTTGCCCTGCTTCCCACTGACCTGCTCTCCAGTGTCTTCCTGCTGGAGGACACATGTTGGTGCTCAGCCTGGAGCAGTAGTTCATGCACTGTGATTTCTTGTAGCAGATTAAACTACTCTCTTGGGAAAGTAATCTCTGAGGTTTAAATCCTGCTTTCACTGACCATGCCAGCTCTGCATGATGTGTAGAAAGAAACCAAGTGTGCTGTGACCCCCTCCAAACTTACGGACTGTCTTCTACACGATGCTAACCCGGTGTGTGGTGGTGGAGAGAAGCACTTACTCCTAGATAACCATTCTGCCTTGAACTGAGGTGGGCTGGGGCCCTGCGTGGCATCTGGAACCCCTGCATGGCCACAGTTTCCATTCATGCTCTGACTTCGGTGTTTTTTTGTTTTGTTTTGTTTTCTTTCTGCCCTGGTGTGCTGGGATCGGATCCTGCTTACCTTCCTCTCCTTACAGAGATCCTGATATAGACGCCAGATTGGGAATGTAACAGGGCTGGGTCTTCTCTTCCAGTCCCACTAGACACCATGGTAACTAATCAAGTTGGTGGTTGCTGTTAATACCTGTGTGTGTGTACACATTTAATCTTCCTTTGCTGACTAACCAGCTAGCTCTCTACTAACATCACTGTAATTTGTGCTGGAATCTGTTGGCAAAGGGATGATGCATTTCACTGGGTGCTTGGGTTTCATTGTCTCGTGTCTGACTGGGGTGGAGTTGTTGTTTATCCCAGATGATGTCCCTCCATCTCTTCCAATAGCGAACTTGCCAGTGCATTGTCTAAAGCACAGGAAATTCAGAGCTCTTTCTGTGTCAAAATAAAAGTAAATTCCCTGTGAGCATTCCTCTGGCTCATACAGCTTGGGTATTGGAGAACTTGCAGGTATCTAAGTACTTTAGATGCTTAAACCTGAATGATAATACTTAGACAGTGTCGATCTGAGGAGTTTTGTGAATAAAGCAATTAATGATTATATAATTTTGGTAACAGAAGGGATGCATTGTTTTTGAGACAGTCACGACCCCTTGCCATGATGGCTGGGGTAGTATCTTATTTCTAACTGCTGCATGTATGAGGAGTTAAATCTGCTATGGTAAGACCTACCAAAGGGTAAAAAATGCTTGCCCTGAGAGGAGGTGGTCTGCTTAATGTCACTGTCCTCGTTTGTTTCTGTACTCAATTTAAACACTGTCTACAAAGACTGAGAAAAAAGGATGCCCAGTGGTTAGGGGGTTGTAGCAGAGGGCACTCCTGTGACTGCTACCAAGGAGGAGGCTACTTAACTCTCCTGGGTGCTTTGGTACAGGGAGGTAGACCTAGCACTGGGAGAGACCCATCACTGCATTGCCCAGAAGTCACCAACTTTAAGGGCATTTGCTCTGTGGTATTAATTTTTCTGTCACAGGCTTGTTTTCTTTTCAGTCCTGCTTTAAGCAGATGAAAAGAAGCAATCAGAGGGTGAAAACCAGCAGCCGCCTTTTAGGGGTGTTGGTTCCTACCACAAGACTGTTCTTTTGTTTGAAAATCACGATTTGCCTGATTAGATACTGAAGTAGCTATATGAGGGCACACAGCATAAATGTCCTGTGTGACTCCTGAGGTAATTGCTCCGCAGACTGGTGTCTGCTGGGAGAATTATTTTGGGCTCACAGCCTAACTATAAAAGCAAGGGAACTAATGCAGAGATGGGTAGGAAGTACCTTGCTTGTGTAGAGGGAGCTGGTGGCTCTTGCAAGTGTTGGCTCTAACTAGCCCTGGTACAACACTTGCCTCAGTGACTGGCATTGTTTAGCTTCTAGTTAGAAGATAATTGCTGCTTACCACTGTTAACTGAGAAGAAAACACATGATTTTAGAGAGCCCGAGTTGAATGGGAGTATCTAAGGAGCAGGGGTTGTGGAGGAGCTGCTGTCCTATGTTAATAGCTGCTCCTTCCAGTGAAGCTCAGAGGAAGGACAGAGAAATGTCTCGGGAGAGATGGAGAATTATGTGTGTTTATTTCAGAGTCCATTATGTTCATTTTTTTTACTTTGGCGTAACCTGCCACATTTCATCTTGCCATCATTCGTCTTTTGTTTTTGTTTCTTTTTTTCTTTTTTTTTCTTTTTGTTTTGTTCTTTTTTGTTTTGTTTTGTTTCTCGTGTGCCTCTTGAACATTGTCGTGCAAACTCTGCTCTGCCACCTCGTCAGCTGCAGTACCTCTGAGAGCTTGATGTCTCCGGTTAAGCAAGCTCCGCAGAAGGCGCCCTCCGACACAGAGGGCCTGGTAAACAGCGTGCCCGCCAGATCACACCAGGTAAACTGCTCCTGCTGCTCCCCCAGGCAGGATTCCCCCCAGCCTGGGGCAGCTCTATGGAGAACATGCAGGCAGGGTGGGATTTGTGCATTAGGGGCTGTCTGCTGGTGAAAGCGCGTGCGCTGCACAAGGGGTGCGCAGGAAGCTGGGACTGATGAGCTCTGCTGTAGTAGGCTTGGTGCAGTTCAAAGAGCAGCATCTTTGTATTAGCTGAGATGGAGTTTTAAGCGCTTTTCATGCTAAATTATAAAAAAACACAGTTGTGTGTGACAGTGTTCACAGGGGTCTGAGGATGAGGGAAGAGACGAGGATCTGACTCTATGTTTCAGTAGGCTTGATTTATTATTTTATGATATATATTATATTAAAATGATACGAAAAGAATAGAAGAAAGGATTTCATCAGAAGGCTAGCTAATAATAGAAAAAGAAGGAATAATAACAAAAGCTTTTGTCTCGGACAGAGAGTCCGAGCCAGCTGACTGTGATTGGCCATTAATTAGAAACAACTCTATGAGACCAATCACAGATCTACCTGTTACATTCCACAGCAGCACAGCAGCAGATAACCATTTTTTACATTTTGTTTTTGAGGCTTCTCAGGAGAAAAAATCCTCAGGAAAAGATTTTTCAGAAAATATCATAGCTACAGTTGTGATCTTGTGCATTAACATCCACAGGTGATAGTGAAGTGCAAGGATGGGGAGTGGTCAGTGAGTATCTTTTTAACACAGACACAGTAAAGGTCTGTCAGATATGGATCACCCCATAAAGCTGCCTAGTCTGTTCTGGGATGGTAATGGGGAGGAATTTGCCTTGCATTCTCATGCTCCATGGCACGTACTTCCTTCACAAGGGGAGGAGCTAAGTGCTGACCAGTTTGCAGATGATTTGTGCTGCTAAGAGCTCTCTTCTGCTGAGCCTCCCACTTTAGACTGGCTTGAAAGTGCCAGTCTTTGTGCTTGCTGCATCTGGCAAAGTTCTGCTGACTTTGAAGGGAAAAAATGGTTTTTATCCAGACTTAGCATCTCATGGGAGGGGACAGAGCGTGAGTCAGACAGGTATTCTATGCAATGGATCATTACCTGTTAGTAATACAGGATTTCCTTATTTGGAAGCTGTTTCTTCCCTCTTGATTTGAGTATTCCTAGCAATTTTCCTGTGAAGATACAGGTCCCGAGAGAGTTTAAGTTCAAAATGGACTTTTTCTTAATTAGCCACCTTTTAGCAAGCGGCTGCAGTGTAGTGTGTGCAAGTTAATATCTGGTTTGTTAATTTCTCCTGACAAAATAATGGAGATGTGTGTTAATGTATTAACACTACAGGAAAAAAACAAATGTGCTAACAGTCAGCTCAGTAAAGTCTAAGCTCCTACTCTGCTGGGCTTCTAGTTTGGTTTTGAAATGCATTTTGTTCTGGGCCATGCAGTATTTCCAAAGTTTCAGCACACAGACCCACAAAGCTGCCTTCTGTCTTCAGAGATCAGTTATTCACAGAGACTATAGAATCAGGATTTAAAAACAGTCAGATTTTGATTGGACTAGGTTTTGTAACAGCACGCTGCTTACAAGGCCTGGATAAAACTTGCCTTTTCTAGATCATGGGAGATGCTTCTGGAACGGGTGAGTGAGACGAATAATTCCCACCATCTCCTCTTCAAAAAAAAATTTTTGCAAAATCAGCACACTGAGATTTATGATACAGTACCTGTTGGAGTCAACATCCATAGGTCAAAACCCCCAAAAGTTTTAGCTAGTTATTGTCATGGCATGAAGGAGTACTTGCAAGTGCCCTAAGAGCTACACAGAGATGCTGTTCTGTGCTTGCATCCTCAAAGCAAAAATACTCCAATGTTTGGTGTGAAAACCTGCGGTGTCCTCACCTTTCCATGTCCCCAGGGTTCTGAGTCTCAGTGTGCTGGAAGGGGCAGCAGAGTAAATCTAAACTTTGTATTTTTAACTCAGAATCAGGGTGCTTTTGCCCTTCTGTAGTCACTGCAGTCTGTTTCTTCATTGACAGAGTTCTCCCTGAAGGTAAGTTGCTAAAGGAAAACACAAAGTGTGAGCACTGCTGACCTCAACTGAAAAATACTGCAAATGGCTTTTGTTTCATTCCATTTATTTTAGTTTTTAGAATTTTAATCTCTTTTGCTGGGCAAACAGAGTTTCTTTTTGTGGCAGACACTTGTAGCAGCAAGTAGTTCCTCTGCCTCCTTTTGAGCATTTGCCCCATCTTTGCAGAACAACTAAACATATTTCCTTGTCTTTACAAAGATCCACAGTGAAATCAGGGTAGATCAGATTTTGAACAGAATATTTCAACAAGTGAGGAAGCTAAATTTCATTTGATTAGACTTACACTGTTTGCTTCTAGCCATTGTTTGGTTGTTTCTTTAAGGCTTGCATCAGCATGCAAATCAACATATTTGAAATCTTTTATCACATACAAGTGTCTCTTGGTAATCAAGAAATGAGTTGTAGTATTCAAGCTTTTGAGGTGTTGTGCGGGTGAAAGGCAGATACTCATTCCTAGCAGTTCCCAGGGTGGTTGCAGGCTGTTTGCTGATTCAGGCACACTCTTGTCTCTTGGAATGCCTGGCAGTTTTAGACCAGTGGCTCCCACAGTCAGTGCTGTGGTCAAACAGCAGAGGCCTGTGGTCTTCCTTGTAGCTTTTTTACAAGGCAGGGTGTGTAGGAAGTGAATTAATGCTTTGTACTTCACTGGTGGAAAAGAGCTGTGAATACAAACAAAACTGCCTCTGCAAGTTAGAAACAGTAACAGAGGTGTTCGCTCTTAGAGTGGCATTTAAATGAATTGAGTGAAGTTTATTCATTTTTTAATTTATGTATTAGTTCAAGAATCAGTGATTGAGTATTTGTCTGCATCACATCTCAGCTGAAAGTGCACTGAGCCTGCACTTCCTTTGTTTTGAGTACAAGTTACTCAGGTGTGGACCTTGCTTTCTGGAGTTTGCATATCTGATTCTATGAGTGTTCAGCTGCTTGAATCAGCTCTGCTTGTTTTCACTGTGCCCTCCTTCTCAGCAGGTTTGTTCTGTCCTGTCAGATTTGTCTGTGGTGGTTCTTGTCCCTGCCATCATTCTCTAGTGAGTGCTGTTCTACCAGGACAGTTATTTGTGTGGGTAAGAAATGATTTACAGTGAAGGCAAGAACTACATGGATTTCCCATATGGATGTCCTTGTTTGGATCCCAGGACCCTGAGAAGGAGCAGTTTGTAATGCCAAGAATCTTGATTGAAATTTCAGATAACTTTCCCAGAGCCTGAATCTGTGGTAGTTGCAACATCATTCAGAATCTGAGAATTTTGAATATTCTGTAGACTCCTGTTGGACCATGGTGGTCTAACTTTGTAATTCCTTTTTCTTTTTTGTAACTTACAATTAATGACTGCTGTCAAACCCTTAGCAGGTACACCTGCTGCTCTTTTCCCTTCAATTCTGAATGGAAAAATTGCAAGGCTTCAGGAAATGCTGGTTTTATATAGCAGTGCTAGTCTGTCTTCTGGTTCTGAAGAGTCAGGATGAGCTTTCTTGGGGTTAGATGAAAGTTCTGAATTGTTTAGACAATTTTTAAAATGGCCCAGGTGATGCTTATAGTCAGCTAGAGAATCAGTTGGCAGCAAATCAAATAGATGAACACTGCAATAAATCCTTGGTCCCTCCTTTTCTCTGTATTGGCTATTTACCACTTTTTGTAGGTGACTGACAGTGAACACATTGAGACAATGATAGCTGGGTTTGGATCAGCTGATCACAGCAGTCAGTCTCTCCACAGCACTAATATGCTGCCTGCAGCATGGTGACTCTATTTAAACTGGCCAAAATCCAGTACAGTGATAACTGATACTGAATGAACTCCACTGGTAGACAATTGACCCATCAGAATTACTTGAACAAAATTTGCAATGTCACAGTGAGTGTAGTTAGATTTATTATTTTTTATATTTTTTTAACTGATAGTGCTCTCAAGCTGAATTTATCATACCCTTGACTTCTGGCCTCAGGCAGATGAGATTTCCAAAATTGCTTGCAATTAAACTTCAGGGTTACTTTGTCTTGAAGTTTATATAGACACTGTGATCTGATTGGAATTATTAATCTCAATACAATGTTGGAGACCAGACCAACATGAATAGCAGATAAGTTTTTTTTAAAAAGTGGCTGTAATGAGATTTGAAATCCAGGGTTTTCTAGGACATCAGTGTCTTTTTTTTCATTTTCTCAGTGTGTTGTTTATATTCAGGATTTTATACCTACTTGCAAGTTTTCACCCTTCAGTCAATCTTCTTCCTCTATTCTTTATTACTTTGGAAATACTTTACCCAGAAGGAATAAAATGTGGATTTGAATCACTTCTCAAAGAGAACAAGGTATTTATCAGGTATGAGCCTTGCCACTGTACTGGGGGGAAAACAGCTGTGCAGGAAGGTATCTGTGGTCCTTCAACAGCTTAATTTTCTGTACAGAAGGTCTGTTTTCATCTCTGGCTCATAATTGCTTTGGAAAATAGATAGAAATATTTTTGTGTCAGGTCTATACAAATGTTTCCTAATTTGTCAGGATTCCAAAAGTACTGGCAAGAAGGGGGTAGAGGAGTGCCAGTGAAGGCGCCTTCTTTCTGGGACATAAGGGACACCAGAACAGTGAAATGGATGAAAGGTTTTGAAGGAAAAATTGCTGAAAAAGCCACAACTAAACTAAAAGCTCTCTATTTTTAATTCCCTCCCAGTCATCCCAAGATAACTCAGTCCCTTTGCCTCCTGCATGGGCTGTGTGGTGGTGTCATGGTTTGACGCTGGTGCAATGCTAGTGCCTTCATGAAAATACACTCTCTTTGGTTTCTGCTGTGAGATGTAACCAGGAATAAGCAAAGCAGGCCCCCACTTAGAAATAAAGAAAAGAAAACTTTATTAACTACACTACAACTATATGTAAAAAGGAACACACAGGAAAAATGAAAACCTTACAAATACACTTCCTCCTCCCCCCACCAAATTTCTAATACATCTATCTTCTAAATTTCAACTCTCTGTCTAGCACTACTCTTCAGACAATCAGTTCTTAGTTCATCAAGAGGAGAGGAGTCTTTCTTGTGCTATAGGCTTCCCCTGGGAACAGCGTTGAAACCTTGTGTGTTTCCATGTCACTCGTGGCACCGCCCAGAGAACATCTGCCACCGTGACCTCTTCCTTCCATGCCCAGTGCTCTCACCACTGAACATGGACCAGAGCTGCTTCTAGGGTCGTCTTTTAAGGATGCTTTGTCTCGTTCCAAAAAGAGCACAGTCTCACTTCTGGGACACTTGTCCCCTTCAAATTTCACTTCCTGGGGTTGAGGGGTACTAACACTGGTGCTTCTCTTTCTTCCACTTTGTTACTTTCAGGGCCAGGCTTACCTCTCCTGGCCGCATGGCTTTTCCCCTCCCCTGCCTGGCCAGCAACTGGGCCAGGGGAGGTCTGACCTGCATCTCTCGTGGAAACTTAAGAGGGCTTCTCACAGGAGTGCTCTGCTTTTAACTCCTGTGTTCTCAGAGGCGTATCCAATGTCTCCAGTGGCCACACCAGGTGCCAGTATTCAAATCTGAATACCTATTGGTGTGACTACAGCATCCCAGAAAACTCACTTCCTCTCAAACCATGACAGGTGGCAGCCCTGTGCTTGTCTCAGTTGGGGGGTTCAGCATGGGAGCTGCAGCTCTCTTGCCGTCAAGGTCCCACCTGTCTTGCTGGACCTCTCCTCCATGGAGGTTGCAGTCCTGTCCTCAGTAGCTGCAGTTGGCTTTCCCTGGGCTATGTTTTAGAGGATGTGGAGTTTAAGGAAGTGTTCACACGTTCAGCTGAAGGACAGGGCTGTAATGTCTTCCCCTGCACCCCAGCAAATATCACGAAGGTGTGAGGCCATGCCTGCCCAAGGTGTCTGTGAGCTGCTGCTGCCTGGACTGGCTTGGAGGTCAGGTAAGAATTCTGGAGTGCTGCACCATTTTAGCACTTCTGGCTCACTGCTGTGTAAGTCTTGGCCCCATCACTGGCTTGGGCAGTGACTTGAGTCACAGGGTGGCTGCAGCTTCCTTATCCAAGTGGCACAGCCATGCTGGGATTTACAGGACCTGAGTAGCAGTTGGGAAGTACACTCTGCTGTTGACTGGTAACCTCTAGGACAGTTTCTCTTGAACAATATTAAATCTGGCATGCATCTGTCTAAGCCACGTGTGTTTGCTACATAGCACATAATAATTGCTGCTTTTCAGAGCAAGGGATCCTGGATTTTGCTTTCTGTGGCAGCAGGCAGGTTTGGAGGGAGCCAAGGGTGCTGTTTGGCATGCTCCTGAGAGGAGAAAGGTGGCAGACTAGAGCTCACGTGCAGCTGAGGGTTCATTCCACCTGCTTCCAAGTGCCGTTCGCAGTCATAAAAGCTGTGTGGTGTTGCTTTAGCTTTCATCTTGCTGCAGCCCCCATGGAAGCGAGGGGCAGTGTGGGCAGCTGTGAGGAAGCCTGACTGTGCCTGTTCCTTGTGTCCGCAGGGCCCAGTCATTTACGCGCAGTTAGATCACTCCGGGGGACAGCACAGCGACAAGATCAACAAGTCAGAGTCTGTGGTCTACGCCGACATTCGGAAGAACTGAGATCCTCAGCTATCCATAGGACAACACACATTCAGACTGGAATTGCTTGAGCAAGATTTGACCCAGAGAACTCTCACATGTGGCCTTTGATGCCTAGGCTAGGACCAATGCATGTGCATACAGAGGGAGAGATATATATGTATTGTGTGTAAATAGTCTATTTAATCGTACAGAAGTGAGACCAATGTTGCATGTTGAAATGCGGTAATAATTTTGCTTATAAATTGCCAATATTCTTTTTTTTTTGTATCTTGTGTGACGAGAGAGAAAGTGAAAACTCGCATCACAATTTTAAAATATTTTTATCTTGATTATTAATGGAGAAACTGGAAGATGCCTAGATTGACCTGGAGATTCTTTTTTCTTTGCTTATAGGGCTTAATTTCTTTTGTTGAAGTGACTATTAAGAAGACATTTTCATTTTATTCAGAATTCTTTATGTATACAGGGTATTTATCTTTCCTTGGTCAGATTCTCAGTACAGGCTGCCTTCTCATGTAAACTGGACCCTCTCACTTGGTCTTGTAAGCCAAATTGTGACTCCTAGCTATCAGAAATGTATGTCTTAGCAGTGTGAGTGAAGGAAACCCTTAGGCCTACCTGACCTGTGTAACGTGGGTCACAAACTGTTTACTTCTCAATGAGCCCAGCTATTCAAGCTTAGTCCTTTAAGTGGCAGGGATAGTGTTGATCTAATGAATTTTGTGAAATGGGAGTTTACCTGTGAAAACGAAAGAGGGTGAGTTAAAGGCATAGGAAGCTGTAGCTGTAGGTGGTTACCTCAGACTCTGTTGAACCTTTCAGTGAAATATTTCTTCCTCAAAGCTCTGTCATTTCATGTGTTAAAAAGGGCTCTGAGGGATCTGGAGGCTGTAGTACTCCCATGCCTCTCTCCCATGGCTCCATTATGCCACTGTCACCTCCTTGGAGCTGTTTTATCTGTTCTCAAAAGCCTGTAGTGGAAGCTGAACAACTGGAGGAAATCCAGGGCTCTTTGGGTTTTTTGATGTGTGGTTTTTTTGTGTGACCAATATTTGCACAGAAGATGCAGATGGGCAGTTTATTTCCCTAATCTCTGCAAGTCTAGTGCTTGAATACAATTTTCCAGCCTCTTGTTTCTAGATTAACCTCCTCCTAGATTAAGGATCTCTGCTGATGAGGATTTCTTTTGCTGACCCATTGTATCCTGAAATCTGGTGCTCAAAACTAGAAGTGGCCTTCCAGCAGAGATCATCTCAAAGTGGCATATAGAAGAAGGATTTCTGTTTTGTACATCCCAATGTGGTAGTTTTGTTTTGTGTTGGTTTTTTTGGTTTGTTTTTTTTTTTTTTGGCAGCAAATAATTTTCAGTTTGGTCTATGGTAACCCCTTTTCTCTGATTCTTACCCATTTCCTAGTTCAGTCTGTTTCAGAATCAGTCCCAGAATGGTTGAGGTTGGAGGGACCTCTGGAGATCATCCAACCTTCCTCCAGCAGGGTCGGCCAGAAGAGGCTGACCAGCACTGTGCCCAGTTTGGAGCATCTCCAGGTGGGACCTCTGCAGCATCTCTGGGCAACCTGCTCCAAACAAACTCAAGCCCACATTTGACTCTTAACACCAAGCACATGAAAAATGGTTACAGGCCCATGGTAGACCCTTTCACAACCACATTAGATAATGCTTTAATTATGACAGTGCAATTTAAATATTTATTTTGTGTACAGTGGGGGTTTTTTTCCCAAGAAAATTAGGTATGCCAACACTATTCTTTCATCAGGATCAGAAGTGAGGTTCACTGGTTTCCTGACAAAAGCTGCCTTTATTAGAAATCAGCAGCTTTATTTTTGTACACATGCACTGGGTAGATCTTAGGACATTGTCCTCAAAGCCAGAACCAGCTTCTTAAAACTGGAGCTCAGAAGGAAACCATGGATTAATTTATTCTGCCATATGTCAGTTGCTAATCCTTCAATATCTGAATTTGTGTAATTCTTCTTCCAAGACTTGGCTGGTATCAAAAAAAGGGCATGTTTCAGTTTTAAAGCATCAGTTTTCAGGTATTTGCCAAGTCTTGTAGGGAACTGAGCTGTGGCTAACTAACAACTCTGTAAATATTTTAGCATTTTATTTTTTGGCAGTAACACATACAAGATGAAAAATGGACAAAATTAATCTTCACTGGAGACTTCTAAATATCTTCTTCTACTTCATGGATTAAGCAGGGTTAAGCACTCCACATGAAGGGCTATGGTGCTTGTACCCAGTGCTGGCAGCTGACAGAGTGGGACCTACTCACCCCAGAAATGCTCAGGGGTAGTTTGTCCAACTCAAGCCTCCATCTGTTGATAAGATCCACTGCCTTGGTTGCTGCAGTGCTGATGTTGGTGACTGTAGTCAGGAAATTCTTTACTCAGAAGAAGGTGAGGCACTGGCACAGGTTGCCCAGAGAAGCTGTGGATGCCCCATCCCTGGAAGTGTTCAGGGTCTGGTTGGATGAGGGTCTGAGCAACCTGGTCTGATGGAAGGTGTCCCTGCCCATGGTGGGTGGGTTGGAACCAGATGATCTTTAAGGTCCTTCCCAGCCCAGTCCAGTGTGTGATTCTGTGGTTCTATAGGATCGAGTTGGACTTGATGATCCTGATGGATCCCTTCCAACCCAGTATAAATTATGATTAAGATCAGGAGGAATCCTGCTGCTGCTTTCCTTATCTATCAGGCTATTACTTCCCAACATTTATTTTACACTTAATAAAACACTAATGCTTTGGATGTGGTTGATGGAGAAACTTGATTTTGATCTGCCTGTGTTCATCCCTGTGCATCACCGTCTTGCTCCCCCAACATTTTTGAGTAAGAAGGAGAATTGTGATGAATGTGGTGATCAGAAACTTGCTGCTATGAGAATATGGGGCTGGCCTTGCCTCTGAAGTCTGCTACTAATGTTTTCTTCTTTTCCTGCTGGAATGTACTGGAAAATCTGAGCACAATTCTGATGTGGTGCTAACTTTAGGAAGCACATGAATCCGGTGCTAACTTTAGGACTGATCTGGTGCTAACTTTAGGAGACACACTGGTCTGGCTGATTTTAACTGACTTGAGGAGACATCTCCTTGCATGGCTTTTGTCTAGCTACAGGTATGTTCATATTGCCTAGACTGAGGAGGAGGCTCCCTGCAAGGCTTCTTGGGTCCTCTTTATGAAGGCAGAATGAACGTAGAAGTATTTTAAAAAACACTAAACATCCTTTTAGAAAGAAACAAAAGTCTTCTCCCAGGAATGGCAGAAATCTGTGAATCCCACTCCAGTGCCAAGGCTGTTGATTTTTTTTAATTTTTTTTTTTTGGTCATGGAAAAGTGAGCAATATTATTATTAAGTAATGTATTCATGCTGAAGTCAGAAGAACTTCAGGCATTGTGAGACAACACTCGTGAGCTTTCTGTTCCTCAGGTTATCTGAGATGGTTTAATGATACAACCTGTGCTGAAGAAAGGGACTGATGCTGAGTTGGCTTACTTAGTAAAGTCTCAGGAGACAGAGGACGTCTCTTCCTTGATGGGTAGAGCATGCAGAGATTTCAGACAAGGTCTGGTTCTGCTGTTCTGGTGACCAGAAGTTGAACTGATTGCTCTGCTGTTTCTGTTCTCTTAATTCTCTGATGCTGTTCCTTGCAGGAGGAAAAGAACAGCTTGGATTTTGAGGAACATGAAGGGTGTTGTCCTTGTCCTGTTGTTGCATTGCTGCCAACTCTTTTTAGGATCATCTATTTTCAAAACAAGGGCTGTGTGCCAGGTTTGCAGCAGCCCAGAGGAGGAGCAGGCACCTCTCTTGAGGCAGTAGCCAGTGACTAAAAGAGGTAGGGGGGGTCATTGCTCCTGGATAGTGGACATGGGAGGGCCTGTGTGATGACAGACTTGCAATAAATTCTCTCTTATTCATCATGCAAACAAAGCTGGGATCAGTCTGAAATCTTCTTAATTTTTGATTACTATAATGAATTTCAAGAGGACTACAAATAAGGTATGAAGCTAAGTAAATTGGTAGCTGTACTCAGTCAATCAGGTTTCCATGGCCCCTTTTGACTTCAGCAGTGTTTCTGTGAGGAAGATGCTCATCATGTTCACAAAATGTTAGCATTAAGAGCCTTTACAGTGGGGCAGATATGTCTCTGCAACTCATTGCCTGATGTGTCATTTATAACTGGAGACCTGTAGGGTTTTGTTTTCTCTCAAAGCTTTAGTAGTATTTCAGTTTGTGACAAGAGCTGTAATTAGGTTTTTAAACTTTTTAAACCTGTGAGAACTGTCTAGGTAACCATCTGTCTTATAACTGCAGTAAAGGTGTGCATCCAACTTAAAAGCTGCATCACCTTAGAGTGGATTCATTGAGATCAGGTATGGAGTTTTTGATTTGTGACCAGAACACCTTCACTCTGTATTGGAATCTTGTCTTGGAATTCTACATCAGTAGTGTATCTGCCAAGGACCTCAAATACAAAAAGTTATTGTATCATAGGTGATGGAAATACTTCCTCAATAAAACCACCAAGAGAGAAGGTGGGTGGGACTTCTGGGCTGTGGCCCACACCTCTGCAGCGTAACATTTTTATATGGGAGACTACAAAATCATATTAACAAGGCTCAGCAATTATTCTCTTTAGGTTTCTCTTTCCCTTCTCTTCACTGCCCTAAAGCTAATAAGCCCTTTCATTTACAGGTATTTTTGCACTCTAAAATATAAGTTCAATGCCTTTGGAGATCAGTGTGCTGTGCAATGTTTTCTGTCTCCCTGCCATGCCAACTGTTCTTATGTGGTAAATGTAATTGAAAACATAGACTGGGTACTTTTCTTTTATAAACCTCTGTCCTGGAGGTGTGCAAGACAACAAACACCTGTAAGACAGGTGTATAATCTGTGTGAGGGAGCTAGATATGCATTGCATGGCCTGATTACATGAAGAGCCAGTGTACCAACTGTTAGTGCTTTTGCTTTTTCAGATTCATCTGGAAACAGTTATCTTGGATATTTTTTCTTGAATGGACTTTAATGTTTTCTATTGTAATCTTGTGAATATTTTAATACACTTTTTTTTTCCCATTACTGGTTTGCTGGATGAGTCTTACCTGGCTGGGGACTGGGAAGGGAGGGGGGACTGGAATACACCACCTCTCTTCCTAGCAGTGTTCTTCTTCAGTCACTGTGTCCACTTGGTGACCAGCACAGCTGGAGAATTTGCCACTTGAGACCCTGGGACCAAGGACCAAGCCACAAGGACCAAGACATGCCAGTGGAACTGTGGCAGAGCAGAGAACTGACTTAATGGTGGGACAGCCTGTGAAAAAGGGGAGCTGACAGACTCATCAGAACCTACCTTGCCTCATTTATCTTTTCCCCTGCATGTGAATTCCTGAGTCTAAGTGTGGTGCTTCAACAACCCCATCTTCTGCCTGGAATTGTGAAGGAAGCTAAAACACCAGAGGCACATTTGTTTGCTGTCCTTTTTCTCAGGACAGTGGTGACTGGGGAACAAATGAAGACACACACAGCTGAAGCTGGAACAAATATCCTTATGCTACCAGGGAAGGAAGAGCATCAGGAAATGAAATGCAAATGCTACTGTTGGTTACTGAAATTCGGCAAACCCCCAGCCAGGTGGTTTTCTGACTGTGACAGGAAAGGTCACTTCAGTCTGAGGCTCTGGCTGTCACCTGTACTGTGTCACTCCCAGCACTGTTCAGTGGAGTCAGATAAGGTGAGGCTCAGCAACTCTTTTTAGACAGAATCCAGCCAGTTTCTTTAAAGAGACAATGCAAGACAATTCTGCCTTCATTTTAAAAGGTTGCCCTTTATTTGTGTGAAGATACTTGGTTATTTGCACTTAGAAAACATTTGCTCTCTTTATTTTCCTCTTTTATTTTCTCAGAGAAAAAAAACATTAAAATTAGTGAAGCTAAGTCCCATGGGGATGGGTTTGTGCGTTGCTAGATTTGACCTGTTGGGTTAAGCATCTCCTTATTGCACTTGCTTTTGTGCTTTTAGCTCCTGATTATACCTATAGGAATAAAAAAGAAAGAGCACAGGCTAAGAATAGAATAGAACACCAGTTACAATAACAGTGTTGTCCTAGCAATCTGTTCACCAGAGGAGGTTTAAAATTACAATGGACTTGAGGGTGGAAACTCAGGATAGGATATCTTAATTCTTGTAGGAAGTTCCAAAGTAGCTAAGTTTGCCACATTCCTGGCCAGTACTGAAGCCAGAAAACTCCCAAAATTTCCTTCAAGAAACAATTTTTTTGAAAAATGCTGCTCTGCTTAAAAGCCCTTTGATCCAGCTGGAACTGACCAAGATTCAATGCTGCTCTAGCTAGACTGAAAATATTTACAGCTTCACTCCAACTTAACTGTAAAACTAACAATGTAGCAAAACCCATCTGTAACATTTCATAAATGGTTCAGTTCCTCTTGCCTGTTGCACTGACAGAGAGGCTGGCAGCCTTTATAAATTCCTGGTTAATGCTAAGCTGTACTTGTACCCTTGTTAATGCATACCTCCATATTCGGAAAAGCTGGGAACCACCAGCACAGCCAACAAAGAAGTTCACAGCAAACAGACTCCAGTTTTTAGGGATAATCACCAGGGAGTACCTTGACCAAATAAGGCCTGTTGAAAACAATGGAAAGTTTAAAGATATTTCAAATTAAATATTCAGATATTTCCCTATGTTTGGAGGCAGATTCATAGGCCAGTTGAAGTAAACAAATTTCATAACTTCTAACATGTTAGACAACTGCATTGCTTATAACTAGCTTTTTCTCAGTGAAGAGTGCCAGTGGGACATCTACAGGTATGTACTACATTTTTCTGAAATAGCTACAGTAAGGTAGGTCATAGTCTGAATATCAAAGATCCTCTATAGTCTACAGCAGCCTAGACCTTAATTCTCCAAAACAGTTGCAGGGTAATGGTATTTTGCTGTATATCCAGCTTGCTGCACTACATTGGAGATTATGCAAAGCTTGTGCAAAATGCACAGGACTGCATCAGATATCAGTCTGGAGAACCCTTTTAGACAGGAAAAGCACTGGAAAAAAAGCTGCCCAGGGAAGTGGTGCAGAAGCATCCCTGGAGGTGTTTATAAGAAGCGTAGTTGTGTCACTTAGAGACACATTTTAGTGGTGGACTTGGAAGTGCTGGGTTAATGGTTGGACTCTATGATCTTAAAAGTCTTTTCCAACCTAAATGATTCTAGGATTACAGAATATTGTTTCTGCCAGTGTGAGAATTCTTGGCAGACAGCAGTGCAGTAGTCCATGTCTACTGCTTCCAACTTCTTGGAACACTTGGAAATTGTTTCCATTTATGTTAGTGTAATTACATTACCATTCTTAAATCCTTTAAAGTCTGTTCTAAAAAAGTCACTGTATCCTGGACTGATTTCAAAATTACTTGATCTGAAGGAAAAGAGGTCACTCACTGCAATGAATGGTTTCATGGTAACTTAGGGGATGACACTCATGCCTACCTCGTAGCAACTTGTGCTGTACAATTCCAAATTAAGACAGGTGTAGAAAACTCTTACATAATTACAGGATGCTTACTGATTGAATAACAAGTAGAGGTCTGTCCTAGAATCAGCAACAGCAATAGTGACAGCTAGCATGTTCAAATTAAGGCTTTCTGTGGAAATGTATTAGTACTGATGGAAGATCCTGTGTGAAAACAGAGAGTAAGGGTGGCTTACCTGTGGCCATGAGTACTGCAGACTGTGCTGTGCTGAGCTTCTCTGCTGGCCTGGCCATGTCAGCCAGTCCAGCCCCCACCAAGCCCTGCAAAGAGAAATTCAGTGAGCACCAGTCTGGGACTCCTGTAACAGATGAAGAGCTTTACAAGGGGAAGCTGCTTCACAGCTCAGTGCTTATCCTACTGCATTATGCAGGAGATGGGATGCATTCTGTGAGCAATTAGACTCTGGGAGACACCATCCATTTCCAGTCCTTTGTGGTAGGAAAAAGAACACAGTTATGGCAGCTACAACTGTGTGGCAATAAAATCCCAGGCACTGGCAGTTTTGTATTAACTCAAGAACAAGGTTAATTTGAACATAGCTGCTTGAAAGCAGCTGAAAAAATCCACCCTTGTTTTCATGCAACAAGTAGAGGCTTATCTAAATAAGGGCCTTCTTTCCACAGGTCAGGCTAAGATACTGGTGGTAAACTTCACCATATATAGTCTTCACTCAGCTTCATCTGAGGGGGTAAAAGTGCTTTTTTTAAAATATAATTTCAGTAGTACTAGAAAATGTGCAGGCAAATTGAGGCATGGCTTGGCTGATCTGCTTGACATTAGCTGCAAACACTGCTTGCTTTGTTTGTTGTGCTATTGCCCTCTACTGGAAATACAATTTCATGTTCCCTTTACACCAGCTCACAAAAAAACCCAAACAAAACCCCTAAGAAAGACAGTCCTGACGCTTTCACCCAGGACTCCTTGGGCACAGAAGAGCTGCCTGTGTGCTCAGGCTCAGGAGGGCGTTTCCAGGGAGAACCTCTGAGGAAGGGGAAGGTTAACCACGGCTCCTGCAGCTCCAGTTCAGACACTGACAAAGAAACCAAGCTGTAGCTTAGAGCACAATGTTGCCTGTGGCCTGCAAAACGCTGGGCTTCACAATGGCAAAGTTACAAAGCAGCTGGCAGTGGTAAGAGCAGGTTACATCCTTGCTATCAAAGAAGATCAAACCCTCATGGGTTTGGAGAGCTCTTGTTTTATCTGTATCAATGCAACACCTCAGAAGAGCACAGTGAATTAGGAGGTGGCATTTGCATCACCTGGGCACAAACACAGCCCAGGGCTGCAGGCAGTGGGAAGCAGAAGCTCACAGGAGGCAGAGAACCACTGACAGCCACAATGGCAGCTGCCTTTGTCTTTTAGGTCAAGACTACCTTGTGCTCTGACATGCTTCAAGCTATGAGCCTTAGGAATTGGCTTCCTTAAGATACTTCTCAAATTCCTTAATCTCAGAAGAGACACATGCTTTATGAGTTTGCATCATGCCCACCTTGAGCAACAGCTGGTGTTTCACAAGAGAAAGCCTTTGTGAAACCCAGTGAAAAGCACAATTCTTCCACAAAGCATTTTCCCCACGCTGTATATCCCCTTCGGTTTGTGCTCTCTGTTATTAAGGCTAATTTTCTGCCTCCCCAGATATTAAGAATTAGAGTCTCTAATCTTTGTGCAGGTTTCCAGTAACTGCTGGGAAACTCTTGCTTGCTCAGTGTGTTGCTGCAGATTGCCCTGGGCTTGACACCCAGACACCAGCTGGCATCTTGTACTTACCCATTTCATAACAGGTGCCCAGAAAAACACTGTTTTGGGACCTGAGGGAGGATGGGAGAAAAGAAGTTAAATTATTTAGTAAATGTGGCTGTTTTAATACCAGTAAGTTTATATTGTTTTTTTTGGTTTTTCTTTTTTTTTTTTAATAATGAATTGTTTATATTGGTATTTTCTACTACTGTACATTAGCTCTGGCACCTAATACTCATAATTCATCAACCCAATGCATCAACCTTCAGTTGTGTAATCACTCCATACATTTCTGCAACAGCTGGATAGGATTTTGTATGTCCATGTTTAAGCAATTGAGGACACCAGAGCAGGCAAAATGCATTTATAATTGAAGTTTATAATTGAAGTTTATAATTGAAAGAGTTAGGAAAAGGCCTAGGAACAGGGAAAGCACCCCAAAAATCTACCAGTAGGCAAAGGAGGATTATGGGGAAGAGGATGAAATCTCAAGAAGGATGGGAGAAAAATCCAATGGCGTGGGGACCTGGGGAAAAAACAACTCTCTTACGAATACATATAATTTCCAGTGGTGCTAAAATAGCCAGTGGTTGGTTAAAGAAAGCCCTGCAAAGCCACACCTACAGCTATGCCAGAAATCATTAATCTGGGACTTCTGCTCCAAGCCTTAAATGAGAGACCACAATCCAAAGTATCATCCCCCTGTGAAACAGTCAGGACACTGTTCTAATTTTATCACAAAAAATTAATGTTTAGGTCACTGGTCACTGCTCAGCACTCTGATAACATGCAAGATGAAGCCAAGTTTTCACTGTAATATATTACATAGGAGTAACCACCAGAACTTTGGTTGCCTGCTTTTTATGAGAGTTATTTCTTCACTAATAATTCAGCCTTTAAAATACTTGCACTAACTACTTGTACTTCCAGTTTTAACCACCCTCAAGTTTAAAACTACGACTTGGGAAACAAAAACTGGCTTGGCAGCTTTGCATAAAGCCCTTTTTAACCCACCCTGCTTGTGAGCAAGTTTCAAATTGCATTTAATAACTACAAGCACATTACCTTTTGTCTAATATTGTTGAATATTAGATAACAGCAGCTTAATGTTCATCCTTTAAAGATACAAACTTCAGCTGCTGTTCTCTTAGGCACTTATTTGGTGTGTCAGTATCAGGCTGCAAATTCAGCTTGTTGTAAATAAATCAGTCTTACAGAGTAGCTTTAATTACTAACATTTATCTTATTCTAAAACACAAACTCAGATTTGGAGTACTAGAGGATGTGGGGTGAGTATAAATTATTAAACTGACATTCCCTAAACAGCTAGTAAAGTTTTCAAGAAGACTGACATTAATTTTTATTACTAATAGAAAACTCGAACATTTCAAACTGCTGACTGCAGAACTAAGAAACAGCTGGAGACAGGGAAGGTACCAAGCCAAGTTTGTAATCAGGTAAGACTGTCAAACACCTCTCCTTGGAGGCACTCCAGCAAGCACCCAGCCTGGCTGAGTTCTTCCCAGCTCCTGACATCCAGAATTTTTCAAGGATGAATACAACAGCAGCACATGAGAGCAGGGGGACACTAGAGGCTAATTTAGATATCATGTGTGTGACCAGCTTATAGAATGTATGACTTCTATTAAATATAAGAAGTCTTTGTGCTGAAAACTTGAGTTTAGTCAGGCAAAGTGAACCAGAGAGGCCAAAGGGGAGGGAGCACAAGCTCAGCCCTTGCTTTCCCATGGCAGCCTGGGGAGTTGGTGTGCCAGGCCCTCCACTGTCCTCCAGCAATGCCAGCCACAGAAACAGTTTGTAACAGGCACCAATTATTTTGCTGGAAGCTTTCTTTATGCCAGAAAGTGCTTCATGCCTCACAAGTGATTTATAATTTCATGACAATTATGCTTATATTCCTGAATTAGACTAGAGATTTAGATGTCACTGGAGATAATAGAAAGCCTTTCATTTTTAACCCACTTTTTTTTTTCTGCAGTCAGAGTGACATCTATTGCATAACTTTCTCACAGACACACCTTCAAGGCTAAAATAAAAGTTGCAGGGTCTCAGTTTCTATACTTGCTTGTGCTGTGACTTTTCTCACTTACACCATCAGTAATAGATTATGACAGATATGTGTGTGTATATATAACATACATATATACACAGAATCCCTAAAAATGGATTTATTAATTACAACATTATGGTGATGACTAAAAGCAGCCCACAGGCACTGCAAGAGAACCTGCAAAACCTTCTCCAATTCCCACTACAGCTCTGTTGAAGAAGGAACATGGATGTTCCCAGTACCTGCTGTGCCTTGCATCCACTAAGAGCATCTGGAAGCTGCCACATTTCCCACCAGTGGAATGTGTCTCTCAGTGTTGGACATATTGTCTCTTTATATATAAAAACAATACGTTAATGTTAAATACATTGGTCAAGTGAATTCAGTACAAATCAAACATTCTGAGAACTGCACTTTTCACTCTTTGTGATTCCTTTAGAGCAACGATTTTCCTTCCAAGAAAGGGCCATTGTAAGAGGATAGAGCAACTGACTGCAAACCAAAGTCCACTTTTACAGGGCATATTCCTGGTAGGTGAAGAGTCAAGGATGTTGTGACACTGACACAGAGCAGTGGGGACAGAGCCTATGGAATGCCAGGATTTTATCGGGAGCTCGTTTTAACAACCGACGCAATTTGTTTACATGACAAACACCACGTAGAAGGCTCTGAATGAGATCACTTTACAGGAGGTTTCTCCCTAATACCGCAAACCCCCACGGAAAGGTAAACTGTAGGTCAGGTGAGGGGAGCTCCTTCTTTACCCACGGGAGTCCTCCAGCAAAAGGGCACGAGTTGCCTTTGGTAGAAGCTGGGATTCAGCAGAAAGGAAATAAAACCAAAAGCTGCCTGAGTTACCAGGACACATTTAAAGATCAGAAACCCTGGCAGCATCCAGGGCCAGGCTGGATGGGCTCTGAGTAGCCTGCTCTGGTGGAAGGTGTGGAAGTGGATGATCTTTAATATCCCTTCCAACCCAAACCATTCCACTATTCTATGATTTTTCCAGCACATCCTCTTGAAAGAATCGGCTGCCGAGGCCTCCAGGCCCCTTTAAACCCATGACATCCCCCGGGCCAGGCTCTGGCATCCCACGCGATCCCTGGATCCACGCCACGGTACCGCGACAGCAGCGCATCCCTCCCGGAACCGCCCGATTATCCCATTCTCCCTTCGCACACACAATCAATTCCCCGTTACGGAGCAGGACTGCGCTCCAGGGCCCCTTTCCCGCTCCTACCCGCGTTACTGCGGCCTCGATCCCGCCCCGCACCCGTACGGAACGCATCCCCCGCTCCGCCCTTCCCGCCGCTCCAACCGGGGGCCAAGGTGACCCTCGCCCATTACCCGCCGGGTGGTTGTAGAAGGGCCGGAACCGCGGCGGCAGCATGAGCTCGATGCGGTCGAGCATGCGGTGATAGGAGGCGCGGAGTCCCGCGGCGGCGGCGGCCATGGCGAGGGACGGGGCGAGCGGGCTCCGAGCGGGGAGCGAGGGGCGAGCGGGCACCGAGCGGGGGCCGCGTCCCGTCCGTGCGTCCTTCCTCCGCCCCGGTCCCGCCCCCCGGGCCTGCCCACCGCCAGCCCGCGCTCTGATTGGCCATCGCCGCAGGGGCGGGGCGGGGCGGATTGCTGTGCGCGGCGCTATTGGCTGAGCGCGCTGGCCCGGGCACCTGGGGAGAGCTGGCGCGCCCGCCGCCCTCGCAAGGGCAAGGCGCCCGGCTCGGAGATGGCCGCCTCCGCTTCGCTCTCCCCTCAAGATGGCCGCCGCGGGGAACGCTGCGCTGCGAGTAATGCGCCCAAACCCAAGATGGCCGCTTTGCGGCTTCACAGCGCTTCACTGGACAGGGCGGGTCTGTTCCCGGCGGAGCCCAGCGCCCTGACGCCGCCGCCTACGCCCACGACGCGCCCTCCCCTCAGTCGAGGCGGGCGACGTCACCGGCTCGCGCGAGACGCGCATTAATCTCGGGCCCCCCGTGCCCCCCCCTTCCGCCCGGTGGGCGTGGCCCCCATCGCGGCCGGGGGGGCGTGGCCACGCGCGCGGTGGGCGCGTCCCGGAGCCGCCGCGCCTGTGGCTCGCGGTCGGTGCCTCGGCGCGAGGCGGGCGCGGGGCGCGCGCGCGGGGGCCCGCTCGGCGGTTCCCATGGTGATCGCGCGCGCCCGGCCGGTCCCGGCGCACCCCCCCCGCTCGGCGCGCGCCGCTGCCGCCCGCGCGGGGCCATGTCCCGCGGGCGCTGCCCACACCTGCTCTGGGACGTGCGCAAGCGGACCCTGGGGCTGGAGGAGCCCGGATTGCTGCGCAGGCACTACCTCGGTAAGCACGGGGGGCGGGGGGTGCGGACGGGCTCCGGCTGTCCTTGCCGCCCCACCGAGCGGGGAGGGGGCCCGGAGCCCCTTCCAGGCGCCGCCGCTCCCCCGCTCGGCCGCGCTGTCCCACAGCTCCGAAGTTTCCTGTGCCCCGTGTGGGGCGGCGACGCCTCCTCCAAACCCACTCCCGGCCCCCCGCGCCCTCAGGGGTGGTCCGGGACACCGCGGCCCCATCCCTCCCCGCTGCCGGGTGGTTGGGGTGCTTCTGCCGGGTGGCCCGGGGCCCGCCAGGACCCCCCGGTCCCTCGGTGCGCGGCTCCGCTCGCCCGCCGCCCTTGCTTCCCAGAAGGAACTGTTGCACGCCGAGATCCAGCCGGGAAGTTGGGCGGCGGCTCAAAATAGCTCCGGTGTCGGCGTTCCGTGCCCGGCGCCGGGCAGGGTCCGGATTTACCGGCGCTGAGCTGCCCGAGGCTGGGAACAATGCACGTAGACGCCTCCGGGATCATGGCGCGGCCGCTGTCCCGGCGCCCGGGAGGTGTTCCCGGGGCTCGGGGGAAGCCGAGCCGCTGGAACGCGCTCGGTGCGGGCCGATCCGCCCGCCCTTGTGTCCCCAAGTGCTCCGCGGGGTCCCCGCAGCCCCGGGCTGCCCGCGCCTCCATGCCCTCGCCAGGAATTTTCACTTTCCAAGTTCAAGCCAGCGCCACTTTTAGTTCCCGAGGCCGCGGGGAGGTTTCCCCGTGGCGTGAAGGAGCTATCGATATTCTCTGTCGTGGCGTAGGTTCTGTAAAAAACGTTACAGAAAAAAAATATTCTAAACACTGGCATTTATTCCCGTGTTTTCGGAGGTGTGGAGATCCATGGTAGTGGATTTGGGAGGGTTTCTCTCCGGGGTAGGTGGCTCAGTGGGTCGGGAACGCGATCTTTTGTGCTCGTGTGGCAAAACAATTCCTGCCCTGGAGTGTAAACCTCGAGTACTCGAGATGGAGCTTGATTTACAGCGTTGTAAAACGAGTGTCGATCTGTGCCTCCCAGGCTTTCCCCGCTGCGCTCGGTGGTCATGGTCTGTCGTTTGGTTTTTTTCCCTGGTGGAATTTAAGGTGGGATATCGCATTACCGAGCCTAACTCAAGAGTTTTCTGTCTGTAGTCCCTGAGCGCTCAGTAATCCAGAAAAGGTTAATCGAGGAAATCAAGGTTATTGCCGGTAGGTTTCTACCGGTTACAGAGGGGGGGGGGGTGTGTGTGTGTAGTGCACAAGTCCCTTGGAAAGAAATTTTGAGTCCTAAAATAAAAAAAAGGTTGAGACCTAACGATCTAGCTGCTTTTGATTTTGGTAATGTCTCAAGCTGTGCTTGGCCAAGCCTTAAATGAAGATTGTTCTAACTTTTAGTGATCAATCCTTCTGACTGGTTGTTTTTTTTTTTCGGTTTTGTCTGCTCTGGAGCAAAAAAGCTCAATGTTAAATTTAGGACTGTAGTGTGCAGATTCTGAAGAAGTGCCTTTTTTTTGAAGAAGACCTTTGTTAGTTTTTTTCTTCTGCTTCTATGTGCTTGTGTCTCTGAGAGTTGAAGTACTAAGATTTGAACAGTAGAAATCATCTTCCCAGACTTAACGAGACGTCTTTTCTGGATGCTGCTCCAATAAAATGCATATAACTTTAGTTAAAAGCAGAGCTCTGGTGCCTTGGCTAAGGTCTCATATTTACTGCTCTTCCTTTCACCTAAACAAGTTCAGTTGCTTGAGAGGCTCGAAAGAATAGGAGCTGGGAGAGGCTTCCCACTGAACTGATGTTGAGATCTGCATTGGTGGTGGCAAGACATGTCCAGTCCTTACTGACTTTTGCTTTTCACCAGGGGGTTGGTACAGGGTGTACTTGTCTTGTGGAACCACTGCACTTTTACCCCAAATGGCATTTATGGCCTTAATAAACCCACTGATTGGGCTGCTACTCAGGTGTGGTTGTTCAAGTGCAGATTTCCCAGGGAAGAGGCCTGTTGCTGTGCCTTTTTGTGTGCAGGGCAGTGTAGGTGTGGATCTTTTCTCTTTCAGAGTTCAGCAGCTCTGTGTAGGAGCTTTGTTCTCTGGGCCACTGGTCAAGACTGCAGTGGGCAGCTGGGTGCCACTGCTTGTTGGTCACTGCTGGTCTGATCTGCGTGGGAAGTGAGGCTATTTATAATTTTTTTTTAGTAGAGTTTCAACAATCTGGCAGACAGAACAAATGGAGGACAGGAATTTCATTGTAACTTAGGAGTAGTGGGAGACTCGAAGCATTGTCCATCTGCATCTTTTGGTTTTTGTTTGGGCAAAATTTCTTTGTAAATTTGTCTAAACAGTTATGGATTCAGGTACAAAATGATGTAGTTTATATATATCTTTGCTTGCTGCACCTTTTCAGCCACCAAATCAAAGGAAAAGCATTATAGCAAATCCATGACTAACAATGCAGTTGGGAGGAAGATGTGTCTGTGTGGATGGTACTTGCTTAATGAGCCCTTCAGTGGGATGATTGTGTGTTGTGCTGCAGTGTAAAATACCAGAAATATCGACAGTGACCATGTTTTGAAGTAAGACATCTGAGAACTAATTGCTGTTTCCTATTTTCTCAGTGTTTTAGCTTCATGTGAACTGGCAATCAAGTGGCACTCTATAAATAGCCTCTCTCAGCTTCTGGAAACAGCTGCTCCAGGAAGGATCTGTGTAATGTACCTTTCCATGCAGATAGCTCAGTCCTGGAATTTATTTTGCCTTGTAAAAACTCTGTCTGATTTTGCAAGCTCTCTAAATAATTGCTCTGAAGCGCAGTCAGTTCTGGACGGAGTTCCAGAGGAACAGCTCACGAAGATGGGGCCGTGGGTGCATCCCTGGGATGTGTCCTTCAGATGTTATCCTTTGGTGAGAGCTCCTGCTGTGCTGGCAGAGGGAAGATGTGGGTCTCAGCAATGTATCTGTTAGCTCTGTTTCCTTCAGCATTTGTAGGCTAATTAGTCTCAATTTCAGACAGTTCTTGTATTTGAGGTCTCCAGAGAGGCCTGGGGGAGGCTGTCAGTAACTCCCTTCAGTTCAGTTTAGGCATCCTCTTGCTGGTGGGAGGAGCCCTGCTGCTGGATCACAGATGGAAACTGAGTTTCAGACTGCTTTCAGTAGCACATGGTGGGGCTTTTACCCTGAAAAACATTGGTGCAAACTGTAGTGTGCAAGTTAAATTCTGCCCTGAAGCTGGCAAGTGTAATTACTCAGGATACTTTCACAGGAATCTCCAAACCTTGCAATTTTGTATCATTGTGGCAATGTTTCAGCCGCCAGTGAGCAAACCTGTTCTGGTGGCAGGTAAAGTGCTCTGTGCCTGCACAGTAAAGGCCTCTGTGTGCATTAAATATAGCATATAATGATTTGGCTAGAGAAACGGCAGCATGGGTTTCTTGCAGAAAGAGGGATCCATAATTCCTCTGAAGTATTTAATGTGATGGGTTTATTTGCTTTTCTGTGAAGGTCCTGCTGCCAAGAATGGCTCTGTTTAAGCAGGAAGAATGAAGACTTCCTTTTTATTTTTATTTGTTTGTTTTGGGTTTTTTGTTTTGTTGGTTTATTTTTGCTGTCTGACATAGCAGGCTATACAGAGAAAGTCTCTCAATTTAAAAGGAGAGGAACTCATGCTGTATTTTAGCTCAGGGTGGTTGTTGGAAGCTGTGGTACTTGATACAATGGAAGCAAATATCAAAATAATCAGCTCTCCCCAATCTCTGCTGTCTTCATGCAGATACTATTTTCTGAAGTCTTCATTCCTTCTTTTTCTTTTAAGCTTAGCAAATATCTCAGAGATAGCATTGAGGTGCTTTCCTGTGAGCTTTCACTCCCCCTTCTTAAAAGATTGTTTCATATCTTACTAAGTTTTTATCACCCCGGTTTTTAAGATTTGGGAAAAGTTTGAAGTCTGTAAAAGACTCACTGTAAGGAAACCAGTAGTTAGGTTCATTGTGATAAAATTTTGTAAAGCTTCAGCAGTTCTTACTAAAAAGAGATACGTGAATATTTGTATATAGGGAGAACTCACTGAACTACTTAGGTTTCAGTAGATCTCCCTGTTTGTAGGGATGAACCACAGTAACCCCAGGGCTAATTACAGTTTTGAAGTTAGTTGATTGCCCTGCTCATAAGTAGGGTTGAAAACCAGGCAAGAATAGCTATTACAACTGATTAGTTTGGATACTGGCTGCCTTCCATTCATGTCAGGTGATAAAACTAGTAGTGGCTGGTTGAATGAACATAGAATTGGGTGTTGCTGTTGAACATTTGGTATTTCCTAAAATACATTGCTCAGAGTGTAAGAGTGCAATTAAAATACTTCCTTAAACTACTGTAAACTTTCATTCTCTGTTTTGCTTTCCTCGGACAAACAAACCAACCAAACCCAGCAGAAGGGAAACTTGAATGCTGAGGAGAACAACAAAAAAGAAAGGCATTATTTTCCCAGTTTTTGCTCCAGCTATATTTTAACATGTAGTATCTTGGTCTTTGAAAATAATGCAGAGTAAGAAGGGTCAGGCAGCTTTAACATGATCAGCTTTGTAGCTGGTCCTCTTGCCAACTTGGAGATGGGCAGAGTATTTAATCAGCCTTTCTTCTTAAATTCTTTGCATTATACTTTTGATGTTTAGGTTTTTTTTCTGGTACACTGTTATATTTCATGGCCTAAACCTCTGGAATTAATTCTCTTTTCCACCATGAGTTTAAACCACTCATCTGTCACAGCTAAACTCCAGTTCTGGTAGAGGTGTTTTATGTTGTTTTTTCTTCAAGTCTAACAGATTAACTGCTGCTTGAAAAAGAAGCATTATAAATGTACCTGATGGTCTGATTATGAGAGCACAGTTCTGTAGTGATATATTCTATTACACATCAAACACTTTGTGAAACTTGACTTACTGAAGTGTTTAGAAAGATATAAGTGAACTCCTCCGATTTTTTTCATTGGAAATGTTTTCTGAATAATAGAAATAGGCAGAGGCAGAATCGAAGTTCGCTGTGTAATGAATGAGTTGGAGGAAAACACATCTGTAGAACAATTTTTACATGCTCAGTCTAATATTGGAAGGAGGCAGGAAACACTAGCAAGGCAGGAAATTTGGTGTAGTCATTGGATCTTCACTGGTTGTGTAGAAAAGCTTAAGATGCCTAAGAGTATTGCAGAAAAGGGATGTAACCTTTTAATTGAAAAATCCACAAGAGAGGACAGTGATCAGGTATTGCCTAAAACTGGATATCTTTGGAGTTTTTTTCCCCTTGTTAATAAAATCAAGGCTTAGTGACTACAGTCCTTAAAAAATTACAGATGGGCTATTGAAAGAACAATGTGGCATCGAGACCTGTTGATAACAAATTGAATTTGGGGGAGTTTAATCAAGAGACTGTGTCTGAAACGAATTCCCTGATACTATCTCATTTAAATTGGTACCAAGGAGCAGAAAGGCACTATATGTATGTCTAAAACAGCTTGTAGGGAAAGATATGAGGGGTGATCCTAGCATACAGGATTAATGATTTTTTTTTCCTACTTCAAAGTAAATCAGCTCAGATAATAAAGACACCCATTTTAAAGCCTTTAATGTTGGTAAAGGATATTAAAAGCACAGTCTAACAGAATCATCTGGACAAAACAACAAATAAAAAAATGCTGTCTGGTAATAATTTAGTACATATCAGAAAACCAGAAAGAGATGTGAGCTGGGAGGAAGGATTAAGGTTAGATGAGTATTTCTGTGGCCTAAGTGCTGAATACTTAGCTTTAATTTCAGTTTAATCAGCCTTCTGCTATCTTTGGGCTTATTTCAAGCACAGACTAACTGAGCTGTGGGAGTGGAGGACAGGAGCCACTTGGACCTGCAAGGGGTACAGCCATGTAGCATTAATCTAGGTAAATTTGACAGCTTGTTTTGCTGTTGTCTTAGAAATCTTTGCACGTGGTTGATATAATTGACCTTTTTTCAGTTTCATCTTCCTGTGTGTTTTGTGATTTAATTGATATGGTTTGTTACTGCTTCTTTCTCCACAGTGTTGTCTCATTTTGCTTCCATTCAGTGATAATGTGTTGATGATAATTTTTGTGTATTTTCTTTAAAAAATAAAAGGGAAAAATTACATGCATACATGCAGGGTCTGGGATTACTTGGGGCCTTCTGTCACTCTGTCCTGAAATAAGAGAATGATTTCCAATGGCTGTTTTTAGGGTGCTGGGGATTCATAGTAGCACAGCTTCTGGTTTTTTATGTACAAATACCAGTTTGTGTAAAACTGTAGACCATTATGGATCACATTATGGTGTTCTTTGGTGGGATTACTTTGCAGAAACCTGCTTTTTGGGTTTTGTTTTTTCTTTTTTAAAAAAATTTTATACTACTGCCTAGATCAGAACTTATCAATGAACCTATTTACTGAGTTTTGATGTTTTAATTTTCTAAACCACCAACTGCTTTGCTGCTGTTGCATTTTGACATATGAATTAAAATGGAAGGTGGATTTCTGGCATTATATTTGGCCAGAAGAAATGATGAAAAATTGGTATAACTGTTTCAGACTGTTGATTTTCTGTCCTTCAGAAATTCAGGAGGCCTTTCCGGTTGTCTGCAGATTTGTCATAATTTCTTCAAATGGACAGAACTATGCAGATGTACTTTTTTATTTTAAGGGATTAACTTATGTGTAATATCTGATTAACTGAACATTAATCATGTGTGTTAATGGCTGCCAGGTAGTAGGAGTGTGTGTAAATGGGTTGTAGTCCCAAGGCTCTACATGTATTATAATATTTGAAATTTACTCAGTCTTAGGATGCAAATGTATTTGCTTTATATCCTTTGGAGCCTTAGTGTTCTTCTGCAGACAGCTGGAGACTGCAGACATTTGTGTGCACTTATAATATATTTTCATTTTTGATTGCAATATTTCATTGCATTTACATTGTGTGCTTTTAAAGACTGTACAGGAAATGTGATTGCTTTGTAAATAACTGCCTGCCTTGATGCTGAGTGTTTCAGCCAGCTTCGTAGTTAAGTTGTACCTTGATCTTCTAATAATGAGCTTTGATACATGAAAGCTGTCTCTCGCTGCAAAAACAAGTCGTGTACAGCATGTACTGGATTTGTATTTCAGGATGAGGCAGTGATGTGAGAGATCCTTTAGATCTCTCCCCTTTATTTATTTATTTAAATTTTTTTCCTCCCATAGCTTTCTTCCAGTTGGATTGCTTCCATTAACTGCATTAGGACAGACCATTAAACCTGCCTGTGTTCAGTCACTTCCAAGATGTTGCACTGCAGCTCTGTGAGTTCTTGTGACTTTGCATGTGATTCCTGATCTTCTATCCTTGAGTGTCCCCAGAATAGTCTAGTGGGATAAAACTGATCATGTATCAAGAACCTGTTGACACTTGAGACCAGTCCTGTCCTGGCACTAAGGAAAGGGATCAGTTCAGACACAAACTATACCAGCCTTTGAACAAAGCTGGATTTTTCACTGTTTGAGTGTAAGTCTTGGCGTTTTTGTGCCTTTGGAGCTTAGTGAGCTGCTGATTCAGATGTGTCCCAAGTGCTCTAGTGTGTGTGAATCATTAAATATTGAATGTGAATATCGTGAGATGGAATCTGAGTCACATCAGTGAATTTTAATAACCCCATATTTTCCTCCTCTTGTTCTTCAAGGATCTGCACACTTTTCTCTGGGAAGATTGAGTGTGTCATTAATGCTGACTGTTCTCTAACAGATATCATGGGCGAGATGAGAATCTGTCCCTTCTCTTCCCTGTGAACTTCATGTGTTCTGAACCATCAGTGCTTGTTCAACACTTTTTGAACTGCTGAAACTTCACCAAAATAAAGAACTGTTAAAATTAAGCTGTTAAACCCAACCCACCTCTGTATTTAAGTTGCATTGCTTTGTTACAGTTATTGTAGTCTGTTCCTGTTATTTACCTTTCTAGGAAATGAGGAAAAAATCTGGTTCCTTTTTAATTTGGTTTTATTTAAAAAACACTGTTATGTCTTGAGAACTCTCTTCAGTAAAAAAAAAGAGTCTCTGTAGTTAAACAGGTTGGGTTTTGTTGCCTAGGATGAATACATATAGTTTACTGCAACAGGCAATGTAATTTTAAAGGGTTTTTTTTCCCCATTTATTTTTAAACAAAGGGAGTTTAAAAGGGTTTCTTCCCCCCTGCCCCCATTTGTTTTTAAATACCCATCTATAATTTAACCTATGTCAGTACACTGATAACAGTCATCTCCCATCAAGACTCAGCTTTCTACTTGAGCTCAATTTTTGATGTAATCCTGTCTTTAATCCCGGTCAGTTTCCTGTTGTTTACATTTGTAATCGTAAGGGGTTATGACCCATATCTGTTATGCTATTATATATATCTATTTCCTGAGTTCCCCCTAACAAACCCAGCAGTGTACAATTCCTATTCTACCCAGGATTAAATGGTATGTTGAATAGGCAGGTGTGCAGAATGTTAAATGCCTTAATTCAGTTCCATGCTGTCCAAGTTCTCAATTTCACTTGAGGGAAAGGCAGGCCCTGGGGTGCTTTTTGCTAGAAGACATGGCTATAGATATGCTGGTAAGCTTCTGTATAATCACTTCTTAATCTGTTTAAAGATGAGTATTGAGTTAGCTTAAACAACTTTAAATAGTAGGCTTTAATTTTGTCCAGAGCCTTTGTCTGGAATTGCTGAGGTTAGTCCTGCTGGCAGAGTGGGAGAAGCAGCAGGCACTGGAAGGTGATGGCAGGACTGGTGACATTGGGGGCACACACCTCCTCAGCAGGAAAGAGGACATTCCTCTAGGAATGCTCTCTTAAAAGCAGATTCCACTTTTTCTTTCCATTTCCTAGCCATTCTGCATGCTCCAGTGTCATTTTGCCTGAGTGCCTGGAAGTGAAATACCCTGGTTCTGCTAGGAGCAATTTTAACTTTTGGACTGGGGTGGAGCAGCACTGCATTTCAGCTTCCTAGATCTCATCTTTTCCTGCTGGGAGATGGAGCTCCTAATGAACCTTGGGTGTCACAGTGGTCAGTGGTATCTGAGAACATAAAGCAGAGTTCCTGCTCTGTATTTCCTCAAGTGGTGTTAAGGATTGACTGGGTTATTACATTGATGTCATTTTTATAAGAAAGTATTCAACATTGCTGCCCACATAATTTCAGATGAAGACTCTTAAAAGTCAAAGGAAAGCATTTCCAAAGACGTGTTGAAACCTACAGTAATACTGTTTACTCCAACTTGCAACAATCTGTATAATATTTATTTTGCCTTCAGTTAACAGAAGCCTCCTTTGACTTGTCTTTGGAGAAGAAATCAGGGAACAAGTGTATTTTTCTTGATCTGGTAACTGTTGGTTTTGTGTTCGTATCTGTTTTGGAATTTCAAGGAGTTTCTTTGGGAGTCCTATTTTAGTGCTGGTGGAGAAAGCAGCAGTTTTCTGTTGAGGGGAGTAAGGTGGTATGTGTTATCTTTTACATAGATAGAGCTTCTCTTAGTTTTGTCATGTGAATTTTGTCCTCTGCTCTATAGAAATTGGGAATATTTGTGGCATAATAGAAGAATTTCAAGTGCCTTTTGTCTCAGTGAGTAGTTTGTATTTGATCATCGGACTACTTTAAAGGATTGAATAAATATCAAAAATGCTGAAAACTGGCATATTTTTCCTCCTGTCACAAAACCTCACTTGCAGTCTGTGGCAAGGACAGTACAGAAGACATAAGTATGGGCAGTGCAAGGGGAAGTGTAAGGATATCTGTCAGAATGTGGTGTACTTGTGAATGAAATCCACTTAGCACCAGTCAGTACAGCATAGATAATGTGCCTTCTCTGAGAAACATACTTGTACTTTATCCTTTTTTGTCCATTTTTGTCACTGAGACCACCTTAAACACTTTGTATTAATGCTGCTGAATTTTATGAAATCTTTCAGGCATAAACCATGGTAAATATCAAACAGAAATCAAAGACATTGGTTTAAAGCCCAAATGCTTGTAATCTTACCAGTTATGGAGCCCAGTGGAGGTTTATATTTGGGAGTGGATACTTTCAGTATCCAAAACATGTTTCAAAGTTAATTACAGCCATTGGTACTAACCAAGCACATCTTATCCGTGCTCTTACCTACAGTAACCTATTTTTGCAGATTCTGTAGAAGCAAACCTAAACGGAAGTATTTTCCAAAATGCTTATTTATTACCCTAAAGTGTATAACATTGCTGAACTTTTTTTTTCCCAAAACTTCAGCAGATCTCTTTTTTGGTTGTTTGGGTTTTTCGTTTGGTTTGGTTTGGTTTTTGTTTTGTTTTTCTTTGTTTGTTTTTGTTGTTGTTAGTGAGTTTTTTGAGATCAGATTTTGTATTAATATACTCACCATGAGATATTATAGGTTGCTGATTTATAATTTAGGGCATAGTGTCCACTCTTCTGTAGTTTCTGTCTTGGTGTTATTATATCTGAAAGTTTTGTGTTTCTTAATACCTAAAGCTCATTACTTGAGCCTATTTTAGGATTTGAGTACAGGCTTGATTAGCACCAAGTTGTTTGATGCTGGGTGGTTAGCAGCAAAACTCTGTCATATTAAAATGGCAAAGAAGTCTCTTTGTAGACAATAAAAAATATTTTTGTGTTTTCTTCATATTGTTCATTCTTTCAGGCTTTGTGATGTATCATTAAGAACAAAGAATAATTTGAGTTATCTGCTTTGAACTTAAACCATAATGAAATAGTTGATCATAGTCTCTTGAAAGGTAGTCTTTTAAACATTGACAGAACCAAGAGTTATATTTTTTTGGCATTTTTGCAGTTGTGCAGAAGACTGAGGAAATATAACACAGAGCCTTGTTCAAAGGATTGGAGGTCACACCCATGGATTTGGTTTCTGGCAGTACTGCTGGTTCACTCTTCCTTTGATAAATTGCTTGAGCCTTTGTCACAATGACTATAAAATAGGGCCAGTGTTCACCTACATAGCTAAGAAGTGATTTTTAAGGTTGTAATTAATCTTCATGAATTTTAACTTACCTTGATGGAAGTTAATTCAGTGCTTATTATGTGTAGTCCTGTTTGCTTTATGGTATATGGAGAATTCTGGTGGCTGGAAGAATTGTGTTTCGATGTGGATCAGAAGAGTTTGATGTAGTTAATCCAGCAAAATAAGCTATATACAAATGGGGTTACTTCAGAAATGCCTAAATTGTACCCTGAAAAACCAAGAGAAGTTTTGAAATGCACCCAGAGTGCAGGATAACATGTGCTCTGCATTGGGAACAGATGCTGGCTCCATTTCAGCTTTAAACTAGGGCATTCCAAATGTCACAGCGAGCCAGCGCTGAGGGACTTGGCCTTGCAAAGAGCCAGCTTGATATAAATGAGTGTTCATTTGATAAATGGGGTCTATTACTGAATAAGGGTTGTCTTTTGACATCTTATACTGTGCTGGTGCTGCTTTGGATCAAAGTTTAGTTAAATTTCTGTGGAGCACAAGTGTGCTTTAAAGCTAAACCTTCATCATGAAATGATCTGTACTTCTTCAAGGGGAAGCTTTTGAGCCCAGTTTTAAATATATGAAGGTTTTGCATGCTCAGAGCATCCAACTTGTCTGCTGTCATCAGTTCTGAAGCAGGTTTCACTCAGTTATTTACAAACGAAATGTGTGTGTGTCTCTATGCCAAAACAGGCACGTAGAAGCACCTGATCAGCAATTCTTAAACTGAGGATTGTGACCTAAATGGTGTCGTAAGGACTGTGAGTGGGGAGTACAAGGGATGCTGTTTTATTTTGGTATTGCTTGCTCCCTGAAGTGAGATTAGGGCACTGCCCAGACACCCAGGTTGGGTAATTCTCCAGGTGGGAGTTGCAAGGCAGCGTTTGGTTTGACTTTGTGTACAGTGGGTGTTTTGAAGAAATAAAGTTACAAAGAAACAGTTGCAGCTTCTCTTTCACCCACTTTCTCATATTTAAATTTGTATCATGAATGACTCAAAGTGGGGCTTCTTTCATACACAGAATGGTCCCTAAGTCTCCAGCTTAATATAAACTAAAAAAAATTATTGATCACTGCACTGAGAGTTTCACTGTACCTTGAGGCTTCAGTAGTGCACAATGTTTGATGAGAATAGGTGGATGGCTAAAAACGGAGAATATTATTGATCATTGTACTGAGAACAGCTGAACCTTGAGGCTTCACTTGGTGCATAACTAGTGAAAATGGGTGGGTGGAGCATTAGTTTGACAGCTTTCCAAATTTCAGCTATGTAAACACGGGGAGGTCATCACAGCCATTTGAAATTTACCAGGGCTTATTTTTTTGTTTTGCTTTATCGTGTTTTTGTTAGTAAATTCACCTTAGCAGTTTTGAACAAGCCCCATGTGTCCAGTGAGATAATCTTGGTGATGACAGCTAGATCACTTGATCCATGTCCTAGGCTTTATTTGAATATAGGAAACAATATATTGAATCACTTTGACAGAATTTAAATTATTGCCTTTCTAGGGGCACTACATAGTTGAAGGGGAAAGGAAATAGTTTCTGGCTTGAGAGCCTGTTCTCAGCATTGGGGTGGGAAAAATCTAAACATGCTGATATTGTAAGAGGAAAGTACTTTTGGGGTTTTGTTTCATCCATCATTGTAGTGAAAGGGGAGCCAGGAGAGCTGCCTTTGTAGGAAGGTGGAGGGAACAGGCAGCCTTTGGATTAGGTCAGTGGGAATTAAGGATTGTGAAGGTTCTTGTCACTTGGGAGAGCAGAGCCCTTGACATGGAGAATCTGACTGCTAGGAAGTCCAGCAATAAGAGCTGGAGATGCTGAAACAAAACAAACCAAGAGGTATTGCTTCTTAATTTTTTTTCAATGTCATAAAAGTGAATCAGTGACAAAAATATTCCAGTGACAAATTCTAATACTTACTGCTGATCATTTTTTATCAAACCAAGTGAACCTGTGGGAGTCATTGCTGAAGTACAAGGAACACAGATTCAGTGACTTTGCTCAGCTTTTAACAATAGCAAAAGCAGAAGCAGTATTTTCTTCAGATCAGTTTATTCATGTAGTTCAGGTTTTTATTTAAGAGTGAAAGCACCACTTAGGATCTGGTGGTTCTAGTTTTGAATGGTCAGATAAACTACAACCAATCAATTCAGTTGTCTTACTGCTTTTAGTACTTAATCAAATAAGAGGGGGTTTTGGAGGCAAAACATTTTAAATGCTTTCTCCCTTGCCCCCATTTTCCTTTAGGGAATATAGAAACTATTTAAGTTGTAATTTTGTTTGCATTTAATTCCTTTCTCAAATATATAGATAAAAAAATGATCAAAGGATAAATAACTAAACACATATATAACAAATCATATATGCAATCCTAACAATTTTTTAAAATGTTTTAAATGGCCCAGTGTTGAGTATATGAGACACATTATGCCTACATCTCAGGTTTACCAAAACTAGTATGGATAGTGTGTTCTTATTAAAACCAAAAAATCCTAATCTAACAGCAACAAACTGTTCATATCTTATTTTGTCAACAGATTTCTGTAAGGAAATAAAAATTGAAATTGAAAATGTGATTAGAACACAGTTGTTGTTTCTTACCTGCTGGTTTAAGTGATTTGGATTAAAACCAGAGCATACAGGAAGGAGAAAAATCTGTTGTTCTGTTTGTTTTTAAATATCAGTTTGAATAATCTTTGGTGTTTGTGTGTATAGAGGATTCTCAGCAAGCACCTGCCTGTTGCTCTGCAGACATCACCTTGTTCCACATGTATTTTATGCATGTGGTGCAATGCCCAACAATCATCCACTGCTATCAGATTTTTTCTGTTTTTCAATGAAAGTGTGATGGGTCTGGCAAACACTGTATTTTTGTGTTGGTCTATGGAGTATACAATTCTTAATGAAGTTATCCTATTGGAGGTAGTGCATTACTGCTCTGTATTTTGCAATATACAGGAGCACCCCAGAAGCAAATTTTAAAGCTTCTGTCATGCAAAATGATACCCAAGCATGCAGCAGGTGATCTTTCCCTCCTCAGCATTCATATTTACTTACAAGCAATTGAAGAAATCAAATTAACCTGAAAGTAGGAATCTCCATTGAAAACACAGAAATCATTTAATTTGAAAAATTAATAGGATTTCACAGAGAGGTACAATAAACCAACCATTAAGAATCTACAGTTGAAGTGTGTCCCTGGAGGGAGAAAAATGGATCAGGAGAAGTGGTGAAGAAACTAGGTAGATGTGTATTCCTAATCCAAGAATGCATTCATTCTTGCTAGTAGAGCAGGGTGCATAAGATGTCATTATTTTAATCTTTCTCTAATTATGGTTACTCCTGGTTAACAGAAATTGTAGCACCTGACATGTCACAAGTTCAGTGTTTATAAAATGGGGCATGAGGGAAGTCTGGCTTTTTTAATCTGGCTCAGACATGCTTTAAGTGCAAGCACTTTATAACCATTTCACCCACTAAGTACCTCCTCTTGAAACAGAAAAAATATTTTGCCCAAGTATGATCTTCATCTAATGTGGTATTTAAGCAGTGTTATGAGCAATTTTGAATTCTGGAGGTGGCTTCTACTTCCAGCAAAGCTGAGGTATCTAGCCCAGACCTTTTGATGGAAGGAAGGCTGCATGAACATTGGATGGGGTGCAGGAGTTGGTGCTGCTGGAAGGATGTCCTGGCCTTGGAGAAGGGAGTGGGGCAGGGATGCTCAGTGCCTGCTTCCAGACAGGTGGTTGTGAGGGACCAGGTGTGGATATCAGGTGTTCTTTTGCAGGGCTGGAGAGTATATGGGGGAAAGAAAAAGCATTCAGAAGAGGCAAGTGGAGAGAGGAGAAACTACTTTTCCAAATATGTGCTACACTGCCAAAGCAAGTTCACAAATGTAGCATTTTTCAGATGTGGATTCTCTTGCTGTTCTTTTCCTGATTCTAGGTTTTTAAGGTTCATTTTGAGTGAATTTTACAGTTACATATTTGGAAGCAGTGCAGCCTGGCATAGGCCTATAGTCTGATGCTCTTACCTGGAATTTTGTTCTGAGAGATGTGCTAACTCTCTTTCAGAAAAGAGTTTCAGAATTAAAAAGAGGAAATAGTCCTTGAATTTAGAAGCTTTTGGGATTGAAGTTAAAAATATTAGGTTTACCAGTATTTTTCTTTTCTGAGTGTGCTTTTTGGGGAATATTAGGTTCAGTATAACCTGACAGTTGAAGCCATGTGTTGAAACATTTAGTTCAGGAAAAGACCACATTTTTGTCAATATACTTTGGTTTTCCCTCTTCACATGTTTAGTACAGTAATGTTTTTGAGTGCAGTGGTAAAATCAGTTTGTACATAGAGTATAAGGACATGAAAGTTCCTGGGGCTTTGTCTTCATATGCATTTATAGATTTCACCTTCATCCTTCGTCTCATCTTTTCACATAATTTTAATGAAACAGAATGTTACTGGTCTGAAATGTTAATTTTCCAAATGCAAGGGTTGTACTGCTTGAACTATGTTATCATAGTTCCCTCTCAGCTAAGTGAACCAAATAACCACAGGATTAATTTCTGTTTTCTTGCTATTAGTTTTAGAGGGAGCATCAGCCTGTGAACCTATGAAACGTTCGTTTTGCCATTTCTGCACTCTTAATAAAGGGGGTGGAAGAACCAGCAAATGTCATGCTTATCTTAGGATTTGTAAAATGAGAACCATATGAATTGTTTCAAGATTTAAATTTATATTCTGGTTCTTTACCGTTTAGGTTTTTACATGTGAATGGTCATTAGCAGGCTCTGAACTACTTCAGTTTTTAAAAGTTATCTAATTGGTATTTTTCTTCACAGGGAGAAGAGAATTTATCCAAAGATTAAAACTTGAAGCAACCTTGAATGTGCATGATGGATGTGTAAGTCACTTGTTGCTTTTTTGTTTGTTAAAAATTGTTAAATTGTGATTTTGTTGCCATGGTAATCGTCCCTCAACTTAAAAAGTGAAATATCTTTTATTTGTACATTAAAGCTGAGCAGGACCACTCTGCTTGTTGAGATCTACATCTGAATTCTCTTGCTGTTTGTTTCTTCTTGAATATCTGACACTTTTACCATTGAAGCAAAACAAAATACCAGTCCTGTATCTTAATGTCTTATCTATTACTGATTGAATTAATCTCTCCTGCCATTTAAACACATTCCTACCTTTTCAGTTAGGACTCATTTTAAACCTTGACATGAAGGGTTTTTTTTTGTTATTATACTGTGCTGAATTAAAAATTTATTAGTGTTTTGAGTGATTTATTTTCCAATTTCAAAAAGCAAATCATCAAGTGCTACATGCTGACTTATAGGCAATGAAAACAAAAATAAGCCTTCCTGAAAGGCTTATTTAAATATTAACATTGATTTTTGAAAGGGGTCCAAATATTTTAAAACATATCTTTTTTTAAATAAAGCTTTTACCTAAACTAGGTTCAGGACAAAGAGGCTGTCATGTTACCTTTGAGGATTAGAGCAGAAATTCATGGTTGTTAAAGTGTTAGTTGTACATGATATCTGAAAAATGAAAGTATTCTATAAAAAAATGAAAACATACGTGCAGCTTTTGTACTTTAATGTGTAATTCCAAAACTGTACAAACATAATGATTATTTTAGCTTGAGTTGCTCAGACTTTTAATTAAATTGAGGAGCAATGTAATTTTAAATGAACACAGTAGTAGTTTTAAGGAGCAAGTGTTGTTAGCATGCAGCCTTCTCGAGGTCAGAAGTATGATTTGGATGTGCCTGTGTTTTTGTGAGCCTGGAAAGTCTGAAAAAGGCCATGATTAGAATTGCTGTGTATAAATGTGAGCTACTTTTCCTGTGCTGATTACATTATAAGTTTAATGTTCTGGTACAGATGGTGTTGGTGTAATGACACAAATATATACATTTCTCTTTTTTTTTTTTTTCCAATGAATGTTACAAGAATGATGATGTAAGGTCTCTTCCAACCCAAACAATTCAATGATACTGTGTGTATTTATTAATTTTCATATTCAAGATTGTAACAGTGATACTTTGCTTCCAAATTTCTTCCCTAAGTAATTTATCATCTCCTTAAATACTTAAGATTAAATTTTTCAAGTTTATTTTGCTGAAGTTGATTAGGGCTTTTTATTTATGTTTTTCTTTATTTCCTTGTAAAAAAGTATTTTTTTCCTATTAAAATAGAATATAGGAAAATAATATTTCTTCACTACTTGTTAAATGTTAAGCGACTGATCTCTATTCAATTATCTGCCTCTGTGTCATGTAATAGAAATTGCAGATTTGGTGTTGGCTGTTGATGTTGCTTTAATCTACCTGATGGATATTTATTTGAAAACCAATTTTGATGTGATTGTGTTAGCTTTGAAAGTATGCTTTTACATATGGCCTAATTGTTTCAGTGGGTGGAAAATACTTAAATTGTAAACTTACAGCATTATTTGCAGGTATTTAAAATACTTCAGAATTTAAATACAATATTAAAATACTACAGTTTGAAAAAATGTCTTTAGAAGTTAAGTTTGCTCAGAACTCTCCAGCTTTAAGGAATGGGCTATTGGGAGTTCCTACCTCATTTACTGTGTGGTTTTTTGCAAGGAATAATATTTTAAGGCTAACAACCACTCAGTATAATTTCTTACTATTTGTTTTTAAAAAAATCTATGACATAGAAATCAATGAAATTACAATGCTTGTACTTATTAAACTCCTTATTACCATCAATGGTAATTAGGCTTTTTTTTATTTTTATTCTTCCCACAACTGACTCAGCATGCATTTCAAATATAGGGAATTAATGCCATATTGTCCTATTGAAAGGTGTTTCTGGGTTTGGTTTTTGGGTGGTTGGGTTTTTTTAATGAAGGTTGGATGGCAGGGGTTTGGGGTTTTGTTTGGTTGATTGGTGTTTTTAAGAACTTTTTCATTGTTCTGTTGAATAAGCTGTGACTTATATTTTCTATATAAAGCATGCTATGTAATTGGACACGGTGGACATCTTACTTAAGGCAAGAAATTTTTTTTACTAATTGAGGATAAAAGTAAAGTCCAAGTTCCCACCTGTTAGACAGAAGAGAGATCCTATGGGAGATACAACTGTGTGTATAATCATACCCAGGCAGGATATCTGTGAAGAAGGGAATATTCCATTAATTACTTCACATATCCATGCTCTTGTAACAGTAATATTACCATAACACCTTTTGCTTAAAATCTGAGTATTTTCACCTCAGAGTTCAGGGGCAATTCTCTTTGAAACAGTCCCATTTTCCCCTTGGTTTGAAGACACAGTTTCTAGCAGCACTGTGTGAAGTAATTGAATTGGTTCTGCAGAATTATTGATGTCTGCCAATAGCCTTATCTTCCTTCCAGGGCAGGATTTGCCTCTTTCAACAAGGTTCACATGGTCAAATTCAGTAAGATCATTTGTATGCCAGAACTTGCCATTTTCTGTGTTAGCTGTAAAGGGAGCTTAAGAAGATGAGGAAATGTACAGGGGTAGGTGAGCTGTTCTGTGTGAAGTGATTAAATCCAAAGGAGAAATGTTGAAAGAGAAGCAATCTGGACCAGCAGCAATGAAGTGTGAGGAAAGTAGAGGATAAAGAAACTCGAAACCATATTGAATTGCAGTAAAAATACTGCTAATTTTCTTCCTGGTTTGGTCCTGTGAAAGCTGAGGAAGGATGAAATGCTCCTGCATTTCAGGATGTAGATGAAGCATTTGACATGAGTAAATACTACATTCTGAAATAAAGAATATTACCTGAAGGACTAACTTCTCATTTCTATGTACAGGCATTCAGATCAATAACAAACCAGCATCCTTCATGGCAATCATCTCCTTCAGGATGGCACTTGGGAACAAGTCCTTTTCAGATGTATTCCTCAAAGCCAGGCTTAAACCAGTATAGGGAGTTTGTGTTTTCTTAGAAACAATTTTCACCTTGTACTCCACAGATGAAAAGCACTGCCTTTTTTACCCCCTTCTTTGCTTGGGGGATATTCCTGATATTCTGGATATCTACAGCCATTTTTATTTATTTTCTTCTATTTTTGTATTCTCTTAATCTCTTCTCTTCACAAAAGAATGGATTCTGAGGTCACTTTGCATGGAAGTAAGGACTTTGCTTTTTTGTTTTTTTAAGGATTGGCTGCACTGCCTCCTGCATTGTCTTTGAGGAAAACATAGAGATAATAAATTTATATCTCACTAATTGACTAATGAATCAAAAGTGCCTGCTGACTCCTTGCAAGGCTAGAT
This sequence comes from Molothrus ater, assembly GCF_012460135.2. Lineage (NCBI taxonomy): Eukaryota > Metazoa > Chordata > Aves > Passeriformes > Icteridae > Molothrus > Molothrus ater. The sequence goes on from NC_050479.2 coordinate 112,154,530, forward strand.
GAGTGACAAATAAAATTAGATACCATTAATAATGTGGAGTATTTAATAGAAAAAAACTAATTTCACAGCCTTTGGTTTTTCTTAGCTTGTTAGTAATTGTCTGTCATTTGTGTTTGATGTATCCTTTCTTCTGGGTCCAACACCCTTTCCCAAGGTTTCCAAACTCTCAGAATAGTAACTGGTACATTATACTTTTAGTTGGGTGTTGAGTGGCAGTGCAGGTAGTCCAATATTTTTTCAAAATAAAAAGCAATTTACTCTCCTGTTCTTGTTTTACATTTTATTTTAGTAGTTTGCTACCATGGAATGAGAAGAGAACTTTTTAAAATTCTGTTTATTTTAGTGATCCATATGCAAATTCAATTGGGTTATTTGGTATTGGTCAGAAGGTTGTACTGAACACTATGTATATTGACTGGAAAGTCTCTGAAAAAAACCCAAACAAGCTGATTTCACTGAAAAACTTTATTACTTTTGAGTTATTTGTTGCCAGTAATGCTGAGAAGGTGATTGGGTACAGAATAAAAAAGCCTGTTTAGTTACAGACCTCTGGTAATTTGGTTATGTCATTCAGGATTATTTTTGAACCAACTTTGGTCTGGGCAGGGTATATTAAAATTGCTCAACTGAGGCAATCATTGCAATGAAATTGGAATTTTGGAGGAGAATGATTGATGTCTTGTGTAGACTTGTGGTGCTGCAATTTAGATAATCTTATCTCCCCTTTGCATCTTCAATGTTTCTCTGCTTTGCTGTCATTCAGATTTTGTGTTTGTACATAAATATACACATCCACCCCCTCAATTTGTTTAATTGTTTGTGCTAACTTTTCTTTCTCATATCATGACTTTAAATTTTTTAGTAGCTTCCTTGTTTTTTCAGTGTTTCATTCTTGTTTCTATTCCTGTATTCCTACATTAGCATTTTGGTTTCTTTAGGGCAATGATAATAATACTTTTCTGCCTGAGAGGCAATGTAGATGAAAATAAACATTGCTGGGTTGTGTGTTTGCCCTGGCTGTAGTGCTGTGCAATGTTTGACAACATTTTAGAGTACAGCCATTGTCAGGACAGGTTATTTCAATGATAGATGGTTCTGGGGGCTGGTTGAAATTGTGGTTCTTGCTGATTGACAGCCAGAGTTATAAAATCATAAGAGTAGCCATGCAAGGTCATAGCAAAGCTCAGTGGAGCCTGATAACTTGGCCCTGAAGGTGGCCAGCACATATTTTTGAAGGAAGTTGGGACAGGGCAAGCAGACAGTATTTGATGGGTGTTCTGGAGGACACATCATGCTTCAATGGGTAGATAGAGGTGGAAGCTGCACCTTTGTTTCTGATCATTTTTCATTTCTCTTTGATGAATATGTATATCCTTCCACTTCTGGTGTTTAAGGTGTTCTATAACAATGATTTCCAGTTTCATTAAAAAGCCATGCGTCATTGGATTGTTCATTTAAGGCCTTCTATTTCCTGTACTGTGAAGATCTGCAAAAAATTATTTTTTACTTTTTCCATGCCATTCATGCTCTCATAAGCTTCTATCATTTCCCTTCCCTAGAGCAGTACAAAATATTTGCTTCTTGCCATAAAAAGTGTTAGATATCTGTGAGCACCCCAGTAATTCTTTGTCACAATTTCTCTTTCCAAGTGGGCAGTAATGGAAATGGAGAATACAGGAGTGGGATATGAACCAAACTGCTTAGTGTGGGACACGTGGGATTGCCATGCATGGATGTATATCCTGCTCTTCTGTGCATTTCCTAATAAATCCTAACAATATCTGATTGTTTCTGAGCACTGAGCTAGCCCTGGCATAGGCATGTTTGTTTAACACCAAGATCTCTCCTCAAGTTCCTCCACCTGAGAATATCAAGGTGCTGTTGTCCCTGTGATCCACCTGAAACTGCTAACTCTAATTTTGCAACTAACCCCCACTCAACTTGTCATTAAAACAGCAACTAGAATGCTTGTATTTATTTTAAACAAAATTATTTTTATTGGGGGGGGTGTCTCAGAGTGAAACATTTGAATTTAAAAAAAAAAAGCATAAGAAAATAATTCAGAACAAAGTGGGTTTTTTACCAATTCTGTAATCCAGTCTGGTACATCACACTAAGGCAGCTGTTCTGCCAACAGAATCTAGCCAGCAGAAAATGGTGATGGCTGCAGTTTGACACTTGAAGGTATTTTAGAGGCTTACTTGAAATAATAATGGTCTTGCATGCAGTCTTTGGTGCTTGTGCATGAGCTGCTGCTTGGAGGATACCTTTTGAGCTTCCTGGATTTTGAGTGCTTTCACAGCTTTGTTTCACTGACACATTATTAAGCACAGTCTTGTGAAAAGGAGAATTGATAAGGAAATGTATTGTAAAGCTCTCCCAGTACAATTCTGTACCTCACTGTAGGATTCTTCTTTCCCAGCCTACTCACATTTTTCAAAAGGGATCTGGGATGGATTCTGCAGTGCTTTTCCCTGAGAAGGTGTGGTCACTGAAAAGTGTGCCAAGCAATGGATGGTCAGAATTTGGATATGGTGAAGCTGCAGTAATGAGAGCACTGTGATGCCCTCCAGTTCAAATTCAGAGAACTCTCTGTGGAGTAGATTTGGTACATTAAAGCCCCTGAGTGTGTAAAATTGTGGCTACTGTGGGAAGCTTAATTTACCTGATGAACTCTTGAGGAGCTAAGGGAGTAATTGAGATGCCATAGGTGAAGCAGGTGATTCCCTTATCAATTTGTTTTAAAAACACAATTTTTTTTTATGCTAGCTGCTTAGAAATTACATCATTTCAGTTGAATTTGTTGACTCCTATTTCTATAGTGTTGGATGAGTTTGATGTTTTAATATGGTGAAAATTGAATTAATGTAAGTCTAAACAATTTTTTTTTTATTCATGCAGGTGAATACAATTTGCTGGAATGATACAGGAGAATATATCTTATCTGGTTCAGATGACACCAACCTGGTCATTACTAATCCCTACAGCAGAAAAGTAGGTTTGTTTCTGGCTGCTTGTTAATTTTCAAATAGGATGCAAGTTAGTATTTTTCATGGTATTAAAAGATATTTTTAAATATATAAGTTTTCAGATACTAATTATCATGTGAAGAAGATAATATCATGCACTTCCTAGTGTATATAAATGGGAATAAAATCTCACAGTGCTTTAAAACTTGAGAGTTCTAATCCTTTGTGACATTGGTATTATCCCATTTTACGGTACATGGCTGGGCACAAAGGGAACCTGGTCTCACCACAGATTAGTGTCAGGACTAGCAATAGGATTCAGTAATTCTCATGAAATCTTGTAGTCAGATAAACTGTTTTCCTCTCACTTTTTAAAATACTGTATTTTTTGCTCTGTGTAATGTACTGTATGTAATGTCTTTCTGTGTGATGTTTTGGAGTGTCAATCTTGATTAAAACAGTTCACTCCAATTTAAAATTACATTGCCTTGTGTGTGCCCTGCAAGTGGATGGAGAATAATTTGTACTGAAATAAGGGTTGCAATGCAGCTGCAAGACTCCCAGTAGTGCCAGCTGGCATCTATCAGGTAGTGGCACTGTCCCACACCTTTCTCTTGAAGGAACTGCTGATAGTTTTGTAGAACAGATGCTCTGAGCTGTGTCCTCTCAGAGGCTGACAACTAAACCCCAAGGATATGCTCAAAAATTAATTGTGTGGGAGAAACAGAAGGTGTGGTGGAAGAGAGTTTGAGTAGAAAATAATAGTTTGCTTTCCTGAAGGGTTGTGGTGGTTTGGAGTGTTGCCTCTGCCTATAGGTAAGGCCCTTTTGCTCACCTCCCCAAATAAGCCAGAGCTTCCAAACTTCATCTCTTCCTTTCAGTTTTGGTGTCAGCCTGAAAGTTCAGATCAGTATCACTAGGTAGGGTTTTTCTTGGACTGGGAGTTCTGCTGGAAAAGTGGTATCAAAGACAGCTGTGAAGAGGATGATGGATATATTCCAAAGTGAGTGTTGGTGGAGTGACTTGCTGAGTAAGAATTTTTCATGCAAATAAAGGATGTTCAATGTTATGTATTGTGCAGAATTTATTTTAATATCCTACTATGGGATAGTTGCTCATTATATAATTTTTACATTAAAATATTGTAATATTTTAAAGGTGCTGCAATTTAAAGCTTTATGCTTTCATGGGACAGTTTCCCCCCCTGTTGTGTACTACTTCTCTACTTAAACCTTATGAGGAGTGCAGGAGATGTTTTGTTTTCTTTTTTTTATTTTTCACAGTTAGCTGAGTTATTTATTTTTTGTAACAGCAGAGGAGAAGATGATTTTTGAGGTTTTTTTTCCCCAGTACATGCAAATGCAATTATAAAACAGCAGGTACCAGCAAGAAGACTCAATAATCAGTGTTATTCCTGAAATGTACTAGAGATGTGATTTTAATCAGTGTACAATTATGTTAGCTTAATTTTTTTTCTGGCTTGAGTAAGAGGATCTATGCAGGAAAAGGCAGCAAATAGGTATCAGAACTGTGTTGTAATTCCGTCATCTTGGCAAATATCCTTATTACCATATTTTCTGTTATTATCTAGGTAGAGTAGCAAAAATAGACTTCAGCCCATCAATATTTTGTATCTTTCAGAATATGGAGATACACTGTTTAACTTTTTTAGTGGGAATTATTTAAAAGGTGTGAAATAGCACTTCTGAACTGTTAGTCATGAGCTGCTACTGACAGAGAAACTTCATTTGCAAAACACTTCCTTTGATTAAGTTAATTGAGTGGAAATTTGGAAGTAATTTTCATACTGTAAACAACTTGGTGAGTATTTCTTTCCTAATGGGAGTGGTGAAAATGCAGTTTGCTTCAAGTGCTGCAGATGGGAGAAATAAGAATATAATGTTTACTTGTTCACAGGAAAGCATGTGGAGGTTTTTTCAGTTTTGGTAAGCTAAATATGTGAGGAAGGATAAAGAGTCACCCCAAAGTGTTTAAAATCAGCTGTGAATGGTGAAGTAAATCATATGTTTCTCTGTTTTCATGTTGATGAATGAGAGTCTAAGTCAAGCCCTGGTTTATTTCCCTGTATAATCAAGTTTTTAAATGTTTATTTATTTTTGGCTAGTTTCAAGACATTCTTCTTTATAAACATCAGTTCTCCTTTTTAGAGTGAGTTTGAGTAACATCAAATTTTAAAGTCTATAAAGTTGGCTTGGATTGCAGTGCCTTATTCTTCTTGACTTACAATGTCCCAGATATTCGAAGTCTCTCCTCACTGATGTGCTGAGTGGCTGCACCATCACCCTGACTAATGTTTCACTTTGAGAAACCTGATGTGCTCTGGAACCAACATTGTAAAAACAAAGGTGGCAGCTGCATTCCAGCCCTTGTATTTTGCAGACTGCTTTGTGCAAGTGCCTGAGCACATCTCTCTTGTAGAACCACGTTGTTCTTAGAGGAAATTTGGTGTAAAGGCAGTTTGTCTGTTGTGTTGTACTGAACTGTGCATACTGGCAGCCTGTGCATAACTGGTATTTCACAGTCTGAGTTTTTTCCATCCTTTATTTGCTTGGAAAACACTGACCTGCTGCAGCCTCGTTTTTTTCTTTGTTCTTTAGGTTCTCACAACGATTCGCTCAGGACACAGAGCCAATATTTTCAGTGCAAAGTTCCTGCCATGCACCAATGACAAACAGATTGTTTCTTGTTCCGGAGACGGAGTCATTTTCTACACGAATGTTGAACAGGATGCAGAGACCAACAGGCAATGCCAGTACACCTGCCACTATGGGACTACCTACGAGGTACCTCCTGAAATAAATCATAAGATTAAGATGGGGGAAAACATGTATTTTATTGTATTGGTGCCCAAGATTTTAACCAGGTTGTTGAAAACTTTGTTTCAGTGCAGCAAGAGTTACAGAACTTTCTTAACTTTCTTCTGTCTTTTTTTAATTGCTTTTTTATCCCATTTAAAAAGTAGACTTGAACAGAGAAATGTGCTGTCTGAATTAAATTGAAAACTTTGCAAAAAATGGTACTAAGGAAGACCACTTTGTACATATGAATTCACCTTCACTGAATGAATATTCTGCAGAGCAAAGCAGACTAAAATTGAGCTCTGAATTTCTTCCTGAAGTAGGCTGGGGGGTGGGGGAAGTGACTGTTTTGCATTTTTATTTTTATTCTTCCCCCCTGCCCCTCCCCTCTTCCCTGAACTTTTCAGCAGTTTCATGCCTTTTTCGCAATTTAGATTCTTCTAAGAAATGCTTAGCTCAGCATGTGTGAACAACTTAATCTGAAAAAAAGTGTTTACAGTTGTAGATAATTTTTCTATTGTGTATTCTAGTTAATTCTTTAGGTGTAAATTTAGCCACAGTCTTTTCAGTCCTCCCTTGGAAGTTTTGTTCATATAAATTAGGCAAGTGAGGAAGCAAAGTATTACTTAAGTAAGGAAGATAGAAAGATTTATTGTTCTATCTGCTTCTTTTAAATAACAGCAAAAGCTGCTGCTTGCAAAACTTACTATGCTTAAAATAGAAAAAATTGTCAATTTTTTGGTAGGTTATAAGTGTTCCTGTTTCTTTCACTATTTTTGTTGGGGCTTTTTTAACACTACTGCAGTACACACACAGGGGAAAAATCCCAAATCCATTGGTTTTTTATGTATTCAGCTCAGATTTCATAGCAAGCTTTTAGATCACTTTCTTTGCATGTCAAATGAATAAAATCTTTAAAACTTCTCATAAAAAGAATTGAGGTGTGTGAAAAAAGAAAGTGGCTGAAGTACTGCCAGAGTAAATTTTTGTTCCTGTAGTAAAAGTGTCCTTGTGGTTGTAATTACACCAATTACATTTCCCTGCTATATTGCACCATCAAAATGGTCTTATTTAGGATGATTTTTATTCAGCCATAATGTTAACAAGAGGGCAGGGCATTATTATTGTTTTGAATGACAGGAGTGTGATACAGTTTTGGTTGGTTTTGCTGCTTTTAAACACTGTTAATGGAAGGAATATCAAAACCTCCATAGGACACTGGCTGTTTTAACAACTCTGTCTCTTTATGAGGTTATTTTTCTTATCCTATTTTGCACTGAGGTTGGGAGGTTCCTGGAGTGGAGAGATAATTTCTAAATATTGTGTTGGTACTGCCCAGCTGTATGTAACCACATCATCATGTTAAATATAGAACTTTGACTCACTGGCTTCTCTGAATAACAACAGCCAAAAGCTACCCCTGAGGTACCAATTCTAAATTTGAATGTGGTTTGGATTTATGCAGCTCTTGGAGTTTGTGGCAGTTCAAGACATTACAAAAACATGAAACAGGAGTGTGGAAATTGGTGTAGATTGTTGTAAACTGTGAGATATTTGTACAATTGTTTTCAGTTCTGAGTGAGAATAGAATAAGAGAGGGCGAGGCTCTTGAGATATGTTTCTGAGGAATTTATTGTTTGTACAAGACCTTGACAAGTTTGTTTTTTCTCAGCCAAATCTTTTCTTTATTGCCCTTCATGTGAATTGTGTTTCAGAAAGGGAATGTACTTTTATGAACACCTCTTACTTTCTTGTTTTAAATACAGTGAAGTGATTGTACAGCTATACACTTTTAAAGTTAAGTAGCAAACAAGTTTTTAGTTAGTAAAAAACCAATTTTATATTTATATTTATAATGTGTACTTGTTGAACTTAAATGTAGTAATATTGACTCAATTATTGGGGCTTGCACTTCTCCATTTCTCTGGTTTAGTGCTTATAAAGAACTTAGGATGTTTGTGAACACTGGACATAAAAGTTCCCATGTGCAAGTTATATTACATGGATAGGGTGAAATTGCATCAGTGTGAACAAAAATAAAACACAGCTACTAAAAATAAGAGCTTTTCACATTCAGCAACATTATTGGAGCAAAATGTTTTCACTGAAAGCTCTGCTAAATGCTTGAAGAATTTAGTGGATTGCTAACTTTTATAGCTATGCAAATGAAGGTAATTTGAATGAAATATGTCGTGAAAACCAGTCTTCAATATGTTACACTGATATATTGAAGAATTGTGGTCATAGCTCAGCAGTTCTGTTGGTATTCAAACCTTGCCTTTGTTCTGCAAGTTAGACTTCTTATTTGGCACAGCAAGCATTGTCTCAATTACTGTGCTGAGCCTTAGAAGAGAGGCTGAAGCCTTCAGCTGTTACCTTTGTAACCCCATTTCAGGTAGAGAGATTTGCAGATATCATTAAGTTACTTTTATTAAGAATTTCGGGAGGTGGGGGTGATAAATCATCTCATTTAAAATGTTAAAGAATGGCTCATGCTCTGTGTTCCATGATGTATTACACTGTTAGCCATTGTTGTTGCTTTATAAATGTCTACTGATAGTAGCAGGAGTGTAGGAGAATAAAAATACTGCCACAACATTCTCTGTTTTCTGTTCTAAGAGACAGAGTGTAAGTAAACTGGCATTTCCTGTGCATTCACTGACCTGTGGAATTCAGGTCATATTTAACATTATGGTCACTTGCCTTTTTATCTTGTCTTGAGGAGGCTTTGAGTGAAGCCATTCATGTGAGACTCCCTCTGAGCTGTCCCTAGCTGGAGAAGGGCTGAGCTTAGGAAAATGGTTCAGTACAGTGCTCTCTCAAAAAAAAAAAAAAAAAATTAAAAAAATATTGCAGTGAGGAGGTAGCTTGGTAGCAGCCTTTAATGCAGACTTGCTGCAGGGAACTACCTAGGATGTAAAGGAATAGCCCAATGGGAATAAAAGCCATTTAGTATTTTCAAGGCATTCAGACTTCTGAGGACTTTGTTTGTAATTCTCTCCTATTACTTGATAGAGAATAAACAGAGCTTTTGTTGATTGTTGCAGCAAACTGATAAGTTATCTGAAAAGTGATTGCAGTAAATGTATGTTATGCATTAAAAGATAATAGAAACAACTGTAAGCCTTGACCTATGGAACTTTAATCTTATGTGACATTTAAAAGTTTCCTTTGACTTCAACAGTTCAAACCTTTTCTTGAAAATGAGGAAACATCATCAGTTTTTCATTTTTTCTCATTACTTCACTGGAAAGCTTGACTTGAGTCCTAACTGCCTTACTGCTGCTCCAAATATTGATGCTTTTATTTTTAATTTAGTGTTATTTCTGGAGGCATTCATAATCTTATTTTTTTTTCTTTTGAGCAGATTATGACAGTACCAAATGATCCCTACACTTTCCTCTCTTGTGGTGAGGATGGCACTGTGAGATGGTTTGATACTCGCATCAAAACAAGTTGCACAAAGGAAGATTGTAAAGATGTAAGAATGAAACCTTTTAATAAAGATTTCTTTAATAATAATAATAATAATAATAATAATAATAAATAAGCAAAATAAAATAGTAATAAAAATCTTATAAAAAAGATTACCTAAATGTAGAGCTGTGCATCACACAAACACATGATATGAATTCTCGTAAAGCTTTTAGAAATAATAGATTTCAGGGTCATTGGTGGAGATGACAGTATGTTTCCCAAGAAACAATAAAATCTGGGGAGTCTTTTTTCACTTTTTTAAATTTTTTTATATCCTTTGGCATTTTTTTAATTAAAAAATTTTATAAAAATGCTTTGGTGTGAGGCTTCAGATATGGTAGAAAAAAATTGTCTGTTGAAATTGAATCTTTTAGTCTGCTTTACACTAATAATGTAGAATGCAAAACGGGAGGCAAAAAATGAGCCTTGAGAAGCACTTGCAGCCTTGTATTCTTGAACATCCTTTGTCCCTCTGTAAGAAAAGATTTAGTAATGAATTATATTAGATTACTGGTATTACCAGTGTCCACTGTGTTTGAATTTTAGAAAAAACTATAATATTGAATTGGAACAAAATTATCGAAGTATGTATTGCTAGTCTTGATTAATTTTGTTCAGCCTTGTGCACATTTACCAGTTCTAGGGGTTTCTTTAATTTTTTTCCCCTTTACCCAGTTATTGGCTTGTAGATGGAACCTCCTCTAATCCTTTAATTGATTTAAACTGTTTCTGCATATTTAGTATTCTTCCACCTCCACAGTTACTGTGTTTCCATAAGAAAATCCAAGGTGCAAGGTAGTTTATAAGTCTGTTTAGCTTATCTATTTTTAAATGTTCCTGTGTTTTTGTTTTGATTAGGTTTCTTTTTCAGTTGTTCTGGTACCAGCTTTCTTTCTCTGATAGTTTTCCTTCTGTGCAGTGGCTTTTCTGATAATACATTTATGATCTACCTTCACAGGCCAGACATATTTTCTCAAAATCTGCTTGACTAAGGGAGGGGCCTGTGTAGTGAAACAAAACAAAACAAAGAATTATACTTCAAGTGTTCAGAGCTATTATTTCAATGCTGCATTTTTGTGTGTTCCAGGATATTTTAATAAACTGTCGTCGTGCTGCCACCTCTGTTGCTATCTGTCCACCCATCCCCTACTACCTGGCTGTAGGCTGTTCTGACAGCTCAGTGAGGATCTATGACAGGAGAATGCTTGGCACAAGGGCAACAGGTAGGAGCCACATTGTGCAGTGAGCATTTCTACCCACTGGCTGTGCCACATTCAGGTTATTTTCAAAATAGGTGGTGAATGACTCAAGCAAAAGTGTAGCTTCCTTCTGTGGGAGCTATGGCTTGTAATAGTAGAGTCATTTCACTCTAATATTTCCTAATGCAAAAATCTTCAAAGAGTAAGTCTAATCTCTTCATGCATCTCATGTGTATTGTGAATGCATTGTGTACTGAGTGCAGAAAAGGACTTTTTGTAATGTCTCTTATTTTGTCTTGAAACGTGTGATTCCAGGATTCCAAAAAGCCAGGGATTGCAGCCTCCAGTGGTTCACCTGAATTTTAATTAAGTTCTTGTCCTGTGCTCTACCATGCTGGAGTTTGATGCTTCTTATGGGAGGAGATCTCATGAACTCCATAATATCCTGCACTGTGCTTGCCTTTGTAGTGCAAAGGCACTAAATTCCTTTCTCATTTGTGTGTAGATATGGATCTGCATCATTATTTCATGGTTTTTGGTTCTAAAAGTTCCATTTGTGCCACATTTGACAGATAGCTTCCATACAACATCATGTGGGTGTGTGAGACAGTTATATAAGTGTGTGTGTTTTCATCTTTTATTTTTTTTGTAATGTACATAGAGTTTGTAAACAAAAATAATTAAGATGGTAAAATCTGATACGTCATTCTCCAGATCAAAATTATTGTAGAAACTACAGGATACATTTTTGTTGGATCCCAAATAAGGGGTTTATTGAAGCTGTTGAAAATTTGCAATAGTAGATGTGTAATTCATTTCTTCCTCATCTCTTTCCCCTCTCTCTTTCCCCTCTCTCTCCTTTTTTTTTTTATATATATATTTATATATATATACACATAAAGGGAATTATGCTGGCCGGGGCACTGTTGGAATGGTGGCACGTTTTGTCCCTCCTCATCTCAACAACAAATCCTGCAGGGTAACATCCCTGTGTTACAGTGAAGATGGCCAAGAGATCCTTGTGAGCTACTCCTCAGATTACATTTACTTGTTTGATCCCAAGGATGACACAGCACGAGAACTTAAAGTCCCTTCTGCAGAAGAGAGAAGGGAAGAGGCAAGTGGTTAAGATGACCTCCTTTCATCTTTTGTGTTTTATAGCTTGCAGCACACAAGAAATACCATCAATTGTGTTCCCCTTTAATCTGAAAATAGTGTTGCTGGTCGTAGACTGAGGTGTGACAAGTAGATTGTCACAAAAACTGTGTATTTTTAATACATATTTATGTATTTATTTACAAAATTTTGTCACTCTGGTTTTCCTTCTCGTCTGGTTTCCCTCTCTTAGAGATAAGAAGGCATCTGCCTGAACCTTGGTGCATAAGACCAGCAAGGCTGGCAGGTCACTCTGTGTTCTGTTACTTTTCATGCCATGAGAAGCATATTCCTTGACATTAATGCTCCTTGGTAAAAGTCATCATTTCCTGGCAGATATGAGGGAGTACAAGAAGTTTAGATCAAACTTGTGCATTTTGTTGATAAGTGTTCTGCTTATTCATGGATAGTCTGAACAGAAGGCTGACGTTCGGTGTTTTGGTGACAGATATGAATTTAGGTGACTTAAGAAAATGCAGATTTATATTTAGGCTTAGAATCCTGTACTGTAGAACATAAATAGCTGTGTGATGCTTTTCTCTCTTTTTTTCTCTCCCCCAGTTACGTCAGCCTCCTGTTAAACGTCTGAGGCTCAGAGGGGATTGGTCAGATACTGGGCCAAGAGCAAGGCCTGAGAGTGAGAGAGAGAGAGATGGTAAAAGCATTTGCATTTGAAGGGGGGTTGTTGTCTCTGCTGCTGTGTTTTGTTGGGTTTTTGTTTCATTTTGGGGTTTTTTTCTTGCTTTGATTTGGGTTTTATTTTCCAGTTTTTCTGACGTATTCCCAAAATACGTGCTTTGGATTGTCCTTGTGTTAACAATCAGCCAAGCCTTAAGATGGTTTTCTTAGAATTTAGCACAGAGCTGCTATTGTACAATGATTCTTAAAATTGAAAATATTGAAAATATTCTTAGCAGGAAAATTACATTGTTTCATTTAGGCTGCTGTAAGTAAAGGAGAGCTTTTTTTTCATTGTCATTGCTCAGGGACTAACACTAGCACTTATTTCTTTTTTTTCCCAGTCACACCTCATATGCAATCATAATTGCAAATTAAATGCTCTTTAATGGTTACATTATGGGACTGGAATTCAAAGCAATAGGATTCTAATATTATACTTTGCATTTTTATAATGTCATTTAGTTACACAGGGTGGCTAAATTTTATGCTTATATTTTCATGTTTATAATATATTACTCAATTGCTTGAGATTTTAGTAAATAAAGCATTTCCAAAACAATGCTTGGGTATCAAAAATTGGGATATCAAAGCAGGGCAGAGTCTTTTCTGTCACTCATCTTAATTTTCATCTAATAATGTCTTTCTGTTTAAATCTGACATGCTCTGGGATTCCAAGCATTTGACTCTAGTTCCCTTAAATCTTCCACCCTTTTCTGCCTAGAGTTTCCCTTTCCAGATTTTCTGTGCTGTTGTTCTCATTTTCCTGCTTCCCCAAACTAGAGTAGAAGTGTCTGGGATTCTGTACCTGACACAGGCAGTAGGAGATGCTGTTTAGGGAGAGAACGTGAGCCTATCCTCTTACCTTAGTCTGTCTTTTTGCTCCTCCATTATTTGGAATTACTGGATTAGAAACACTGGGGGGTGTGATCTCATCTGCTCCTTTACAATCTGCATGTGGTTCTGTTGCCTGTGGGCTTCTGAAATCTTTTTTTGAATATGTTGATAATATTCCCTATGGCATCTGTAGCCACCTTTAGTCTGTTTTCTTAGGCTGTTGCAATTCCATTTTTTAAGGTCAGAGCTGTACAGGAGGGGAATGAAGGATCCCAGCAGAGGGTCAGAAACCTGTGCTGTGGAAATAAGGATAGACAGGGGCATTGGGAACAGGCTGAAGGGAACTGCTCCTTGTGGGAGAAGGGGGTGAGGGGTGGTCTCTATTCCTGGAAGAAATGAGGGGGGGAAAGGTACTTTTTGGAAAACTTGTAGATGAAACTTCAGCACCACTTGTTCTACAGGGGAGCAGAGTCCCAATGTCTCTCTGATGCAGAGGATGTCAGACATGCTGTCAAGGTGGTTTGAAGAAGCCAGTGAAGTTGCACAGAGCAATCGAGGACGGGGAAGATCACGGTCCAGAGGTGATTTCCTTCTTTTCAACAACAGAACTTGTGTTTATAGTGGATGTGCAGGCTTGGAATATCAGCCTTTCCTAGGTGTAAATAAAATTTTAGTGCACTGAAGAGCTGAGCACATTTATTTGCCATAGGAATGATAGTGCACAGGGATCTTTAGAGGCAGAGTAAGTTTACTTTTGAGCTCTTTTTCTTGCTTTTTTGTTCTATTTTTAATCAAAGGTGGGACTAATCGGACTGATGCTCCTTCTACTAATAACATGGCACCTAGTAGAGAATCAGAAACTGCAATGGAAGTAGATGGTTCTGAACAGCTTCCATCATCTTCCTCTTCTACCATGTCAGCTCAAGCTCCTTCAACATCATCTTCGACAGAAAGTCCCCCTTCAACTTCATTACTGTCCTCTCCTGATAATGAACAAAGGCCTTCTTTTGGGGCCTCAACTCAGCCTGTGCTGCATCAGTCTGGTGAGAAGAAATCCATCTTGTCATTGCTTGTGAAAAATAAGAAACAATTCTCTTTTAGGATATTTTGGGTAGTTGATCTCCATCTGTTTTCTTCCTTGCATATGCTTAATGAGACTTAGGTGTTTTACAGTTACCTGGTGGTTGCAGCTGTGGTTTAAAGAAAGAGTAAAACCATCAACTCTATACCTTTGTCTGAAAAAGAAATTTGCAAGGGGATCACCAGTATTTTGAAGTAGAAATAAAAACTTTTTGCTTATTTTTTTCTAAACTTACTGTTGTCTTCATGGACTATAGTGACATCTTGCCCTCTTCCACTGGGATTTGGCTGTAGCAGTATCAGTGCAATGAATAGTAGAACCTGTGCATGTTAAAATCAGGGGAGGTAGGGGATGCCTCCTTCAGGAGGAGCCTCTATCCTCAATGTTTCAGAGTCAGAATCTACCATATTAAACATAATTGCTTCAAGCTATGTCATTGAAGCTTTGTGGGTTTCAAAAATATAACGCGCCAGAGAGGATTTCTGGAATTGTGATACATTTTCTAGCCTGCATTTTAAGGAATCTGTGCTGACCAGAGACATATTTTTGTCTGAATGTGTTTGAATTTCTAAGCAAAAGTTTATTCTGCTAGCATGAAGCTGAAGTTATATCTTAGTCTGGCTCTTTTCTAAGATTATTTCTTCTTTATCAGTGTTACTTTGGACTTCAGAATATATTTAGTTTTGAAAGGGGTATTGAGGTTTGGTTGACAGACAATGGATACTTTCTAATTTGCTGTATAATATTTGTTAGATTCTTTGACTAAATCAAAGTAGGGTGTCAGATTGGCAGCTTAAAATTGTCTACAGGACTCATGCAGGCATAATTGTAGTAGTTCAAGGTGTTTGCACACCTAATAAACATCCTGTTTCAGAAGCAATGCAAAAGGGATACTAGAATGACTGTAAAACAAGTTTTTGGGTACCATGGTGAGTTCAGGAAGAGGGGAGGCTCCTGGGCAGGGGGGTAGCACTGGGTCTATGAATGAGCAGGCTGCATTGGGAATGTCCATTTTGCAAGGTTTATGTACCCTGGTATCCTGTGGCTGTGCTCAGTTGTGAGATTTTATTTACTCACAGTCTGTAGTCTATAAATCTATCTGGAAACATGCCTTCTCCATCAAGGACAGGATTCCCTGAGCTTGTTCACCTGCTTTTAAAGGTGAATCAAATCTGCTGCTTTTTTGGGGTGATAGGAGAGGGAAAGTGCTAATAGGAATAGTGTAAATACAGTGGGGCTAAATAGGAAGCCCAGACAGAGGTGTGTTGTAAGAAGTGGGTGACTGGGAAAGCATTTTGGAAGGAGGAAGAAGGAAAAAAGGTTTTCAGCCACTATTTTGTGTAAAGTCATGGCAGCTACAAGTTTGACTATTGTAGCAAAGAATCAGCAAATGAAGAACTTGTTTTCAGGAAATGACTTCTTAGAATCAGAGCATGAGTTCCTAACCCAGGCCTGTAAACAGCTTTCCATAAATCATTTCTACACTCAACACAGGCACTCATGGTAATCCTGTGTTTGAAATCACAGTACCTTTGCATAAGTATACAGTTCCAATTTATTGTTGGTTTGATGTTCCAGAAAACAGATCATGTGGTGAGCATTTGAGCTTCTATATCTGAATTACTTTTTAAAAATTAAGAGATGAAGTGTCTGTTCAAAAATGAGTCAGTACAGAAATGGTTTGGTGCTGGGTCTTGGTGGGATAGATTTCTTTAGCAGAAGATGTATTCTAGAAGTTTGAACATTTAAGTTACAATTAAACAACAAAATCAGTGCAAAATCTCAGTAGCCTGTTATTGCCAGAACATTTGAATAATTTTTAATGTATGTATCTAATGAGAACAATTGCTGGAGATTGTCATGCTTGTCACTAAGGAAAAATACTACAAATTTATTTTCTTGCCCTGCTTGTGCCATTCAGTGGAAACTTTTAATTTTTGTATATTAGTTTTAAGATGCTGATGTTTTAAACCACTAATAAAAACTAGGTACAACAAACAGTAAAATATAATACAGTTTTTCTCATAAATAAAATTCCAGATACACACAGGGAAGGGGATGCAGGAGCCCAGTTGTCTAATTAGTACAAAGCTTAACCCTAATATGTGTTCTGATATAAGGTACCTGCTTTTAAATTTTGAATGGAAATGTGACAATAACTGGGTTTTTAAAAATTTATTTCTATTTCTTCACTCCATTTGCTGGCAAAATAAACATTTGCTTAGATATTCTGGAATATATTGAAAGGTGTTGTCACTGAGCATATCCAGGATAGCAGCTTTTATATTTGGTATTGTAGTTCTTGTTACATCTTAAATTGTGGCTGTCTCTTAACTCAGTGGAACTGAATCAGCAGCAAGTACTGAAAACTGCAATTTTAGGCATCATTGAAATTCCCATAAAAGCATTCCCTAGGCTATTTGGAGTTTTTCTTTCCATAAATGGTTCTGGGTTGTGAAAATAATTCAGAGCAAATCTCCCTGATGCCATATTCCTTTTAGGAACAATATCTTTATTTTTGTTACACCTTTTCAACCATAAACTGAGAGTATGTTTTTCCCAGAAATGATATTAGACCAAGTACATTAAACCTCATGACCATTCAGTATTAACTGGTGCTTGTCACTAACTTTCCAATTACTGGATTCTGGTTTTGGGTTTGTTTCTCTTTATAAAAGAAAATTTGTTCATTTCACTGTATGGATAAGGGTTACAGAACATTTGTTAAGCTTTTGCCTGGCTGAAAGCCCCATGCCAGTGTAATGCTCTCTACTATTTTAACATTGTGTGATTCAGGCACTGCTATTAAAGACACAATCTGTGTTATTTAAAGAGGAGCACTTGCCACACAGCACTTGTGGAGGAAATCTGCAAAGAGCATGGAAAGAATAAAAAATTGCTTGGTCACCTCATTTTATAGCAGTTTGCAAAAGTACTGGTAATCGGGCAATGAACTTAACATACCAAAATAGTTTAACTGGGAAATGAATAAAGACAAAATGATGAAAACAGTGAAGCCTCTAAAGATGGGACTAAAAGAAGAATCTATTAAGAGGATGCTACTAAGGATTGCTTCTGATCCTATAAATTACTTTGTCTGTAGGACCACTTAACAGTGATTTCAGACTGTGAATCCTTAAGCACAGGCAATGTCTGAAATTAAAAATGAATTCACGGAGAAGTCTATTTTTTGGTTTAGCTGTTGTTCTGCCACCTCTTTCCATAGTTCCAGTTTACTTCTTGCACTAGTTTGATTTGATCAAAATGTACCTGTTTTTTTTTGGAACTGTCAGGAAGCTATTACATTCATTTTGAAACACTACCTGTAGACCACAGTTGCATAGTTTTACACCAAATATTCTCATTTATTCTGCGTGTTAGGAACACCAAAATGAATACATCTGTTGTGTGCTTTGTTTTGATTTAACCAGGCTGTATCTATTTTCCTTAACTAATTCTTTGTTTAATGGTTTCATTGCTGGAGATGGGGAGGGGGCTATATTGTGTGGCACAAATCCTGGACGTTTAAATCCTGTGATTCATGCCTTTAGGAAGAGAAAACCAATTTCAATATTTCTATTTGATGATTTCTGACTGTCAGTAATTTTTTTTTTTCACTGTAATGACACTTAGTACCTGTTGCTTGTCTCTTTGGTCAGACCCCCACCCCTCCTCTCTGTTCTATATATTGATTGCTCAATGCTTCTCTCTTCCCCCCTTTGTCTGTCTCCCCTCCCTTTTGTCAGAGTTAATGGGACCCGAGTTAGCAATAATCCGTAGGGGCCTGCAGCGACTGAGGCTTAAGAAGGCAGAGCAGCAGAGACAGCGAGAGCTGGCTGAGGGTTCTGCACCACAGCCCTCCTCTTCTGAGCAGCCCACCCCTAAGGGCTCCTCACAGGACCCTCAGGCAGCAGGTTGTCACTTGCCAAGGTTTCTCCAGCAGATGATGTAGCTGTAGTTTGTGCTGCTGTTGTTTGCTGAGATGCTTCTCCTCCAGAACAAGGCATTTGCTGCATTCGCTGCTTGTCTTGCCTTGCATGTGGTGGTGTTTATCATCACATGGTCAGGGAAGCGGTTGGATGGACAGGGTTATTGATCTGACATGTTTGGGTTGAGTGACACCGTGTGGAAATGGTTTTCTAGGTGCATGGTATCGGGCTTGCGCAATGGTCGTTAGAGCAGCTGAGCAAGAAATTGCTGTGCTCTGAGTAGAAGGAGAATTGCACACTGAAATTGGGTTTTGGTGCTACTTGGATCCAACAGTAACATTTACGACTTGGCTTTGGGTTAGCATGTGTTCTAAACCAGAGTTACAATTCAGTAAAACAGAGTTTTGGCACTCTTCAGTGCTATGGTTTTACAATAAGTGTAGTGAAAATACTTGTACCTAGCCAAAGTCCCCAGATATACTCTCCTTTTTTTTAACAGAGCAACTTTTCATTTCACCATCCTCTTTCTCTCTTATCTTAGAGAAATTAAAAATGATTACAAGAACACCTCAAATATGTTTGCAATAACATATTTGAGAAAGTTAGGGCAGAAGCATGCATATGAATAAAGAGGCAAACCCTAAAGCATAAACTTGAAGCAAACTTTGTCATGGCACCATGCAAAAATTAGTGAGCTGCATGCTGTGTGAGAATTCAGTGTATTCTGTGTTGCAAAGTCATGTCTAGCAGTGTCTCTGCTGTGGATAAATCCTGTGACAGTTGAGATGTGGCTAAATTGCTTTTAAGGATTGTGTCACACATTTACAGCTATCTTGCCATGGTTCAGTCTATTCCTTAATCTGGAGCTCCACAGAACAATTTAATGTAACAGTGGCTGATGCTCTAGTCACAATATGCAGTTACTGAATTTTGAATAACTTTCTACACTAAAAAATACTGCAGTGAGGTTTTAGAGTGTTTTGGAAACCAGTCCATCCTGGGAGGGTCTGTGCCTATCTTAGGGATGGCAACCATGGGTGCCTGTTTACCTGTAGGAGAACAGGAACAGCAGTGGTAGTGGTGGCCTTCTAGGGGGCTGCAGTTTCCTGCCAGGACAAAAAAAAACACAACTCAAAAATCTACCAATTTTGGTTTTGTCTTTTTTTTTTTTTCCTAGCAAACTGAATATCAGAATTTATTAACTCAAATTTAAGTATTAATAGAGGAAAAATTGTAACATAGTCAATAAATCTTGATCTCCCATTTCCTTTTCAGAATGGCTTAATTTTTAATTTTTTTTTTTTTTTTTTTGCTAAATTCCTTCCCACTGAATTGAAGTAGGGAGTAAAGTTTGTTTACAGCCATGTCTGGAGGTTTATCTGTGGTGATTTTGCTACCTCTGAAGGGTGTGTTGGTCTGGGTTTCCCTTGGTACATCTCTCCCATCTCTTCCTTAGTGCTCCTTCAAGGATGCATTGTAATTTTTTTACTCCCTGTTGCCTGTGGGGTTCCTGCAGCACGGTGGGATCCATAGTACCACAAATGGAAAGGTTTAGCTGAGTAATTGCTTTGATTTGGAGGCAGAGGGGTCTTGTACATAGTTTGGACCTCCCAACACTGCCTCTTGGAGTTTTTTTTGAGTTCCCACATGGTTAGAACTTCAAGGGAACTCTTGGAAACATTCAGTCCTTTTGTTTGGGATCACCAGGAGCCACAGACACAGCCTTGGAGGAAACTAATATTCAAGCATTTATCTCTTTCTGCATGTAAATGAATTTACATTTACATTTTACATTGTCATATTATGAATTACATGACAATGAATTTGCAAATTTAACCATTTTACATACTAAATAATTGCTTTGAAAGACAGATTTACTCAGTGCTATGGAAACATTTATTTCTGGGGAGACAAAAGGGGAACTGTTTTTCTCCCTGACTTCCAGCCCATCTGGATGTATCTTATTGAGGTCTGGTCTGGTGGCTGGAATTGTTGTCCTCAGCAGTGGAAGTTATAAAATGAGAAATTTAGAATTGAAAATATTTAATATGTTTGGCCAATTAGTTCTAGAGAAATTTGATAAAAGATTATACTGTCTTTTCCTTTCTATTTGTATGTGTAAGAATAATATATTCCTGTTTGCTTTGTCAGCTTCTTTCATTGCATTCCTCCTTCCTCTGCTCTGGGAGGGACCAAGCAAAGCTCATTTCTTTTGACTGGGGATCTCCTTTGCACTTTTTATTTACTTAATAAGATTTCTGTCTGGACATGGAGATATTCTCTAATATTCTCTGTACTTGCTCTTTTCTTTTTCTGAAAGTTACTTTGTTTTGTTTTCCTTTTCTGACCTCCCAAGATTTATTTTTGTAAGTTGCTTATTCATAATCTATTCCTTTGGAAAACCAGATCTGCACATTTTTGGTCCCTTGTTTCTCCATAGACATAATTGTTTTCTAACCCTGTGCTTAGCTGGTTATTCAGAAATACGGTAGGAGAAAAATAAGTGAGTAGTTTTGAATTGTTTGGAGTCTTTTAAAAGTAATAAATTCCTATACAAAGACAGTCTCTATTTTTTTTCCTGAAAGGTTGTCTTTGCTGCCCTGTCAGGAGGCAGGTATTCCATTTTCAGGCACATACTAGATGTAAATTTTCAAACAAAAAATTACACCACAAAACGCGTCTGCAAGTTCTCAATCCCTGCTCTGATAAAACCTGTATAAATTGCAATTGCAATTTTGGAGGGAATTCAGTGTGAGACTAAGGCCACTTCTTCTGATTCGTACTTCATTATTAATCCTTATCTTTGCAGGCACAGAAGCTTGAGTAGGAAGAGAAAAATATCCCAGCCATGTAAGAAATTACAAGTAGAAAATGTCAAGAGCTGAAAGCTTTTGCAGGTTTAATAGAAAATTAGACTGTGTGGTAGTTATTCTGTCTCCCAGTTACAAGAGCATTTGTAAGATCAATCTGTAGTAGTTAACCTATTTAGAAAAATATGGTCAAAAGTTTGTAGTTTTGAATGTGAAAAGGAGATGAGTTTTGACTATGAGACAAAAGGTCTCAGATGACAGAGATTTTGTTTGAGTGGATACTAAATTTGGAATTTGGCTGAATTTTAGAAGCAGTGTGTGCTGCATGGATCAGGTCTATTTTGTCTTCAAGCCTTTGCTTAGGTATTGAATAGATTCAGATATTTTTGGTTGCCACTTTATTTAATTAGGGAAACTACAGTAAATATAATCCAGTAAATATGGATTTTTATTTATTGTATGATTTCTCCCTCAAAAACCTAGTTTTTCCTTGCATTTTTGTGGCATTTCATAACATTTACATCCTGTGAAGTATTTAAAAAACTGCTTTTATGTGCTATATGCAAACAACAAAGAAAGTAAACCTTTTTAACCTGTTGTTAAAGGTTGCTGCTATGCCACATATGCATCGCCATTACTACATCACTTCTCATTCTGAGAATTTTAAGGAGATGGAATTCAATTTGAAATGATCATGAAATGAAAAAGAAAAACGGTATTATTGATCAAAGGTTCCTGTAGTGGTCATTGTGCCTAATTTTACCCACAAAACCATGAATCAACATTAGCCTTTTTTCCTGAGGAAAAAAATTTGATTTATACTGCATTTGCTGTGGAATGCAGATATATACATGTGCATGATGGCATACTGCGGAACCTGTGCTGCAAATTGACTTTTTTTTTAAGCTTTTGGTTGATCTATACAGTGAGTCTCTAAAGCAGAGCAAACTGGACCTTAATTTCTGTGTTAAAGCTTTTGGAGAAGAACAAAGGAATGGCAGCAGTTTTTATCATTAGATTCTTTGCTAACACTTCAATGTAGAAATTTTATATGAAGATGTAGAAATGATATTTGAAGTGCACAATATGTAGTGAGAGCATACTCACTGTGCAAAGTAACTATTTATAGTTATTAAATCAAGTATTTAATTTCTTAGATTCCTCTACATGTATCATGTTTAGGACTTCAAAACAATTCTCATTGCTTTAGACCTCACCCTGAAGCTGGTGATACAAGGAAGAGGTTTTTTTTCAACCAAAACTGAGATGGCATGCTAATATTTTGGTGAAGTCAGGTGCTGATTGCCCAAACTATAGGAAGATCCTTCAGCATATAACTGACCTTAAAATTATCTTCTATTTTCTGTTTGAGGTTCCCCAAATTTATGAATCTCCAGTTCCCTCTTTAAGTGGTGCTCCAGTTTAGAATGTACTGGTGACATTACAACCAGTGGTGAACTGCATTGGGATGTAGACCCAGCCTGTGAAGGCTCAGGTAAGAGTTTGGATTTTTGTTTGTTTTTTTAACTATATGGCACAGTTTTGGTAATACCTTTTTAAAAAAAAAAAAACTTTATAAGAAATTATGAAAGTATATTTTTCAGATTTTTTTTTACAAAACAAAGCCATATATTAAAAAAAGAGGCATTTACCTGAACTTCTCTAGGCTGGTTTCATGGTCATGCTGATTCCCCTGCCTGAGGTGGGGGTTCCAGGCTGCAGAGCCACTTGAGGGGGTGCTGGTGATCTGTGGCTTCAGGGTGCTTGGAAAAGAAAACAAGGAGGTTTCAAATTGCTACAAACAACTCTATTCTTAACCATGCTAATTCAGGTATTTAGGATGTTTCCTATATGTTGGTCAAATATTCATTTATTAAAGTGAAATGCATTCAGAAAGTTGTATGGAGACTTGGGTGTAACAGTGAGATGTGGGAGGTGTAAGCCCCCTTTGGCATGGACTTCTACCTGGAAACCTTTTCATTTTCACCTACTGTGGTTGAATGATGCACATGGCAAAACACACCTACTTTTTTAGTTTCTGCTGTATAGAGTGAGGTCTTAATAAAATCAGAAATGCTGGTAAGGGTAGTGGAGGTAATTTCTTAATGTTTCTAATTAATATATGTTAGTTCAGTCTTCTGATCATACAGGTCTGAATTACAGAGTTGATGAGATGTGCTTTTCCAGCCAAGTGAAATATTTGGCAGCACAAAATACCTTCTAAACAAGGGCATATGAGCTTTTGCAAAGGATTGGAGTGGAGGAACAGAGCATGGCTGGGATCACTGTCATTCATTAGGTTTCTCAGCTTGCAGTCCAGGGTCTGCCCTCTCTATAGCACTTCTGATACAAGTTAATCCCAGCCATGGACTTTGTGAATCCAAGATCAAAGCCAGCCCTTGAAAGAGGCACAGATTCCTGTGCTGTCTGCTGGAACACAAGGAGATCATCTCATGATGTGGAACATCTGTACACCAGCTTTTTGCTGTGATTAACCTTCTAAAAAGTGGCTTATTAGTCTATTGAAAAAACTCCCCTGTAAATCCTTCTCTTCTGATTTAAGTATTATATATAAAGCACACTTCACTTTTGGAAAGTAAAATATATTAATGCTACAAGTCTTCTACTTAATAGCTACATGCCATAAATCTAGATGATAAATTCTGTGGTCTAACTTAGGTGTGCTTGGTGCAAGGCATGGGGATGGTTGAGCAAGGAAGACAAACCAGAACCAATTTAATGTTCCTCAGTTATAGAAACAAGCTGTGCAAGTTCCCAAAGCAAGGTACCCTACAGAACACACTGCCTCAGACTTTCCTGGTCTCTCTCCTTTGCTCCTCCTCCCCTTTCCTGCTCCTGGATATCAGTGTGGCAAAGGAGCACACTGCCATGCTTCCACCAATGCCTGGGAGTGAACAACTGCTTGAGAATATATGTATTTAAAGCAGCTTGGTCAATTTAGCAGGTGTAATGGCTGTACTACAAAACAGGTCTCACTGGTGAGTCTGGCTCAAAGCTGGAAGGGAGCTTCCTGTAGGAGAGAGTATTATTTCATTGCTTTCCTCATATAGGATGTACATTTATGTTAAAAGTCACTTAGCATGCTGTGATGCTGGCAGACTGTGACTCAGTTTGTAATACAGGATATTAAATCCTTTCAGTTTAGATGGATTTGTTTATAATAGATGATTATCAAGTGGAACCAAGATATGATACTCTAGCCAATATCTTGAGAATACTGCATTAATTTATGTACATCAGCTCATCTTCAAATACTGTAGAAGTAAGATCTGGTCTTCAGAGGTGACAAGGGGAATAGACTCACAGGAGATACTGAATATTGCATCTGCTGTGTCTGTGCAGTGAATGTGTGCTGGTGATAGTTAATAACTGGTAGTGTCCAGGGGGGAAAAAGGCACTTATCTGCTGAGGGAGATGATTATTCTATTTATTTGTTTATGTGATTGATGGGGATGCTTGTAAGACTGACAGGTGTGGTACTGTGATAAACTGATCAAGACTTGTTCTCAGTCATCAGAGGTGCAGCATCTAAGAATGCAGAACTACCAAAGTGTCATATAATTGAGATGTATTTTGGTGCTTTGATGTTCTAAAGCATTATTATTAAAAGAGTATTTCAATATTGGAGGTACTGGTATGCCATGAAGTATTTTATGCTGAAGTATAAATATTCTGAAATTTACATTTTGCACATGGTGTGAAACTGGTGTCATTTGGTAGCTGGAGCAAAGGCTTTAGGAGTCGTGACTCTTCTGTGTTTTTCCTGATATGTCAGATGTGTGAAGAACAAGTGTAAAATATTTGGTAATGGACAGGCATTTTCATTATCAACATGTCAGCAAGCTTCAGGCTGTTCAGTGAATAAATAATGGTTTGAAACAAGTGGCTTTGCTTCTGTCATGCCTAGAAAATGCAATATGGCTGGCTGCTCATTAAACAAACCCAAAGCTTCCTTATGTTGCTGCTTTTTTATTTTAAACTAACATATGATCGTGACATTGCTGTGCAGTTCTCTGCTGCTTATGTTTTAAGTTGAAATCTCGTTTTTGTTTCAGATTCTCCTTCTTCAGTGGTTAACAAACAGCTTGGATCCATGTCACTTGATGAGCCACAGGGTGCGTGTGACAGGAAATGCGCTATACCCAGCCATAGCTGATTGCAATGCTTCTTTTAAAGTTGCTTTCATGATGAGAAACAGTCTAAAAATGCTGTTCATCCACATATAGTAGAATTCTGTAAGCAGATCTGCTGGAAACTCATTATTTAATGATCAATATGATTAACAGAGTGAGGTTAATTGTTGTTTTTGAAAGCCATCCTAAGCTTGATTCTTCATGCAATTATTATGGTTCAGTGTAGGTACAGTAAATGTCTCATATATATTTTACAGACAGTTTTTACAGTATTTTTGTAAAATGCAAAGTAAAAATAATTTTTTGAACAGGTTGGGGTTTTTTTTGAATGGTTCTTTTTGGATCAAAGGGCAAATATTAAGATTGCAGTAACCTTTTAATTTCATAATGCCGTATTATTTCTCTTATCCATGAGTGATGTGCAGCTTTGTGATTCCTGCACAGTTTGAGTAACTCCAGAGCACCCATTGCACTGAGGTGCATCTTCCCTCTGTATCCCCTTGTCCTTCACCCCTCCTGCTGAACAGGTACTGGTGTTTCTTGTAGGATCCCTGTGGACTCGGGGTGGACAGAATGCTTGGGAGCTTTCTCTGTGCTCATTATACATCAGTCTCCAAACTGTGAGCACTGAAGTGGGCCAGAGGTGACCCTACTCCAGCTGCATCAATGTCATCTGTAGGGAATATTTATGGCTGAATAATTAAGGAGTGATAGATGCTAATTTAAAAATAGATTGCCATACACTCTGCATTATGCTTCCATATCCAAGCGTCTGTAGAGATTTAGTAGCTCAAATCCCACAAAACAGCTTTGTCTTTTTCACATTCCAAACTAGAAAGCTATTTTGAAATCCCACTTCTGAAAAATAGTCTGTTTGGCAGCTATTGAGATTATGGCTTACTTTAGGATGCCAGGATGTTGGGAAAAAAATCAAGCTGCACCTTGACAAAATAAATTCTTTTTGTGGAAATACATTTTGTGATGACATAACCTTAAACCTCGATGTGTAAATTTGCTAATTATTCATGGTTTAGTAGTCTACATCATTCCAACAATCAGGTTTAGATGGAAACCTTGCTTATAAAAAGTAGCCAAGTTATGCTCTCTTTTCTGAACTCAGAATAAAACATTATTTTGTCAGAGTAGAATAACCTAGAACTAACATAGAAAGTCTGTAAGATTTCCTAAAATTCTTACAACTAAAAATTTAGGAAAACTGGGTTTTTTCTGCATTAAGTTACCTGAACTAAGCAATTCTCTCTTCTAGAATCACTTCAGGTTTTTTAATATGCAAAAAAACCCCAACTCATAATACATTTGCTTCTCAGTTCACCACTTCTCAAATTGTTTTAAGGCAATGTTTTTCTGCTTTGTTAGCAATGTTACTTCTAATTTGTAAAACTAGGAATTTGAAAAAGGAGGAAATTTATTAGGAAATCTTTTGTTCAAATGATAACCAGAAAGAATAGTTTGCTGAGTTCCAGTTGAATTTCTGAAGTTTAACTGCATTAGTTTCATTTCCATTTGAAGTCTCAAAATAGTTGTAAGTAGTTAATGAAGGAAGTCATGACAGTTCTTTTCATACAGAATTAGCTTTCCTTGTTATTCCTGCCTTCTCTTAATTTAGTACTGAATCAGCTGTCTTCTATTGGACCTGTTTCTCTTGTTGGCATTCATGTTTTAGGAATGGTTTTGGGTTTAAAGGTCTTTTTATTCTTACTGTAATCCCATCCATTTATAATGCCAACATTCTGACAGTCCAGCAGAACCCAGAAGTCATTGCTGTGTGTACAAAATAGTTTGAAATGGATCACAGTCATCTGCACTTGACTTTTTAAAAATGTTTTGCACTGTGATTGTCATATTGGAGGGCTAGCCTTTACATCTATTGCAGTGTTAGGATTTTTAGGTACTGCCTGAGTTGGAATGAGTTAAGAGGGAACCGGAGGCCTGATTAAATTTCATGTGTTTAATTCGCAGAATTCCTGTTTTTTCTGAAATACACAACTCATTTTCTACTCTTTGGATCAATTTTTCTCCCTTCCAGAAGTATCTCTCTTAGGTCTTCACACAGAACATAGTGCTGGATAGGAATTATTTTGGGATTTTTTAAATCAGAAGTGATCTAGCCTCTTCTCATAAGGTTGCCAATAGATGAGTGGACAGAGCAGCATTTGAGGTGTGGCAAACTGGCTTGAAGTTCCTTACAGTGTTAGTTTAATTAGGAAATGCAATCTGTAAACTTGTCCTTATGCACTTGCCTCTTTATGGTTGAGAGCCCCAGTGTCTGTTGCACAGGTTCATTTTCTAAGGGAAAAAGTGGGTCTGAAGGTTGTTGCTGTCAGTTATGCAGTTTGGCTTGTGGATTTGTTTTTCATGTCAGGTTATGAATGAAATTTTGTCTTCAGTTTTAAGAGTGGTAGTTTAAAAGTGTCTCCTTGCTGTAGGCACCTGGAGAATGGACCATTTAATGGGAGTGTGCTTTAGACAGTGTTGTTAGTATCTTCAAAGTATCTTGTGTTTGGCTGTAAAATTAAGTAAAGTTTCAAGGTATTTTTGAGGAATTTAGAATAAAATTTAGTAAGGTGTTGACAAGCTACAGCTTTCTCTTGTAGCAGTGATTACTCTGCTAGAGTTGGCAACCAGATTAATAAACTGAATTGCCTAGATCACAGAATTTGGACCATTTTCCTCTCCTTCCCTTCACTATCAGTGTGAAGTAGATCTGCCCTGATGGGATGAATTTATTAGAAGAAGAGAACAGACCTTCATTCTAATCTGGGAAGTCTTTAGCCATCACATTTCTCCCAGAAAACAGAGTTCAAGATTTGTAGGGTTTATGTTATTCTTTCATAACTGAAAGAATGTTCAGTTATGTAGGAGGCAAAGGATTTTCTTCACAGATGCTCCCAGTCAACTTTCATTAGCAGTGTAAATTCAATATCAAATATTGAACCATGCAACTAATTTTTTGAAGTTTATTATCAGATTCTTCTCTCATCTGTCTTTTAAAAGGTTTCTTGTTCTTATTAGTGTCTATGTTATGCCCTAAAGTTACCTGAAAGAAGAAACTGACCCCATCCAAATTGTAGTTGATGTTATTGTAGATTTAGGAAAATGCTATTATCCGGTATGTTTTTACAGCTATCTGTTCCCAGAAACTTGTAAAAATAATTTCTCAGTCAGTGCCCTCTTCAGTGAAGTCTACAGCAATTCTTCCAAATTTTTGGGTGTGGACAAATATGCTTCCAGAGTAAGTGTAGCCAGTCCTTATGCATCTTGGTTACATTTTCAGACCCTGAGATTTTAAGAAATACAATCCTGGTATTCAGTTAGGCTCGTTGTAGATAGCCAGGTTTGGTTACTTTGATTGGCAGCATTAAGTGGTTTTGTGCTGAAGCCAGCCTTGCACAGCAGTAGGAAGTCCATGAGTTAAGTCATTATTTGGGGGTTGTCTTGGATTATTCACAGTAGGAAATTGTCTGTCTTTAGCTGGGTTCCCAACTCAAAGATCTGCCTTGTCTGAGGCTGTTAAAAGGAAGCTGAAGAATTCTCCCACTCTCACTTTTGGCTTTCAGTGTCAGTTCCTGGTGACTTGTGCAGTATGTGGGATCAATCAATATTTCAACTTGCTGAGGAAGGGATGTTTGAAGTCTGAACAGACATTTATAAAAAGAGATTTTATAAATCATAGATTGTCAAAAAATAGAGGAAGCGCCCTTTTAGTTAAGAAAGAATGTCACTTTTGTTCAAACTGTCTATATAGCACTATAAAATATTTCCTTGAATTTCTTAGGTTTCCAGTTCCTTAAATAAACTTTCTATTAATCAGTTTTATCCTTGCTCCACTCTAACAAGAATGTAACTGGAACTTTAAATTAAAAGGAGCTATAAGCTTTTCTTCCCATGGAGTGGGGCCCATACCTTGTGCATTATTGGGGTCATGGTTGTAATTGGTTAATTCTTTGATTTTAAAAAAAGTATTCTAATTTGTTCTTTCAGGGGTTTTGTGGTATGTTTTGGGTTTTTGAATTTCTCTTCAGAACATGTAGAAGTGCATATTTAAAGTTCTTTGGCACAGCTGATCATTGCTCTGATCCTGTGAGTGGGCTTCTGCCTGTCAGCAGTTTAAAAATATGAGCATTGATTGTTAGCTTAAATTCCGATGTGCTATCTCATAGTTGCTCTAATTTAATTGTATCTTTAAAATTAAGTATCCTGTGCCAATATTGTAGCCATTACTGTTATGACAACAGCCTTTTTAGTGAGGAAATTTGTAGGCTTGTGTTTGAATGCAACATTAGGTTTTAACTGACTTCCAAAGATGATCTGCAGCTTTTCCTTTATTACACTTGTCAGTGTGCTGCCAATACTGCAAGGATATTTATAGTCCCATTTCTGTATTCTAGAAACTGAAGAAAGGACAGAAGGTTTTGTCCAAATAATCCTGAGATAAAAGGCTCAGTAGTCAGGAAAAGCAAGACTGCAGAGACTTTTAGTGGCCATTTGAATACTCTAAATAAACCTTTCCTCTGAGTTCTGAGAGAATGGCACCTCTGTTGCAAGGCTCCATCTGATGCTGCTTTCCATGAACTTTTTAGTATTTCCCAACTTCAGGACTGATGGCAAACTTGCCATTTGTGGATAGGTGGTGACCACGAACTTTACTCCAAGGAGATGGATGGATGGATGGATGGATGGATGGATGGATGGATGGATGGATGGATGGATGGATGGATGTCACTGAGCAGTTCTCTTCTGAAGGAGCCCATTAACATCCTTAGAACCATCTCTGCAGCAGAGGAGTGACCAGTATGCTGTAGTTTTCAGCTCCATTCACTTCTGTTGCTTTTGGAAATTGTGAATGAGCCCATTTTACAAGTGCTCCCTTCTGTTTGCAGTTATTATAATATAAAATAGGGGTTTAAGCATAAAACTCTTGAAACATGAATTTACAGTATTTTTATGACAACTGACTGACAATTTACAGCAGGCTAAGGGTATTGGTAGTTTTCTGGGTTCTAAGTAGGCAACAAAGTAGAGGATGGTGATTTTTCTAGGCTGATTATGTCTAGATCTCATAATCTTTTTTTCATGTGTATTTACTAAGGCAAAAAGACCGAATACCACTTAAAAATAATCCTTTTAATATATTTGCTTTAAAATGGATCTGCTTATTAACGATTATATTGTGTGTACACATATCTATCTGAAATTTTATTTACTTGCATGTTGAAGGACAGCATCTCCTTTGTTTGCTCTTATAATTACATATAATGTTAGACCATTTTACAAGCATTGCAAATTTGGTGTGTTTACTCTGTAACTTTTTAACTTTTTGCTTGGGCTGTAAGAGATCTTAAACAGACAATATATATGTTACTGCCACATTTGATAATTAAATTAATCTTCAGAATTCTAGCAACTTTATGTACATTTCTAATGCCTGTTCAAACTTTATCAACCCCATATTTACAGAGAGTGATAAGCCACGAACAGGAACAGGTGAACCAGTTTTAAGTTTGCACTACAGTACAGAAGGAACGACTACA
The DNA here is from genome assembly GCF_012460135.2 of Molothrus ater. Classification (NCBI taxonomy): domain Eukaryota; kingdom Metazoa; phylum Chordata; class Aves; order Passeriformes; family Icteridae; genus Molothrus; species Molothrus ater. The sequence continues at coordinate 112,185,190 of NC_050479.2, forward strand.
AGCACAATAAAACTGGACTTCACTGATGAGTGGTAAGAACAAGTTAATTTTGGTTTTGACTAGTTCATGATTAGCACATATCAATAACACTTGTCTAGCATAGCTGTAAATTATTTTTCCTGTGGTTTATGTCTATTTTAAGTGTATCTACACAATTTGAAATGGCTGTAGTCTTAATGCATTCAGAACATAAGATAGATGTACCTTAATGTGAAATTTATACAAGAGACTTCTTTTTTGTGTATTTACTGTGAATCTCTATAATTACATAATTATTCTGCAAGTGAGTCTTTCTGTGACTCAGTTCCTGAATTGTAAACACTGAAATTGCCACATTTAGCCACTCTTAAGTGCTGTGGCTGTAGACACAGCACATGCACCTTGCTCACAGTTTGTGAGCTTTAAATACTGATTTTTCCTCCAATATCCAGGAAACTTTAAAAAAATTAGTTTTGCAGTGATACTTTTATGTAATTCTGCAGTTAGTCAGCAAATTCCATGGAGTTTGGTGGTGGGTAGTGTGGTGTGGGTAGTGAGAGGAAGAAGCATTTTCTGGTAGGACAAAGTTGCAAGTCATTGTCAGTTCAGAGGCTGACTAAAAACATTGTGCTGAAGAGTGGAGCAACAGGAGCAGGATGCAATTCCATCTGACAAAATGATGCAATTGAGAACAAATAACTCCCTGATCTGAGAATTGGAAGTTGTGAGAATGAAATAGAGGAAGACATGTAAATCCTACAAGTCAAAAAAATATTTTACTGTTTAGGCTGTGATTAGATTTATAGAGAGATGGGACATAAAATGGCAAAAATCTTCCACCTGGTGTCTAGCAGTACCTTCTTGTCTGGCCATTCAGAAGCAATGCTGAACATTCTGGATTTAGAAGAAATACTGAAAGGGCTAACAAAAACTTCCCTACAGCTTCCAAATCCAGTACAGCAACGAATACACAGAACATTGCTCATCAAGAGGAGTAAGAGCCCTGATTTAACATAAGACATAAAATTCCTGAAGTCTAGGCTGAATTCTCAAGAATCCCAACTAAGCATGATCTGTGCTGCTTCTAGCAATGTAGCACATTAAATATTTGCTAATAACATACACAAGTCAGAAGAGTATACTCTAAAGTATTGAGGATCATGCTTATAATTGCCTTTTTCTCTGCTTTTGTCCAATGACTTGCCTGAGTTTTAGGCCACATCACATAAGAGAGCTCAGCAACAAGACTGCATTTCCTGCAAGTCTTTGCTAGAGAGTCTAAAAACATGAATTTCAATGACATTAAGGACAACATTTTACATATTTCCTGAGGATTCATTTTCCATATTGTAAAGGGAAAATGGTGTCCCACAATAATTATCTAAACATGAATGGGGAGTAAATGTCAAATACCAGCTTATAGTGAATCTTGAGAAATAACAAAACTTTGAGAACTGAAAGTCCATACCTTGAAAGGTACAGGAATGATAATTATTGGTGAAGGACATAGTGATGAGACTTTTATCTGAATCATATTTTTTAATTGAGTGGGATAACATTATTTATTAGTGCTCAGTTGATAGCTCATACCTCTAATAAGATAATCTCTGATTATTTAAACATCTAAAAAGTGTGCAAATAGTGAAATACAGCAAATTCTTTGGAGTTCTTAAAGTATTTGGAAAAGCAATGATGACATTCTTTAAAGGTAAAAAAAAGGAAGGAGAGAGCAAGGTTCTGTGATGCAGAGGAATTGTGTGGGATACGTGGCAATGGACACAATAAAAAAGGGAATTTTGAAATTGCTCTGAATTGATTGTAGCTGATGACAGGAGCTCTCACTTTACTGCAGTGAGATAGACAATGTTGGTCAAGCTGTGCTGTTGCAATGATCTTATTTATTTCTTTATTTATTTGTGTGTGTGTTTATTTATTTATTTATTTATTTATTTATTTATTTATTTATTTGTTTGTTTGTTTGTTTGTTTATTTATTTATTTATGTGTTTACATGATCCTAAATTATTTTATTTTTCCATGTTATGTTTCCAGGAGTAGCATAAATTCAAGCTCTAGAGGGAGTGGAAGTCATTGCAAAACTGAAGGCCAAGAAGACTCTGTAAAAACAAAAGCTTTGGATGAATCAGGGCCTGATGGGGAAGAAACAAGTAAGAAACATTGGGATTTCTAATGCTAAGGCAAAAATTCTGCCCTCCTATGTCCCTCACTCCCATTGCCATAATAAAGCATGAATTTTTTAGGAAAGAAGACATTAACCTGAGATAGCTGTAATAAATATAAACATTGACTTACCTTGTCTTTAGTTCTAAGAACATTATTCTTCTTAGGGGATATTGTGCCTTGATTTGTATAGGAAAATAAACAACTGCACTTTGCAGTCATAAATGAGTGACATTTCTTTCAAGCTTTCACTGTGTTTTATTAAATGTGTTGTCTTGCTCAGTTCATTGTCAAAAGGGCAGTCAAGTCAAATGACTACTTCCAGAGAAATAAAAAAAAAAAAATCCCTTTTAATAGACTGATAACTTCATTTGTCTTCAGAAATAATAGTTAGTGTCTGCATTAAGAGTACAAATGCTATTTTTGCTGCTTAAGTCCTCATAGCATAGGCTGTTAAAAACATTCAGGAACAAGAAATGATTACATTTTTCTTAGTGTGTTGACCTGGTCAACTAGATAGGTTTATATATACTGATTTTTATGTGACTGATAGCTGAGATTTCAGTAGAGACATTGACTTTGGAGTTGCTTGCTTGGATTGGTTTCTTCTAGGAGTGCTGGTGTCATTTAAACTTGCTTACATTATAGATGTGCATCTAATTGAAATCACGTGGTTTACCATTAAATTGCTTAATTTAGGGGTTCCTGATGAATCTCTCAAGGAAGATGCAAGTGCTGAAGAGCTGAAAAATACAGATGAAGCTGCAGAGACAACAGAAGCAAGTAGGTTTCTGTACATAGCAAGTATGTATCTGTAGTCCTTCAAGTAGTTATAGGAGGAAGTGGAGAATGAAATATTAACTCAGTTTGCATAATTTAACTTTGCTGACCATTTCTAAAATAGGTTATAGTTGTTATTGTGACTTGTTTTCCCCAATATTTGCTTTTCAGCAGTATCAGATGAACCTGCTTCTGAGCACTCCGGAACTGAAGCAGAAAAAGCCGGCCCCAGTGCTGATGCTGTCTGTGGGAACACAGAGGAAGAAGCCTCCTGTGAGCAGGGGGCACAGCAAGCCGTTTGCAGCCAGAGCAGTGACCCCAGTGGCACCAGCCCTCTGGCCAGCGAGGAGCCTCAGTCCCAGCCGGAATCCTCGGGGCTGGCGGCTCCCGACGACGCCTCCACCAGGAGCTCGGCGCTGCAGGAAACCGACGACAGCGACGACGACCCTGTCCTCATCCCCGGGGCCAGGTATCGAGGAGGCCCTGGCCACAGGTGAGGCCAATACCTGTCTCTGCTTGGAAAAATGCTTCTTGCTTTGTTTTTCCTTTCTCTTTTCTTGATTATTGCTTTGAATGAAAGATCGAGAAACTCAGCCCTCATATCCTTGAAGCTGTTCTTTGACAACTGGCCAAGAGCTCGATGGCTGAGTGTAATTTGCCTATGTGTAAGATATGTACAGCTGCATTTCCCCTGCAAGCCAGGAAGGCTCTTGCAGATCTAATTCCTGCTTATGCTGATCTCTTGCCTGCTGAATACCTCGGTGCTAAGTATTTGCAGTTTATTTGTTATTATTCTCCCTCTAGTCATAAGTGTAGAAAGTTCATAAATTTGGGGACATGGACCTACATTTTCTTTAGTTATACTTTAGGTGTTCTTATTCTGGCAAAGCAAGAGCTTTTAACTGCTCTTGTGTAGCAATGGTGTGTTTGTAGTACATATATTAAAACTCATGTGTTCAATTTTTCATTCTTCTTTTTCTCTGAAAGAGAAACTGTAATCCTTTTCCTTTTGTTGGTTATTAAATATTACTATGTATGTCAGTTAAAAAAAAGGTAGGCTGGCTGTTACCATGAATAAAAGATGCATTTAGTAAGCTTTGTGCTTTTTTATATGAAGAGCTGTACATAGTTGTTTGATCATTCAGTAAACTGAACCCTCAATTTGCTATTGTTGGTTTAATACCTTTCTTCACTAATTTCAAAACTATAAAATTATTTAAGCAACATTTCTGTTGTTAGACTTCATACAATACCTTTTTACTAGCTTTAGATGTAATTTAACCTCATGTCACATACCTTTGCTTTACTCCTGTTCAAAGACATTGCTATTAATTTCTTATGCTGGCAATGAAGATTCTTCACAGGAATTTACAATATGTATTCATTAGGAAATCAGGAAGAATTTAATAGCTATTTCTAGAGAAGGTTTTGAATAATTTGCAGTTAAAATAGAAATGGTAAGCCAGCATGTTGTCAGTAGTGGAAAAAAGAACAGTCAGTGGTTGTTTATTACAAAGCACAAGTAATTCTGCTCACTAAATGACAGTTTTTATGAAGAAGCCAATATACACAGATTCTGTTAACCCATTAACTTTCCATGCAGTACTAAGTATTTGTAGGCAGATATGGAATGGCAGAAATATTTTCCCCTGCAGAGCAAATGTTCATTATGATCCAGTGATTGAAGAGCAAGCTGTGAAAAGCCCTGCAATTTTAATCCCATCTCCATTTTCAAGCAGGATTCATAGCTTCTCTTCATGCACCATGTTGTCTCTACAATGTAATAGTTTCTTTTGCAATGTGATAAGAATTACACTTCCAGGTATCACACAGCTGTTACCATTTCCCACTTGTGGGGACATCCTAAATGAAGTTACAATTTATCTGACATGCTTCCTTTCCTCTCTGTGCAGTGAGATTTTTTCCTGTAACAGTTTAAATTTATCTCCTAGGAAAGATCATTCAGCCAAATGAATGATATCATTAAAATCCTTTATGCAGTCCCCTGCTCCCTTATTCTCCCCCCAAATAAAATTTGAAAAAAAGTTGCTTTGTAGTCAGTGTTGGTTTAGGATTTCCTGCAGGCTTTCATTGCTCAGGTTTGATACCTGACCAGATCATTTTGTTCTGCTTTTGTGTGTGTGGAAGCAGTGAAGTTCTCCAGTTTAGCTACTGAGCATTATATTCCCTCCTATTCTTCAGGTTTCAGGAGTTTCCAAATGCAGTCTGAGATATTAAGGAAAAGTAAGACATCCTGTATATGCTCAAAGGAATGTGGATTTCCAGAAAGGAAGCAGACACTGATGGTCCTAAAAGCTATAGCTCTAAGCCCTCTTAGTATTTATATCTCCTATTAGAGTGAAAGGAACTGGAAGTTCTCTCTAGTAGTACTATGGCAGTTGTTATAGCCTAAAATCCCTTTCACAAACTGATCAAATTTATATAAAATCCCCCATGTCCCTTAATGAGTAGGAAGCTAACTCAAAGCATTGCTGCTACCTTGGGTATACATGAACTAAAATTGGTCATTTTGTTCTGTGCTAACATTCTGTTTTGATTGAAATAATTTTTTACACCCAGTGCTCATCATTGAATGGTGTTCATCCTGTCCATTTTCAGGTTTTGTCTCCTTAGACTGAGTGCCAAATTTTTCTCACTCTTAGCAGTAAAAATTCATGGGTTTCCTGCCATCATGCTGGTTTCTGTCTCCTCTTCATGTTTCACTTTTTGCCTGAATGTGGTAGCCCAGCCCCCTGCACTGTTTGGGTTTTGCTGGAGTAATTCTGTGGTTGTTACTTTTGGTCTAGAGAGGATTCTCAGAGCACAATGAGCTGGGGCTGTGCCCTCCTCCTCTCTTGCCTGTCACTGTTCCAGTGAGGGCTTGTGGTCAGACAGAAGCTCTGCACCCTGCACTCTTCCCTACTTTGTTATTCCATAATTAATCAGTGTTCCCTTTCACCAGAAGGAAGCTTCAGGTGTATAACTCAATTTTATACTGCTGATTTTCTTTTTCTCAAGGCCCTACAGTCCCCTCTATTAATAAGTTCCCCACCCTCAATGTGCTGCATGATTCCATTCCTACACCCTGCTCAAGGACTGGCACAAAATTGCCTGCAGGTCTGGAGCTCTACTCCTCCAGGATGCTTTCTGTAGGCTTCTTTTCTCTTTCCTCACTCAGTAAATTGTGTTATCTAACAATTCCTTTACTAAATCTCATTTTTTTCGAGTTTATCTAATGCTTTACTTTCCAATGCGTCATCTTATAAGATAATTAATGGCAATAATATCTGAGTAATAAAGTAGATTTTTTTTTTCTCAGTAGAATACTTAAGGGGAGCTGCTTTGGTCTTTTTTGTTGTAGATTTGGTTTTGCTGTGTTTTATTTTTTTTTTTCTGAAGAAGAAAGACTAGCCTGCAATAATCTACCTTTTGTGAACATATTTTATGTAATGAAGGAAAAAAGGTTCATTTTTCTATAGGACAAAAAATTTTTAAAAGACTGTTGTAGCCTTCTGAGACAGAATGCAAAAAAATGTTTGACTAATAAGGCTTTTCCAATATGTAGCATTATTGGCTTTGTCTACAATCAATTTGTTTTTCTTTAGGCTGTGTTTTCTCATAAACCGAATAGCTCTTGTTTACATTGAGCAGAATGCTCTACAGGTGGAGAAATTCAGATAAAGGAATCTGCCTGAGTCATTTTTCCACTGTGAAGTACAGTTTTCTCCACTGAAAAAGAAGGGTGGATTTCTGATTCTGTACTCTGAAAATCATGATCTGTAGCTTCCTCTTAAGGAAAAAAAGTGGCAGAAATACCCTTCTGATAGCTCTGTTAAACAGAGCTCTAAATAAATTGAGAACTTCCTGCTGCATCTCACCTTATTATTACTAAGATGGATGTAGATTTCAGATTTACTAAAAAAGATTGTTTATTTTGCAAATCTAATTGTACAAGGCTTCCATTATTTGAATATTATTTGTAGTTGTAATGTTTTCAAGCTGAGGGTTTGATCGTTTTCTCAAACAATCTCATATTGTGCATACTTATAAATCTCAAAACATAATGAGGATAGGTGGTTTCTCACCAACTAACCTGGAGCTGAGCTATCAGGAAGGACTGGGCAAAGTCTGCACTTGCTTTAATATTTTGAAAAAGACTTTAAATAGTAGCAGCAAAATGTGGAGAAACACCATGATCCTTTGATTGATTGACTAAGTCAGCTGCATGTTGACTAGGAGTCAGCTAGGAAGAGTTTTGACACAGAAGGACATTTCTTTAAAATAAATAATTGAGAATGTGACATCTGACATTTTTCAACAGCATTTCTGTAGCCACTGAATATCACTGTAGGAATGGTCTTCACAAGTGACTAGAAGAAACTAAGCAGTTATTTCATTTTTTCATGTTGTTGGGCCAGTCAATGCATGCTCTTTTTAACAAAATGGATAAGGAAGTGCACAGAATATTTTAAAATGAAAAAAAAAAATTAAAACCTTTTCTGTACAGCAGAGCAGTTTAGCCAGATACTCACCAGAGTAAATAACCTCCTGTGCATTTTAGGGAATCCCCAGGAAAAGGTGCCTTCTCTGACAAATAAGACAGCATATGCAGGTCTTTCAGTCTGGACATATGCAAGGGCATTTCTCCTTTAAAACTTTCTGGACCCACTAAGTTTAGTTCAAAAAGAGGGTGGTATCTTGTATTCTGTGGGAGGGGAGAAAAAAAAAATCTGTGCAAAATGTTCTTCATACACAGAGAGTGCAGTTTTTAATGGATTGATCTTAATTTTTACAAATTAGTCAAAACAGCTCTCTGAGGGCTGATTTCCTTCTTAAATGACTGAATTAATTTTGTTTGGACTTTGAAGTTGATCTGGGGGCGGAGGCTAAGCCTGGAAAAAGCTACAACTAGCTTTAACTAAGGTTAAAATTAAAGAAGTACAAATGTAAAATGGAAATGATGATACAGCTGCTGTGATCTATGAAGACTTACTGCATTTTATAACTTTGTGTACTGTTATATAATCTGAATACTATTTTTGCTGAAATACAAGTAGTCTCATATACTGACTCATACACTGGGAAGGAGCCTTCTCAGTTGGAATTCATAGAGCACATTTTGTAAGAGATGCTAACCTTTGAAAAACATGGTACCTAGCATTTGTGAATGACTTCAGTTGTTATTCCCTTTACTAGATATAATATCAGAGGAACAGCGATAGGTGATAGAATAATGAGGTAATTAATTATTTTATTCCTTCCCTCCTCCTTTTTATTGCCATATATTGGATTTATCAGGTTCTGGTTTTTCATATCTAACTGGCATTTTAAGAATTGCTGTACTTCAAATGCTATGAATTACAGAGCATATTGCTTGAGTTATATTTAGCTGCATGTGTTGCATGGAAATTGAAAAGAAATGATAGTGTATACATTTTACAACCTATTAACATTTTTATCGTGTGCCATAGAAATTAATGGAATTTGAAAAGTGTGTAGCTTGTGAAAAGAAATATTCCTTTTTTTTAATTGAGCTGCTGAGGAACGACTTATATTTGCATGGGCTACTGCTGACTTGCTTTGTCTGGTAGTAGAGAACATCCAGTTCTGGACAAAAATATAAGACTACCTGGATCAAAAACCATTTATATTTTTTGCCTGAACAAGGTTATGGAACTAAGCATGATTATTAGAGCTATATTGGGTAATACACATTTAGAAAGATAGATGCTAAATTTTACACAATATTGCTTTTAATGAAGTTAAATGAAAAAAAATCACTTGATCTCATATTCTTCATTGAAATACTTGAGGGAAGCAGTTGTAAGAACATATGAGGCAACTTGGGTAATTGTGTTTGGCCACATGCTGTAAGAGGGAGAAACTCTCTGCTGTGATTCCAGCCAGAGGCCATCTAGAAGGGAAATGGCCCAAAGTTGTTACAATGATGAAAATGAACATCTTGGCTTTCTGTGGCTGAAAAGGCAAAGGTGCAGGATAAGGTTCCATAAAGGACTGAGCCTGAGTCTTCTATTTTAAATGCCTCCAGGAAAATGGTGCAGATCTGTATTTCTTTGTCTTATATTTTCATCTTAGCTGCAATTGGAATACCTGGATTTAACTCATCAGCTTTCTTAGAGGTTCAGGAATCTTTGCTGTTTGTACTCGAAATTTTACAGTAGGCATTCTTTCTATATTCAGCATGCTTACCAAGGAGTTCTTTAGCTCTTCAGCACAGCCCAGGGGAATATTAGTTTCATATTGCTATAAATTTAATATAAAATAAATGATGCATTCAGCATAGAATGTTTTATCAGTCTTTTTTCTCTGCTTTTCATCATCATTCATCAGCATATCAGGTGAAATTTTTTAAATCTATTGTAACTGAGAATAGTTTAAACATTGATTGTGTTTGAAAGCTGGGAAATTACCTAGGAGAGCATTACAGTAAACATTTGGTTTTGTATGATCAACAGTGAAATAACTTGGGCTTTAGGGGTAGTGTCAGTATGCTGTTAACAGGATGGTTTTGCCTTTGGTACTGAGCTGTCTTAATGCTTGAAATTTGACAGCAGCAGTAAATCTCTTCCACAGGTTCAGAGGCTCCTAAAGGAATTAATCAGTATCAGAAATATAATCAAATGTTGGCATTTAGTCAAGGAATCTATTTTAATATGGTGGTATATTTCCAAAGACAAGCCTTTGGAATTCTTGGGCAGATCAGTGGTAGCTGGCAAGTGAATTCCTTTTTACAGGATCAATGAAGAAATGCCAGACCTGGATCAAAGTTTGCTGCAGTGGTTTAGATGCACACACAAATAATATCAGGATCATGCAATGCCCTGAGTTGGAAGGGACCCACAGCTGAGTCTAGGAATCCCACCAGGAATTCCCCAAGAATCCCACCACGTGCCTGAGAGCATTGTCCAAATGACCATAAGGCACTGGAGAAATAACACCTAAGTTAATGGTTATAAGCCTTAGGTTCTCTGCAATTGTTTTGTATAGGGAAAACAGTGCAAAAGAGAAGGTGGCAACAAGAGTGGATAAAAAATAAGATGTTAAAATCAGAGAGCTCAAGAGAAGGAATCAGGGTTTGTGGTCCTCAGCACTGGTCTAGTGGAAGATGTCTCTGTCCCTGGCAGGGGCTTGGGGGATGATCTTTAAGGTCTCTTCCAGCCCAAAGCTGTCTACTATGAAAAATAGACCATGTTTGTCTGTGTGTGAGTACATTTGGTAACTTGGGAAGTGAAAAAAATCCTCAGTACTGAAGGAATCAATAGTAAGCTCAATTCTCAGTGCAGAGCTGAGACAAGAGGGATGGAGCAAGGAAGCAGGGAGACGTGATCTCTGCACCCAGCTGAGCTCAGGAGACTGACCATTATCAGGCTGGATAATGGTGTTTGGAAGAAGCAGGGTTATCTCAGGCACCAAATGAGTTTTATGGCAGCCACTACATTATTGTCCTTTAACAAACGAACCAGATATTTAATTGTGCAAATTGTACAGATTCTTGTTTTGAAAAAAATTCTCATTATGCTTCAGAACTTCTAAATATACAGAAAACACCCTGTGTGACAACTTATATATTTTAAGACTTAGCTTATGTGTATACATATTTTCCATTTTTCTCCATTTATAATATGGATCAGTTTGCATCACAGGATTTTTGTGGGTTTGTTTTTTTTTGTTTGTCTATCTTAAACCTATTTTTAACTAAAAAAATATGGCTGCACTTCTGAATCCCTTTTCCACTCATCTCTGTCTTAATTTAAATGGACTTTTGATAATTAATTACAACTATTAACTTGGAGGACTTTAAACCTGGCTGATCATAAGAGGAAAAGCAGTGCTCTGTGAATACTTCCTAGAGCTGTACCCGCTGATGGGGTTGCCTGAGGAGTGCCAACACAATGTGCATGAATTCCATTCTCTGACATTCTGTGCTTGGAAGAGCAGTGTGGAAGGGAAGCAGCAGCTCTCAGCCAGGCTCAGCTCAAGCTGACCTCAGAACAGCTCAAATTGCACAGCACACTTCTGTACCCACTGATGCTCCAAGTGATGAGGCTGCTTCTGTGTTTGTGTTGGCAAAGACAGGAATTGCTCATCACAAATACAAATGAAAACAGCTATGTCAGATTTTAAAATTCTTGTGCGTGTATGACTTAAAAATAATTACAGAAAATCTGTAGTTGTCAATAAGTAATATCTCTCAGAGAGAAGGCTTTTTCCTGTAATGTTCTATGTTCTGAAATGTCACTAAATTGGGCTCATATTTATGTTTTCTGGAGCAGACTTGCCTCTGCCATGTTCTTGCTTTCTCCAGGGCTCAATCCCAGTATGACAGCTGTGTGTGCTTGGCTGCCTTCTCCCTGGTGAAGGTAATCATTGGCTTCCAAGATAACTAAATAGAAATCCACTCCTGCCTTTTAAAATGAGGCCCCAAATGAGGAGGTTAAATTCAGAGCTCCATTTAGTTGAAAGACAGTCTTAACCAAAATTGCTTCTGTGCTTCTGCTCTTATTTAAAAATGCATGATTCTGATTGCTGAGTAGTACTGAGGTTTTTTTGTAATGTCTGCATATTTCAGCCTAGGGAAATGGAGAGGAGAAGATCAATTTTCATAGAGATGTTTGGATGAAAAATTGTGCAAGAAACTACTTTGCTTTACCAATTAGCAACTTTAATATTATCTTCTAATCCCAAGACCTGTTACTGCTGTCCAGCAAGTAACCCTTCTGATACAGCTGGACAAGTCTACTGCTCTCTCAATCCTAATGATATGTAACTTCCCAGCCTCTTCACTGCACATCTTTAATTAATTTAGGTAAATAAATGCACCAAAATTACAAAAAGGAATCACAGTAAATGATAGATGCTTTTACTTTCTCACACAAACCCCATCTTTTTTTAAAAGGAAGTAAAACCCAAATCTGCACAAATAATGGTTTGAAGTTTCTGTAAGTGTTTGATGCAGCCTGTCACCCTTTTACCTTTATGTAGAAGGAAACTGGTGAGGAGAATAACTCAGTGATCTTGAAAGCACAGTAGATAAAAACATAGGCTTCTTTTTTTACCCCTCTGTTGTATGAAGATGTTGTGAAGAACCCTCTTAAATCTGTTGAAGATTAAAGTTGAAACTCGGCATATTAGAAGGAATAACTAAAAAATATAGTGTGTTTATTTACTGTAGTATAAAAAAGATGAACGAGGAAATTGTCTGGGGATTGAAAGGATAGAAAACTCTCACAAAGGAAGTAGTAGTCTACTTTTTCTGGTGCTGTTTGCGAGGCAAACATCTAAGAAATGTATTATAATAAATAGCACACTGTTAAATGGATCTATTGGCTGGTGCTTTCAAAAATCTTCTGGTTTCTATAAAAAAAGTATTAAAATTTATTTTGAAAGCTTAGCTGTATTAGGTGATCTGTCTTAGTAAAACAGTGTGTGGTTTGTTGGTTTATTTGTTTTTATAGTAAATAAATTTGCATTAATGACTTACATTCCTTCTCCTTCTTTGCTTAGCTGTAGCATAACATTTATTTCACCTTAACTTTTTGGTGCAACTTTCTCCTGTGGCAAAAAATGGACAAAAATCTAATCAGATCACGGGCTGAGAGAACTAGTGATGAGATAGATCTGGTGGGGGTTTTTTCTGGAGTAGAGGACTTGTTGCTGGGGTCTCCAGGATCAGTGACTAAAACACTGGAAAAGATTACTTAAAAACAAATTCAGGCTACTTTCTGGCAGCAGTGTAGTGAGGTTCTTGGATCCATTTAATTTTTAGGATCATATAAATTGCTGTAATAGTTTCACTCCTTGCATTCTGCTAAAATCTGTACCTGCTTCCTCTTGAGAGTGACATTCCCCTTGGACTTTGTTCAGGACCTCAAAGCTAATAATGACAAGGAATGACAGAAGAAAAAGAACTGAGATGTGACTGTCTGGTCATAGCTGAATTATGGGGATCTGCAAACTGAACAACTAAACAGGAAAAATTTGACACCAAGGTCTTTTCACAGATTAATAAAATTATAAGTTCCTGGAATTAAACGTTCACAAAACAAATTGTATAATTTGGCTTTTGTTTTTTCCTCTGTTATTTTGGGAAATCTCCAGCTGTAAACTTTACTGCTAACATATGGGATAGGTGCTCCAATAATTGATCTCAAATATCTTTTCCTTAGTAGGAACTTCCCAAAAGCTGTCTAAATCTTGAGTCATCATAGAGAAGTATTGACAAGAAATACATTGGACAAAATCTTATGAGAAACCAAATCACACTGAGACACACATTAGATCCTTAATGGCTTTTTAAAATTAAACTTCTGTTCTGGCATAGATTTTTTTTTAATTTTTTTTTGATCTTATAAAAAACCAAATCATTCTGAGAGACACATTGGATCCTTAATGGCTTTTTAAAATTTAAAAACTTCTGTTCTGGCATAGATTTTTTTTTTCACTTCAGAATTTTGCTACCTCGGTATGGGTGGAGGATGAAAATAAAATAGCATGTGAATTTTGCCAGCAGCTGAAGTTTGTTCTACAGAGGGGGAATAAAACCTGGCATCACTTGACATTCCACTGTCTTGCATGCTATTCTTGTTGTACGCCAGGATGGAAAAATTCACGTCTGTAATTTTACAGTTGGGATTATGCTGATGTCTGTGTCAAACTCATGGAGAATGTGGTGGAGTGCCTAATGCTGATGTTTGGGAGCCCCTTGCAGTGCCTGGGGAGGGGCTCTCAGTGCTGCTCTCTCTGGATTCACAGACGATCCGCTGTGGCCCGCATCCAGGAGCTCTTCAGGAGGAGGAAGGAGAGGAAGGAGATGGAGGAGCTGGAGACGCTGAATATCAGGCGGCCCCTGATAAAGATGGTTTACAAAGGGCACCGCAACTCCCGCACCATGGTACAGCCTCTGGGGCTTGGGGGCTGGGGCTTCATGGGCTCACCCAGGGCAGCTGCGCCTGCTGGCCTTGCCAGAAAGGGTCTGGGGATTCTCTGTAAGCCTCTGGCTTCTGTGCTCACTTAGAAGGCACAGAATTGGCTCTGTGAAAATAAAAATTAGTGTGACTCGTGTCACTGTGAAAGGCATTGAAATACTCCTGAGTTTAAGACTCTCTCCCCTTAACATCTGTTGAAATTTGGGGTATTTTTCTTCTTTTTCATTTTCTCTCTCAGCTTATGTGGCATAAAATGTGCCTACCTTCCAAATTATGATTTAATCCTCACTTTCTCTTCCAAGCTGTTCAAAATTATTATTTAATCTTTCAATTTGAAGAGCCTGGAAGGGAAAGTGAGGATCAAATTGGAGTTTTGAAGAACCTTAACATCTCTGAATTAAAAAAAGGAAGGAGTGCTAGTTATTAAATTATAATTTAGCTACTAGATGCCTCGTCTGATTCAAACAAAATCCTGTATTTTAAGAAAAACGCAGTTATTGTGTTCGTAAAGCAATGGTACATGAAAAACAGATGCTACTTTCCTTGCTATTTCTTCTGTCTGGTTTTTGCAATATTTTGAACATGTGAAGTTCTGAGTTCTAGGTGGTATTTTGCAGAAATAGCTGGTGTGTTATTTTGCAGCTGATGTGAGGAGTAGTCCCTTTACCCCCCAAAAGCCATTTTCTAGGTTTTGTGTGAATAGCTTTGATTACACTGGGAAAAATGCTTGACTAAATACCTATTTCAGTCTACATAAGCAACGGGGTTTAGAATACACTTTGATTAATGACAAGGAGTTTTGCACTGTATTTCAGAAATGTATTTGCATTGATCAAACCCTGATTAGTTTAAAAGTCCTGGCATCAGGCACTTTGTGGTTAAAAGATACTAAAAGTGAGTTCATCTAAGGCTTAATTCAGTTTCTGCATAATTGTTAATATCCAGATTATTTAACAGATTTTGTTGTTTGGTTTCTTGGGGATGTGGGTTGGTCTTTTTACTTTTGTTTCACACAAGCACCTATGGCAAGGAATGCACAGAATAAAAGAAAATGTAATTTCGTTTTCCCTGTTGGTCTCTATGGTTGCAAACTTCTTTTTGATCTGCTGGTTTGAGTAATGCCCTCATTCCTGCAAGGGAAGAGCTAATGATTTTTCCCTTTCAAATTTATGAAGGAGACAGCTTAAAAAAGCTTTGTTTCCACACACCTGAGCAGCCCAGGGATAAAGTTGTGTTGTCAATTATATGAACCATTTATATATATGTATATAATTTTTACATGTACATACATATATATGGGTGTGTGTATATGCATATATAGTGAATTAAGGTTATTCAAGCAAATGGAATGATTCTGGTTCTTCCTTACTTTTAAAAACTTAATTTGGCAATCTTACATTTTTTATAGTCCTGCTTTTAAAACAGTGACTTTTAGAAATGTTTGAAAACCAAAATTTTTAAATGTCAATTTCAGTTCTGTTCATTTCTGGGGTGCTAAAATTAGGCTTTATGAGTATTGAGAAGTATGAGTAAGAGAATACACAGGACACAGGAAGAGATCATGATTGAAAATTAAAGTAGAAAATTAATTTTTTTATTCTTGGGGATAATCTAGATGTAACAGGATAATGAAAATACGTATTAAAAGGAGCTATAAGACAAAAGCTGCTGAAAGATTAATACATCAGAATTCATTACAGGAATGCAGCTTCTCTGGTTTATTTTTAGACATCAGGATGACTTTATTGCACTGACTGCAGTCATTGGGACATATTCTATAGACAAAGATCTACCAAGCCTGAAATTTAAAACTGGGCATACTAATGCTGGAAATAAACCACATATTTCTAACAGCATAAGGGTTCAACTTACCAATGAATCTGTATCAAGGTAGCTGAGGCAAAGCACAGAGCGAGGCAACATCTCTGCCCTTCTCTTCAGGGCATTTTCTGATGGAAGTCTGCCAAAAGAAATGTAAGGATCCAGGCATGGCCCTCTTTAGAGCCTTACCTGGAAAACAATTCGTAGCAGGATTCTGTGTAAATAGTCTCAAACTCAAAATTCTGTCCCTTGTGCTGGAGTTACTCCTAAATGCCAAACTGAACTTCCAGCATTAGAAAGGCTCTGTGTGAATCCAAGCTGCTGCCCAGGCAGCTCCTGCTTGTACAGGTACCTCTCTTGCCCCTTGTATGTCAATTAAAAGAGTTTGTAGGAGGTACTGCTGGCTCTCAAAATAACAATTCCACACACAAGGCTACACTTCAGCCTTCCAGGCTTGTTCCTGCAGCACAAACACCAGGGTGTTGTGGAGCTCTCAGCTCACATCTCGTGTCTGTGACTGAGTTTTCTGGCTGTTGTTGAAGCAATGTCCCTTCTCCTTCTGCCACCCCATCAAGCCTCTCACCTGTAGAGAACACGGGATAGCATTTCACAATGGTTATTTTTATATTATTTATATCATTTCACAATGGTTATTTTGAGGTCCTATGCTGAGTAAAACCAGAAGGGATTTCTGAGGAAGGTTTCACAAGCTTCTGTCTTATCTCCTGTTTCTCTGTAGTGGAAAATCCCCCCCAGGGATTAGCCTTTCACAAACTTTAACTTGGCCAAACTTTTCCTAAAAATTCCTTTGCATACCCCTGACTCCAGTATAATTTCTGTGACTTTAGAAAGTGATAGATCTGCTGACATTTATTTTCATACTGTTCAGTCTGCCCCAACTCCTCTCTTCTTTTTTTTTTTTCCCTGTTTGCAGCTACTTTGCTCTGGAAATCTAAACCTTTCTGAACTCTCATGAACTCTCATTTTTTAAATCACTCTTCTTTAAATGTTTCCTTTAAAATTTCTTCAATTTAATTTCTGCATGGGCTGAGCTTTCCTTCAGCAGCACTGTTAGTGCAGACAGAGGAGTGTGCTCTTTTCACTGGCTGGGTCTTACAAAGTTTTGCTTTTCTTGCAGATAAAGGAAGCCAACTTTTGGGGATCCAACTTTGTCATGAGTGGCTCAGACTGTGGCCACATTTTCATCTGGGACCGCCACACTGCTGAGCACCTCATGCTGCTGGAGGCTGACAACCACGTGGTGAACTGCCTGCAGCCTCACCCCTTTGACCCCAGTAAGAGCAGCATCCTCACACTCTGCACATGCAGCTTATCTGCACTAGAGCATTTCAGGCTTAAACTCTGTCTCAACTGAGCAATGCAATGATTAATGAGATGTTGTTCATATTTCCCTATATAATTCAGATAATAGTGCTTTTAATTTTGCCTCTTACTAATGACCTTTGGCCCTTAAATCCCTCCTTATGCAAAAATTTATTGAAATCAAACTACTCCTGGCACAGAGTTTATAGAAATACTGTCAGATGTAATAAGAAGAATCTCAATTTTTTGCTGCCCTCAACACAAAAAATGTTTTCTATGACACTAATGAGGGAAATATAGGGTTGTTGAAATGCCAGCAATACTTGGAAATTATATTGGAAGCTGGTCTCTACTTGGCTCTATTCAAAAAATACAGTGGAAGTGGGTGTCTACCTCACACTGGCATTGTGAGATTAGAATAATTAATAAAATTCATAGAAATCCTACTAAGTTGTGTTTAGAGGAAATTCTTCATAGAAAAGATGGACCAAAGCAGTAGAAGGAATCACATGTAGCTGGGAAATCTGAACCATCCTCTAGCCTCTGACACAGTCAGAGAAAGTATTTGTGGTTTGTTTGGTTTTTTTTTCACAGCTTACCTGGATGTATAGTAAGAGTCAGCTATTAGTAAATTAGCAAGTAAATGTTATAATAATACTATAAGAGGCTGGGGGTTTTTCAAACAGTTTGGGGGAACGTGGAATACTGTCCTACATAGGGTAAGCCTTGACCTTTTAACTTTTTTATTGAAATTGACTTCTTGTACATGTCCTGAGTTGGATACTTCCTTTGGAAGCACCTTTCAAAGTGCCCTGTAGCTTTGCTGATGTCTTGTTGAACTGTGTCACACTCTGAAGGTGTCACTAAGAGAGCTCATCCTCCTTATAGGACAGTTACTCTTGTTCAGCTTCCCAGTTACTGAGAGCTTTCTATGGAATTTTAATTCCTCCGTTGGCTTTTGTGCAATGATCTAGAGAATGCTCTGCAAATTTTCATATTTTTCATACTTTATTTATAACAACATCCATTGAATCTTTATATTTAAGTATCAAATAAATTTACATTAAATTCACTGAAATTATCAAAGCTACATTTGAAATTATCTTGGTTCTGCCTTTGTACTGGGTCTACAAATTCTAAAGCTTTGTTATTAATGCATATACTTATCAGCAGAAATGGATCAGTAGTGGCTGGGTTTGCTCTTACTTTTTGCTTCTATCTTTTATATATTTTGGTGATTTTTTTCAAATTTAAAGCAGGGGGCTCTTGATGTTTGCATTTGTTTTCTTCATATCTATATAGATAGATTCAAAAACAATCTATGTAGCAGACCTCATGTGGAGACTTGGTAATTACAAGCTCTGTTCAGCATGAGATCTGACATTTGCAAATAAGTGCTTCAAGTGAAATATTTTTCTCCCATTTAAGAGCAGAAAATACCAATAAACATAACACATTTAATTTAGAATAACTGGTTTTTACTTCTAGTTCTGGCCTCTTCGGGTATTGATTATGATATAAAAATTTGGTCACCACTGGAAGAATCCAAGATTTTTAACAGAAAACTTGCAGATGAGGTAAGAGCCTTTCCTCCTTTTTCATGGTAATGTTTTATGTTTAATTCTATAAAAGCCTTTGGTACAAATTACTGATCTTGAATTAGCAGAGTTATTTAATATTCAACAAATGAGCTACAAATAAAAAGCTGCCCTTCAGAACAGCTGACTTTTATATCCTTGGCACTTTGCATTTCCTCAGCTCTCCTAGAAATTATATAACATGATCTGCTATTATGTACATGAAAGGAGTTGGAAGAAGTGTGAACACTCAGATATAGATGGAAAACTGGCAGGAATTAATAAATGAACATAGTGCCTGTCTCTAAACAAATAAATGAAGGAAATAAACTGAAGGTAATACAAAGATATACAGAACAGCACAGAGTACAAAAATCAATCCTATTAAATATTCAGTGGCATAAAAGGGGCTTAAAGGTTAAGATTGCACATGGGAACTTCATGGAATAAAGCAAACATTGCAAGCCCAATCAGTTATAAAAGTCCAATGTGAAGTTATGTAACTCATTATTTTCATGTTGCCCTCAGAGCAATAACTCGATATAGCAACTGGCCTGGGGTGACCATATAGCCGACTGCTGAATAATCATATTTGAGTGATTTACATAACACAATGTATCAAAATGTTACATGGTTTTCTGTAAATAATATTATAGGACAGATTTGGTTATGGGGTGGTCAGGTTGGGGGCTTTTTTTGTGAAATCTCTTAGGCACTACAGATAGAGAAGACTGGGGATTTTTAAATAATTTAATTACTCTGTAGTAATGCTAAATATATTTTCAACAAAGAGGAACACACAACCCTTAGCCACCCCACATCCCTTGAAAAACCCCAAACCTTCCACTTGTGAGTTTTGAACCTATCCCATTATTTTAGCACTGAGCGAAGAGACCCTTCCTTGCATATTGTGTGACAGCTTTAGTCATGACATGTTTTGGAGCCTTTGGGGTTTAGAAGTATTACTAAATATAAATGTGGGCTAAAATTAATTATTGTACTTTAGTTCCCTTCCTTTATTTCTAATAATTGCAAATTATTTAGACGTTTAGTTATGTTTTCTGTAATAGAAAATGTAGAACTTTCAGAAGAATTGACTGCAGCATAACAAAACCATGGTTTTTGTTTTTTAATTTATTCCCTGTATTGACATACCTATGTAGGGGACAGGAGATGTTCAGAGCAATAAAATAGTTCTCACCATGTTAAGTTTGGCTGGAACACGTGTCCAACGTACCTGAACTGAATTTTCCAGAGAAGGGGGAGGGTCTGAGGAGAAAACACAGTGTTTGAGGAAAGTTCCATATAGATACAGAAATGTATTTAAAATTGAGAAGGGGCCATGACCTTAGTGAATAGGGAAAAACAGTGGGGATAAGAAAAAACCTCTGAATGGAGACAAAGCCTCAGCACTAGGTTGTCAGGGGGGTTATTGATGATGTACTGGAGAGATATGGGGTGACAGAGGAATAAAGAGCAGCCTGCTGCCTTCTCAGTTTGCTTCTGTTAGGGAGGGATCAGCTGTGCCAAGTGCCTGGCAAACAGGTGAGAATGACAGGAAAGAGGTGGGAAGGGAGAAGAAACTGCAAACATTTGCAAGAACATGTTCCTCACAAGAGGAGCAGGCTTGAAGAGCCTCCGAGAGAACAAGAATTTCATTATTTTCCTGTCTTACAGCAGCTGATCTGGGAGCAAAGACTGAAAAATGGTCATAACTTGTCTCCATCTAAAGAAATTCTTGTGCTTAATGATAACAAAAGAATCTAGTCTAAAAGCTGGCTGGGATTACCTACAGTGTGGGATTAAAATTTATGGAGGAAGAAAGAAGGATGGCAAGGAACTACCATGAGGAAGGAATGAGGGAAGAGAAATAAAAGTATTCATTAGTGGATTTTTTTTCCTTGAAAATGAGACAGTAGGAGCTGGCTCTTTCAAGTCATTTAGAGGCAAGCTGTAGCTCTGTTTACAAAGAATTATGGAGCTAAAGAATGTTCCTGAAGTGGGATAGAAATGGCTTGTGTTCCTTGGATTTTCTCCAAAAGTTTCAAGCAGCATGAAGGTAGGAGTTGAAGGTAACCTCATCTCTTTTCCTTCCCACATTCTTGGCCAGCACTGGTGCTAGAACTTTGTTCTCTACAACAGTTGCCATCTGGAAACAGCTCTTTCTATCATCAATCTGCTTTACTTCATGAAAGATTTCCAAAGTTTTTCTTAGTCACTCATCTTAGTATCTGCCATGCATGTGGACAACGGAACCACGATCTTACTGGAATATTCTTTAGACAGATAACTGGACACCTGCAGGCAGAGTCCACTGGCTGATTTTTCTTACCCCAGAAAACAGTATTCAATAGCAATTATTAAAATAATGCTCCCTTATGGTAATTTTGGTTTCTGTTTGCACAGAAACTTTGTATCTACAAACCCCTATCAATGCAGTATAATTCTGTGTTAATTTCTGATGCTGGTTTTTTCCTTTCCCTGCCTCCAGGTTATAACTCGTAATGAATTGATGCTGGAAGAGACCAGAAACACCATCACTGTTCCAGCTTCCTTCATGCTCCGAATGTTGGCTTCGTTGAATCACATAAGAGCAGGTGAGAGACTTCTGAAGAGCTTGTCCACAGCACTGGTCTATGAAATAGCAGGTTGGTTGGGAAATCATCAAGACCTTAGCTGGCTGTGGCTGTACTTGGGGTTGGTGAGAAGATTCATGGGTTGTTCAAAGTGCTCTTAATACTTAGGAATTGCTTCTTTGGTGTGAGACTTGCTACATCTTTACAGCTGTTATTTTTTATCTCAAAAAAAAGAGCAAAATATGATTTTTGATGTTGAAAAATACTCTCTTTAGGAGTCATCTTTTCAGTGAGTATGATGGGAAAACTGTTGGGGAGGACTGGAATGAACTGTAAGATAAAGTGGCTGTGATTGTGGGAGTTGTCATGGGGTGAAGGAAGGTGTGAAGATTCAGGACTGTGAGAGGCATTGCTGAGGCTGCTGGCAGCTGCTCCCAGGGCAGCAGGATGTCCCTCCAGTTCCCATGGGGCTGAAAGTGGTGATAAGAGCGTTGCATGGAAGAACATCACTGGGAACTGGACGTTGGTGCTGGAGAAGCCAAGTGCAGTGCGTTAACCCTGAAGATGGAGGACAGTGGAGAGACATCACACACTGTGTAGGAAGCAAGGAGATGAAGTTTTGGGAGGCTGGCATGGCATATGGGGCAAAAACCTACCAGACCTGTAGATGAAGGTGAAAGTGATGGGAAATAGTGATTATGGGGACTCTGGCTGAGCAGAGCAGTGGCTTGCAGTGGTGAGGTGTGGAGGAAGCTGTGCCTGGTGGCAGCTGCTGCTCCTCTCTCACCTCTGGCTGCTCTGGGAGCCCTGGGAGCCAGGAGGGTGCCATGTGTCCAGCCCAGTGCTGCACCTCCGTGCCCCTGTGTTTCCTTCAGTTGTCCTTCTCTCTTCTGAGTGAAATGCTAAAAGAACTGCCCAACACTTCAGCTACAACATTTCAGCAAAAATCTATTACGGCTGGGTGGAGTGTTTCTAAACCTGACTCAAGCATGTTGCTTGAGTGAGTGATTGGTCTTGAGCCAGTCATGTTCCCTCACACATTTCTGTATTTGCTCTTATCTAATTATTTACATCCAAAGGCACTTTTTCTGATGTATTGAAGTGACAGGCAGATTCCCCAGTTTCTGGACTATTCACATTTCTAACTGTAGCTATTGTAGTTTCAGCTCCCCAGCACAGCCCTTCTGTCCCTTGTAGTCACCATCTCATTTTAATGTTATACTTGCATTCATCTTTTCTGTGCTGACAGCCAGTCAGCAGCTACAAGGTTTTTCCTTTTGTACACAGATTTTGCTTTCATGCCTGGAAATCCTTAAAGGCATTTCTCCTTTTCTCCTTTCTCGTGGTAACATTTCTACCCACTCTCTGCTGTAAGTGCACACAGACTTTCTTCTACCCTTAAACCCACAGCTATATCCCATTGTGTAATAGTCTAGGGAGACAGTATGTAATAAATATTTACCAGAAAAAGAAAATTTTGCAAGCTCTTTTTACTAAATCTGTGTTTTGCAGATCGATTGGAAGGTGACAGATCAGAAGGATCTGGCCAGGAAAATGAAAATGAAGATGAAGAGTAACCAACAGTTGTGTGTGAGCACCTGGAAGTCAATGAAATTTGTATAAGACATTAATTATATTTTTCCTTACAGAGCTTTAGTGCAATTCTGAGGTATTGCTTTTGGATAACCTAACCTTTTTTTTTTTTTTTTTGAATGACTGTGTGCATGACTTGGGGAGAGTGTGCAAGTTAAAATAAACAAAAATGTTTTTAAAATGTTTTGCCATGTATGAGGGGTGCTAGAAGATGCCAAGTGCAATATTTTCCTTAAACAGCAAATGTGAGAGCTTGGATCAATGTTTTAAAGTAACTTTCATGATAGTAAAAACGTTGGTTCAAATAAATTTCTATACCTGCTGTTTGCATGTTTGTTGCTTTCTAATTAAAAGATTTGGTTGTTTTAAGTAGTTTTCTGGTTTTTCTTTGTGCAGCAATTGGTTTATCACCTTGTAATTACGACCCCATTGCTGCCTTTGCAGTATTTGTATTCTTTCTTACGGTGTTTGTGAAGCAACAAACACAATTATTTCTTGCAGTGAGCACTGGGGACTTTTAAGACCCTGTGTCTCTTGATTCTTGCATTTCCCACACTTATGTAGGCAAAAATTCTCTATCCCTCAGTTGTATAATGTCACTTCCCATTCCCTGTGCTTGGGTCTGTAATGCTGTGAAATAGTTGGATTTCACTGATAGATCTGTGAGTCTGCCTTTGCAACAGCAGCAGGTACATCTTAATTTCCACTGGATTTAGGGAACATGAATTTAAAAATTCCTGTGCATTATTTCCTAGGAGTAATTATCTGGGAAGGCTGTTCAGTCTGTTTTATGGGCTTTACCCTTCCTCCACAGATTTCTGGATGGCATTGGGGAAGAGAAAGTGAAGGAAGGAAGGTGGAGCAGTGGCAAGAGCTGTTTGCTTAATGGCAGTTCTTGCCAAGGATGGCAGATGTTAAGAGGCTTCACTGGGGAATACAGAATGCTGGGAAGAATTCTAAATCAGGGGGATGAGGGTACTGGAGGCTTCATTACCCTGCTGACATTAAAATACACATTCATCACACAAGCTGCACAAACTTTGCTGACATCAACAAAAGGAATTCCCCACACTAAATAAAAAAGAACATTAGCACAACATCCTGATTCACAGTGCAGGCAGGCTGAAGGGACATGGGGAAGGGATATAAAGGGAAAACTAAAACAACTGAAAGAGATAAAGAGAACTTTGTGAGGGAGGAGAAGTGGGAATTGTATGGAACTCATCTGGCAGTAACACTGAAGATATTCCCTTGGGCAAAGGAAAAATAACATAAGGGGAGAGGAAAAGTGTGAGGAGATGGATAAGGGTGGCTGGGTGGTTTCCTTGTTTGTTTTAAAGGAGCAGTTAAGAAATCATTGAAAGTGATGCAGTGAGGAGAATTTGGCAAAGGAGAAAATAACTGTTGAGGAAAGAGGATTTT
Organism: Molothrus ater; assembly: GCF_012460135.2. Classification (NCBI taxonomy): domain Eukaryota; kingdom Metazoa; phylum Chordata; class Aves; order Passeriformes; family Icteridae; genus Molothrus; species Molothrus ater. Next base: position 112,209,387 of record NC_050479.2, read on the forward strand.
GGAGTCAGAGGGTGCTGAGAAGAATGGACACCTCAAACGCTGGAGTGCTGTGAAACCCAGGAAACATCACATCCTGAGGAGGTCAGTGCAACACAGAGAGGATGGAGATCTGCTATGTGTTTGATGTTTACCTAGCATCAGCAAGGGAGAGGAGAAAATGTCAAGGTAAGATGCTTGTTTGTTAAGGAAATGGAGTGAGAGGAACAGCTAATATGGATATCTGTCTTTTCTGCTGGAATAAGTGGCTCTTCTGTGGGAGAAGGGAGCATAACTGTAATTTTTTTCTCATGAGATAACATTTTAGTCAAGCATGTTCAGATCAGTAAGAAATGAAAGAATATTTTATGACTTTGTGGTGGATCTGTTTGGAAAGGGATGAACACAAGGGTTTAGCACTATTCAAACCTTGCTGCTCATAGCAGTGCACTGAGCAATGTTTTTCTATCACATGTAAATTAAGCTTGCATTTTTATAACACGGGTTCTGCTCTCATGAGATTTAAAAGAACTATACAGGAAATGTCTGAAATGTTTAGTGGATAGATAAAATAGGATTGTCTGCTCCACTGCTGGGGCTCCTGAGCAATTTTGTGAATGAAATAGAGTAACACAATGCTAATGCAGTTGGGTTCTCTGTAGTTGATTTTTGAGGTAATTTCTTCCAAAATTAGCCCTGGTGTTTCTACAGAAGCCTGACTCTTCTTATTTAGAAATTATTAGTTTTCTGCCTTGAAAATAAATTCTTCCTCAAGTAAATATATGGAGAGGATAGCTTTGTCTTCCCCAGAGAGGTTTAATAAATCACTGTGGATATCTTTCTAAAAATAAAAAAGCTGCTTCTGCCACTTTTGCTTTACTTATAGCAATTGCCAGCAAAGAGCATACCAACAGCAATAATCTTGTCTTTTTTTTCCCACAGTTCCCCAGTAGGAACATTATTCCCAAAATGTCTCTTATTTATTCAAAAGCTAAATATTAGCTTTAATTCCTGATGCACAGCTGTGTGTTTACTGATTAAAAGGAGGATTTAATCTCAATAAGGGAAAAAATGTAATATCTGGAGATTTTTTCAAATTTCACTGAAGCTTTTCAGGCAGTTTTTCTAAAATGAAGATATCTATAGTGTTTGGGTTGGCTTTTTTTTTTTTAAATTAACATTTATGTAATGGGCTAAATCTGAGTTCCTAGAACCATACAATAATAGGAGCTGTTGGCAGAAATGGGAAATATTGGCAATTCCTGAGTTTGCAGCTGCAAAAGAATATTGGAAAATGTTATGCAAATGTGCAGAGAAGTTAATCAAAGCAATAAGCCATCCCAAAGCCTCACAACTGGAGAAGGAAATTTCTGCTTGGGGTCTGGTTTCAGGCCGGGGCTCAGAGGTGGGTGGTGCTGCTGGAGCTCCCTCTAGTGCCCCGTTCCTGCTGCACTTGGACATATCCAAAACGTTTATTGTCTAATAGAAGCCCAAATTTGATGGACAGGGTGGTGATAAGGATACAGGGAGCACCTTCTCCTGCTGTGAGGATTGCACATGCACTTCAGCACTGTCATTGTTTGTGTGCTGGGAAGAGCAAGGGTTCAGGTGTCACTGCTCACTTCTAGGAAGGATATTCTTAACACAATTGCAAAGATCAAAAGCAACTTCTCTGATATGTTGCTACAATTCCTGGTAAATAATTTGGTGTCTTGAAGCCTGGGCAGATGGTCCCTGTAGGACACAATCTCCTTCAAATGACAAAGATGCTGAGCTTGTTCAAACCACTCTGAGTTCTGCTCTTTGTGCCTCCCCTGATGCAGGCAGGACAAGGTTTGTTGAAGGCATCCAGCATCACTTGGATTGTGCATTTTTCTTACCTAAGCAGTAGATAAATGTTGCAGTAGGCTACTGTGTACACCTTTAACTCTTTGAAAATATCCCAGATGATGTTTTTGAGGAAGAAATTGCAGAAGTAAATGTTTAATAAGGGTTTCACTGGCCTTGCACCAACAAAATAACCACCGAGTGTGTGTGGTTGTGTGCAGGGGATGAATACACTGAGGGGCTGCCTGGGAGACTTGAACCATTCTTTTATGGAAAGCCAGTTTTTTATGGAAATATCCCACTGAGCCAGGCTCAGGCCATCACTCACAATCCTTGGGAATAGTCCTGTTTCGTGGGCAGAGCTGGCAGCAGTGTTAAGAAATGAGCTGCAATTAGCAGCAGTTGGATCCCAGCCCATATTCCTCCTGATCCAGTCACACACTCAACAAGAGGCCAACCCCAAAGGCCTCAGCTGAAGCACAGGGAATGACACAGGAGGCATCTGTGAGGTCACTGCTCTGCCTAAAAAGAGATTGAAGTAGTCTTTGAAAAGTGGGGTGAAATCAATTTTAGCTCTTTCCATAATCATAATGTGCACAAATACCTTTAGCTGTGTGAGCATCCAGTTTGTCTTCTCAGTAACATTCTCTGCTGCTGAGCCTGAGTTATTTAAGGTTATAGAGATTTATTTTCAACAGGTTTAAATGTTCCTTTTAGTATTTGCATTTGCTTTGTTCTCTTTGATGAAAAGGCACCATCCACCTTTTCAGTGCCTTTTAAGAACTTTCTGTCAATGTTCCCCTCTAGATTAATTTCCCTTTACTGGCAGAGCAAACTGAAGTTCAAAAAACAACTACTACTACAACCCACAGCAAGGTGTTTTGACAGGAAACACCTGTCAGGAAAAATAGGGATATGCTACTCTTCAAAGCAAGCTCCTTTTTTTCTGACTATTTCTCTACCCATATTATCATGCTGCCTTTTTTTTTTTTGCAGGAGGATGACTGTACACTGGTGCATAGTCCATGGAATTTGACAGATTCACTATCCAAATAAGAACTGATGGCTACTAATTTAGGAAAATCTCGCTTAAATAGAAAACCCTCTAAATAGAGTTTGTTAATGAGCTTTGTAACTAATTGGAAAACAAATCCCAGGGAACTGCAGCTGTTCACAAACAGCACTGCAGTTCTTCTCCTTCCCCTCTGCAGCATGACTCCATGCTCAGACCCTGTTTCCAAGATTTTCTCCTTCCTCACCTCACTTCTTAAGAAATTTGGTTAAAAACCACATACCTTTAAAACAAACCTGTCACAGTTAAGTCATCTAAAGGAATGACAACACAAAGTACTTTTAATGGTGGGTTGAATGTGACACTTGCCAAGTTGCAAGATGGGTTTTCTGTTCCTCAGAGAGTGATGGCCATTCAGTAGTTGTGCAAGATGAGTTGGGTTTCAACTCTTGCTGATTTAATGTTGTCATAGTTGTCAGTAGACAGCTCTGAGAATGCCTGTTCAGCACTTGGTTCATGGGAGAGTGTTTGGGACTGCTACTTAATTCCTGAGCATTCAAATTTGAAATACTGTGCTTTAAAATAATTTGTGGTTATTTTACCCAGGATTAGAAAGAGCAAGGAAGAGTTCTGTAAGTCTTTAAATGAACATAGCTTTAAAAATAGTGTTAGGCACTGTGACAAAACCTTTTGGCTTGGATGCTGGTTGCTCTATAGCAGCTTTCCAGGCACAAGGACATAGAAGACCTACTTCAAAATTCTTTCCAATTTTTCTCAGGTGTTTTTTTTTTTTCTTTTTAGATATAATTATACTGTGCACCTGCTACCATTGCATGTAAAATTTGTGCAATGAGTACACTGAAGAAGGGGATTCTCTCTGTAGCAGGAGCTCTTGCTGACCCCAAGAGCAGGGAGACTGGCACTCCCCCAGAGTTACAGTCAGCCTCTCCATCAGCACCCCTTCCCCATGGCAGGAGCAATTCCCAGCCCCTCTCTCCTTCCCAACCACACTGTGTGTGCCTGCTCTAGGGCCCTGGGTGCCACCAAGGGTGACAGTCACACACTCCCCCACCACACTGAAAATCCATGTGGATGGCTCAGAAACTCAGCTTCATTCACAGCACTTGAATGCCAAGTCGCTGCGCTGAATGGATTTGATTGCAGTCTGGAGACTCTAAATTTGGACTGTTACATACTCTTACAGAGGAGAGCTAGGCAAGAGATACAGAAATGAGAAACTGATTTAATTCCTGACATCCTGCTTCTCATGCTGTCTTTCCCCTCTGTTTGCTGTCATTCCATGAAGCAGTTTGGAGAAGTGACTCAAATGTTTAAGAGAGTGAACCCAAGATGCAGTTTTGGTCTGTCAGTGGACAAGCAGAGAGCAGACAGGAGGAGCAGAAGAAAGGTCTCCACTTCCCTCTGCATATTCATTCCCTGGGAAGCAGAAAGCAGTGAAAGCAAACAATGTGAGGATAAATGAAAAGGTGAGTTAGACACAAAGAAGGGGAAAAATTTTCAATGCAGCAATGATATTTTGGTTCACTGAAAGACAGTCTAGAAGCAGAAGGATGTTACAGAGATGACTGAAGTGCAGCTGGGCTGCAGGGAAATGGTCCAATGCCACGTGCCTCCAATATGGCAGGGGGTATCCTGCATTAAAAACTATCAGGGATGTGACCTCCTGTGTTGCTGGGTAGTGGCCACATGACACAGCTCTAAAAAAGTATTTCCAAGTTGCAGATCTATGCAGGATAACAAACTCTGCTGTGCTGCCTATCTAGAAGAGAAATGGGCTTCTCCTTTCCATGAGAGGATAGCTGACATCTCAGTGAAACTGCAGGTTTTAAAATAAGAGACATCCACCAAGATATATTCCTGAAGAAAGAGTAGATGGGAAATTGAGACTGGGAATCTCTTCTGCCTGGCATCAGAGCCCCAGATCTGTGCCCACCAGGGTTTTGAGCCATGTCACCAAGTCTTCTGGCAGCCAGAGAGCAAACAGGGGATGCCCAAGCATCAAGACTGAGGTTCTGAGTCAAATGTTGCCATCCTCCTGACAGTGCTCAGCAATCGCCTCAGTGCTGATGTAAGTGGTGATCATATTTAGCTTTTACACAGTTTAGCTTTAAAATGGTGTTAGAGCCAGTTTACAGAGAGAGACAACATCAAAAGTCCTCTTCAAAAGATTGAGAAATTGGGCATGAATGAGGAGACAATTTGCCTACCATCCCTTATCAGCCTAATAATAAAAGCAGGGTTTGGAGCCTTAACATTTCTGAAGTGAACCCCCTTCCACCAGCCTTTTAAAAATAGGAGGTGACTCAGTTTCTAACAAGTGCCTCCACACTGGTAGCTTCACATTAACCTCTTATGGAGGAGAGGGAGCACATGTGTTTCTTGGTAAACCATTAGTGGCATTGCTGCTGCACTGCTTGGTGAGCTGTGGGATGGGCTCATGGGCTTTCTCAAAACAGTAAACAGGCTGGTGCAAAAGATGGAATTGCTTGTCACTGATAGGGGAATAACAGCTCTGAATGGGGTGGGTTTGTGCAGGTGTGACCTGAGCTCTTTAATCACCTTAGGTCTTAACAATAAAGACCATGAAATAGAGCTTTAGTGATTCAGCTTTCTCTGACAGAAGTGGAGCTGCAGCAGGATCGGCATCTGCCAGTCGTCCCTCTGTTGCCATGGTAACCCCCTAGGATGGGGTGCACTTCAGAAAAATGCAACTTCTGGGCTAAATTGTGGGCTGGAGGGTGGCAGATGGATGGGATTCAGCTGCCTCAGAGGGTGGTACTCCACAGCCAGACATTCAGATTTAGGAACGTACCCAGGTGGTCCATTTGGCACATCAGAAGCAAAATTCAATTTAAACCATCAATTTGTTCCCAGATTTGTTCACTGAGCCGTGAAACATGCAGAGCTAGCTGAATTCCCATGTAATCCAAGCCTCATGGATTGCCCTGAGCAAGGGACTTGATGAAGCCACAGCCCTTTCTCATGAGCAGCCAGCAGAGACAGGGAGGGCTCCCCATTTTGCTGGGAAGTTGAGCTGTTTGGCAGCCTGACACATGCCCAGAGCCAAGGAGACTTGGGATCCAAACGCAGCTGTGAGCTGGAATTGATGTTGTTGGAGTCACTGCACCCCTCTCACAACACAGGCAGCATATTTCCTTACAGAAATGTTTTGAAAACTGAATGTCCTTAAAATTTTCAGTGCACAAAACAATATGAAATGAAGAAAGGAGAGAAGAAACATGCTGTTCCAACATGGCACAGGACCATGTTTGAACAAGAACATTTCTTGTAAGGGTTTGTCAGCCAGCTGGAGTGCACAGGACCTGGGAACCTCGTGGATTTAAAAGCAGAAATCAAGAGAAAAACAAACAAACCAGCCAACCAACCAAAATACCCAGCACCACAGGTGTAGCAAAAGTCAACTTAGTTTTTAACAATTACTGCTGTGGGTTGGGGGATATTGTGAACCACATTTATTGTGGTTCCTTTATCCTGTGTGCAATGGTAAGTCCACTATAACAGATGTGCTGTTATATAAAATTAATTTTCCAAGATTGTTTTCAGAAACATGATATACTTTGCTATCCAAAATCTACGGACAGCTTGTGTGTGCCACTTTTTCCTGCACTTCTCAGCTACCCTGTTGCTTTCTACATGCAGCATTTCCTAAACTTTTCCTGATTTGCTGGTATCTCAGGTTAAGTTCATTGGCTAACAGATTCATCATCATTCAAAGGTAAAGAATTCATATCTGAATATACTTTTGATGAACTAACTAGATTATGAGCAATGCACTCCACACTTCTAGAAATGTAAATATGTTTTAGGCTGAGCAAACAAACATTTATTGCAGACAGAGATTTCAATTCTCACTCATATTTTCATTTCCTAAGGAAGAAGAGGAAGCAAAAACTTCTCCCATGCCTTTTTATTCTTTTTCATCCCCAAAGAAATTTGACATTTCTAATTATGACAGAGCAAAGGGAAATGAAAATCTATTTCAAGAGATGATTCTTCCTGTAAACAGTGTCTGGGCACTTCTGCCTCATCTCATTGCATTTGGGCTGTCAGATGAGCACAATAAATAACGCGTCCTCTAACCTCCGTTTTGTTGTTCTATTTTCTGTTGAAATAATTGTCAGTTCTAGTCTTTGGCTGCATGTCACTGAAAGAGTTCCTAAATGACAAGTACGTGAGAGCCTTGGTTTAGCTGGAGATAATTTTAGCCTCTCTCTTCTGACAAAAATTGCATGGGCTCAATTTGGACACTATTTTCTTGCAGAAATATCATTTTATTTATCTTTTGTTTCCTTTTAATTTGTTCAGCAGCCCCAGTTATTTACTTTAAAATATTTATTCAAGAGAGACAATCTGTGTGGGGTTTCTTTTTAACCAAAGTATCTAACTATTCTACCAAGGAACATGATAAATGTTAGCAATTTCTAGTACATTTTCCTGGCTTTACAAGAACATTAAAAACCCATCAGATTCAATTCGCTTACTGAAAAATTTAGACTATGAAGAAAAATAATTTACTCTTCAGGGAAAAATTACTTTTTTTGTTTACTTGGAAAAAACCATAATGAACTTCAGAAACCTTTGAGCTGACTCCTCTTCCTTGTATTCTATATGCAGTAGATGGATGAACACTGGAATTGTATCAGCAGCTTCCAGCAGCGTCCTCTGGATTTGCCAAGTGTTACCTGAAATTTCTCCTCTCCAAACTGCGGTTTTAAGAATGCCAGCTCCAAAATGGCACAACCAGAAGGTCCCTTTGCTAATGGACAAAGCAGAGAGAACACAGGAGAGGGCAGAGAAGGGAAGAGTTAAAAGTAGCTCTTCCTTCAGGTGAGTGAACAAAAATGATTCCATAATAGCAGCAGCATGAGGAGGCTTCTTAGTTCTCTACTTAATTCACTGTGCATCACTTTGGGCTCTGCCATTGTGAACAACACAGGGTCTTGTTATGGCCAAAAAAATGCAGTTTCCAGCTGAGAGATGCACTGCTGTTAAAGACTGTGGGTTTGAGCTGTAAGGGATGGTGGGTTTAGGATGCTTCCATTTGTTCTGGGCTCCATTTGATCTGTTTGTGCAGTACAACCTGAGAAGTCCAGGATAAATGTGCCAAGTTTTTTCATTTATCAACATCCTTGCTTGAGGGATGAGCACAGGGAGCTTGGGTAGCTAAATCTGCAGATTCATTAATCTGCATTGAGTGTGTAGTAATCAAATTCTAGGCGTTTTTTATAGATTAATGTTGAATCCTATAACCAAATATACATTGAAGGCAGCTCTTAAAAAAAAAACAGCAGCTGAAATGAGGAATCAGTATTTCCATGGAAAGCCACCTGATTTCTTATTATATAACACAAAGGGGAAAAAAAGAATCCCCAAAAATACACATCTCACTGTTTGCATGAGATAAGGTTTTTTGCTCAGTTCCACTTGAGAGATCATCAGCAGTATTTTTCTAGCCAGTGGGAAATTATGCAGCTTGATGTTTTTGCTAAACTGCCAGCTTTTAAAGGCACAGGATAGAAATCCCACACCTAATCAAAACAAGTTTGGATCTCCAACTTTTGGTCATTTTTGTGAGTATGATTTGTTCATCTCTTGGGCCTAGTAGGAGATGTGCTACTCTCCAAAGGATCATTTGCCCTTATATTCAAAGTACAGCATTTCACTAAATCACTGAGAAACTGCATGTTCATTTTTATTTTTAATAATCTCTAACTTCTATTTGCTGCACAATGATTTGCATATATGTAATGATCTATCATCAAGGAAAATAAATTCCTAGACACCATTTTCTCACACACTTCTACATTTATTGAAACTCTCCTACCTCAGCACCCAGCAAACTTGAATTTTAATCCAAAGGGGGAATTATACTTATCAGCCCATATTTTTATTTGTAAAGATGAATAATAATGGCCTTTTTCTACCAGGATGTTTACAATAGCTGAATTCAGGGTTGTTTTTCCTCTTGTTCATGAGATGAGCCTGGTTGGTTCTTTCTGCTGTAAAATGCATGTTTATGGTACTGCATGCCTGTTAAACATTGTCTGCACAGAAAAGTCACTGTTAAATATCTGTACTGCTGAGCTGCACCAAGACATTAATGTGGTACAAGACATTCAGCAGACATATGTTGATGTCAGCTGAGTTCCTAATGCATTTTGGCTGCTGGCCTCTTGCTTTTGTACCATCAGCTTGGGGCCATGGTAGGAGCAGCAGCAGCAGTAAGTGGCAGACTGGTGTCCAAATTTAGTCTCTTAACGATTTCTTCTTGAAGAAAAAACCAACAAAACCCCCAACAAAGTCTGTGGAAATAACAATGGATAATTTGAGATACTGTTTCATGTTCCTTTCTTAGGACTTTCTTCATCCACTCCCAAGCAGAGTTGATACATTTTCTTTCACAGGGTTACATTTCAGTCAGAAAGCATTTCAGCCCTTATCTTTGGTATCCTCATTCCCCTTGGTGAACAGCAATGTTTCTTCTCACTATCTTCTGCTGTCTCTGCAGTAGCTGCAAAGCCAAGGCTTGCTGATTGATGAGAGTTTCCAGGTTTGCTCTTTGATCAGACCCTTTGGAGCAACCCCACTGCTGCCATCTGAGGTAACTCCTGTGCCATGAAATGTGACCAGTGGAGCACCAAAAAATGACAAGTATGCAACCACTTGTGATTTATTTCCTCTTCTCATTCTAGTTTCCTGTGGCTTGGAAGGAATGTTGGAAGAGATGTTAGTGTTCTCCTAACTTGGCTAGCAGTTTAAAGGATTTTAAAGCTTGAAGGTGCCAGGATAATCCAGGCCACAGAATTTCTCTTCAGTTTTTAGCCACTGGATCTTGCATGCATTTTTCTCTCAGATATAGACCCATGATAAATGAAAATCACATCTGTGCTGGAATGGTCTCACTGCAATATTTGAATAGGATTTTTTTTCCAACACCTTATGAAAGGGAGAAGTTGGTACTCTGAGGCTGGATGTGATACCCAGTGGTGATAATCATGAACTGGCACACCAATGCAATTACCTTCCTATTTCCAAGGAGTAAAGGACTTGAAAAAAAAAATCAGCTCTAGATTTTTATATAGACAATTAGCTTTTAGAACTGCTCTTTCATTACTTGGATTGGATAATGCATGTTTTCTTGGGACAGCTGTAATAAGGTTTCAGAAGAAAATGGAATGAGACAATGCAATTATGACCCATGATTACTCCTTTTGTTCTTGTCTTAGCTCTTGTGGGGGGGAGGGCTTCTTATTTAGTGTTTCATAAATTACCTCCTGTTGTAGTGGTTTTAATTTATTTTCTGAAACAAAGTGGTGGAGGTATCAGCAAAAAGTAACTGTATTCCTAAAACGATGTATCAAACATAGAGGACAGCTAATATGAAATGTATTGTGAGAGCCAAAGCTGGTACACCCTGATAGGTAAGGAAATGCACACTTAAAAATGATAATTATGCACTGAAGGATGCAGATGAACACCAAGGAGAAAAGCAAGATGAAGCACATGTTTGGCTTATAGATATGGACACATAATGACTTTGCATTTTATACATGGTGCTCTTGGGAGACTCTTCAGTGCCTGCAGCATTTGATTCAAGCTTCCAGCAACTGCACTCTCAGATATCAAGAGTTTCACAGATGCTGCCAAAAAACTGGGAAATGGAAACGCTGTGGTCGTGGCTGGCAGTCAGAAAAGGTACCAGATCACACCAAGACTTTTCAAGCTACTGCCAGAATCAGCTACATAAAGAGCAGGATTTTCTAAGCCTGTTCAATGATTCTGAGCCAGCTGGTTACTACCCATCTTTGCTTTCAGTAAAATGGGTCCCCGGAGGCAACACACAGCTCTTTCAGTCACGAATGTTTTCTCCAGGAAAACGATTTACTTTCTTAAAAAATCCCAATGGACTTTACTTACAATTTACAGAAATATTTTAACATAAAACTTTTATAATTGTTAGTTTCAAAATGCTATCCCTTGTGTGGCTTGTTGTAAATCCTAATATTATTTTCTGGAGACTTACTTGTCTTATTTCTCTCCAGATGACTGAAGCTAGCAAGAGCTCATAAACACACGAAAGTAGACCTGAAGAACATTTAATAATATAAATTACCTTCTTCAAGAATAATTACTGAAGAAAACATATTCTTCTTAGAAGCTTGCAAAGATACTGAACAGCTTTGAATGAATTGGCAGCCAACTATGAGGTTGGCTGTACAGTACAAGAAAATAAACAGAATAGAAGGAAAAACTTATCCAGTTAAAATTACTTGGATCTGTTAATTACTGACAGGGCAAGAGCATTTAAAAACCCCAAAAACCCAACAAAACAATACATTAAGGCAGCTTTTTCAAATTATGTTAGTCCTTCCAAAGCAAACACTGGGAAAAGTGAGGTGGTTGTTTAGTTTGTTTTGATTTTTAATTTAAAGGAAAAAACTGATCCCCAGCATCTCTGCCTAGAAGATGTGAAACATGAAGGAATGTCAAGAAGGTCATGATTATCTAGCCTTTTACTCTTGTTTGATTGTTAAGAAGTTAGCAAATTCTGTGTTATACTGAGCTTCTGAGACAGTGAATCTGAAAATATTCTCTCCAGATTAAATCTGAGTAAAAGTAATACTTTGTGATTAACTTAGTAACAAATGAGGTTTACTTCATGGTATTTAATGTAATTCAATGCAATGTACTTTAGTATTTCATGTAATTAAGTACTTTTGAGGAAAAAAACTGTCTTGGTTAAACAAGAATTGCAAAAAATTTGTAAACCTTAGTGCAAATTGAATAAAATTATTTCTGTAACTTTATTTTAATATAACATCTTACCCACCAATGTACTTTGTATAATACAACCCTCAAATTCTGAAATTTTCTCTGTCTTTGCCTAAGCAAGGACGAATCAATTGAGTTCTGGATGATTTTGGGGACTTAAATCCGGAAGAAATGTGGGGCTTGAGAGTGGGAGCTGGGAAAAAGGCATACAGGGTTGTGTAAAGAAAGTCTAGGCAGGGGAGAAAGAGTGCACAGGGGCTGTGCCTTTGTGAGAGGGAAGCTGTGTGGTTAAGAATAAGGCAGAAGGAATGCAAATGTATTTTTAGTTGAAATTAGAGCCACCTTTCTAAGTCTATGGCCAAATAATCCAGGCTTCACTTACGTGAGGCACCAGCTATCCTGGGGACTTAACCCCATGGTGACAAATGAGCCCAGCTAAAGAGCTCAGCTATGTATTGTTGAATTTCAGTGTTGCACATGCAGGAGTTTTCTCTTGGTTTTACTATCTCCAGAAGATTCACCTCAGCTGGCAAAGATAATAGTAAAAGAGCGTGTTATTTCTAGATTTCCCAAACTGAGGAGCTACAGAGGAATACTGAGATTTCTGTGGGCTGGGAATGTCAGCTGGGAGCAGGGGAGCTATTTAAAGCATGAAGAAGCTGATAGCTGCACAGTGAGTGACAAGGAATTCACAGGGTGGCTGTGGGTGAGAATTCCCATGCGTGTGGAGCAGGCAGAATATTGCTAAGCTGATTGCAAACAGAATTTTGAACAAGTTACAGTCTTTTCAGAAGAAATGACATACTAAAACCTCTGGTAAAGTTGGGGGATTTTTCTTCTGCAGGATTAGAGGATTTATTGCTCCATAGGGGGTGAGGAGACAACCTTGCTGGGAATGGCTAACTCTAATCAAAAGACTTTTTCAACCTGAATTTGCAGGAGTTGAGCCTATGATCTCTGAGATAACCTGATTGTTCTCTGGTCTACATGCAGACAGTACAAACTTTGTTCTCCTTGTCTCCACCAAAGTATCCTTCATTTTAGTCCAAGCTACTGACTTGACATACCATTCCTGGCATCTGCAGAAATAGCAACTCTGTCCCTGTGGGTCAAAAAGCAATTAATGAAACATTTGATTAAGTTTTACAGGCCTCCTAAACCCAAATGATTTCAGACTATATTCCACTCATACTGCAGGCAGCTTGGGCTAATTAGCAGGAATTTTGGTAGTCTGCTCACCTTTGTATTTTCTAGATCCTACTAGGTAACAGTATCCAGGCTATGATAACAACACTTTTTAAAACCCTCTTAAAATACAGGTTTGGCTGAAGAGCTGAACTTTAGGAATAGCTGCTCTTCTACCTTACTGCAGATTTGCAGCCAGACACTTGCCTCTGTCTTGGAACAGTTAGTGGCTATAAATGATGAGAAGCAAGTAGGAGCACTGATACTGCCTGAAAAAACAATCAGGAGGTTGCAAAAGTCTAAATTTGTCAAGTTGTGAAGTGAATAGGATAAAAAGCCATCATTGATAGCCAGGGAAGCAAATGCTCATGGAAGTGGCAGAACAATCAGGTAAAGCAGCACCAGAACTGTCTCCTTTCACTTAGCAGTCACTGTTGGAGGGTTCTGCAGGAAAACCTGGACAGGAGCTGTCAGAGAAGACAAGGTCCCACGAACTTGCCTGAGACATAAGGAGACAGCTTGAGGAGACATGATCAATTTTGTTGTCACGGAGTCAGCAGCTAATTTATTGCAAGTCAGAAAGGTAGAGTATGAGGAAGGGCAATTTTTCCAAGATTAGAGAAGTAGAGCACTTGTAAGCAAAGAAAATGAAGCAATTTAAAATAATGGAGGGCATATTAGGACATGAAAGGTAGAGGGACAGTTTAAGTGCAAAATTGATTACCTTCCCCATAGCTGTTGAAAAGACCAAACTCTTAGCACAACTGACATCTTTGTAGAAAACTGAATCTCCTGAAAGCTGGGAACAACATACAAACATACAAATCATCAACAAACATCCCTTTGTCTTGTGTAAGATCTTTAAAAAGTAGGATATTCCAATGTAATGAAAATGCATTATTTTCAGCAATGACAAGGCAAATAATACCACCCCTACCTAACCCTTTCTATACTTGGTAGGGTTTGCTGAGAGTTACAGCCTTTACTTGAGTAGCTCCATTCTGGGCAGAAGAAGATGAAAGTGAGAAATTGTCTTGTAAAAACACATGTCCCCAAGAGAAAATTTAAGGCAAAGAGGATTTCCAAAGTGTAAACAGAAGTGTGAATCATTGCTAGTGGATGTTAAGCTTCATGACTGCTTTTTACTTCAATTTGCATAGTTGCACTTTCAGGCTGCCTTTAGGTGATGTACAATCTTTCTAAATCTTTTATTTTCCTCCTATGGATAAGGATTCATGTCAAAGCATAACTGCTCTAGAATTTAGTAAGGAAAAGTATTTAGCAGTAGTGATACAGCTGCCTTTCTCACTCCCTCTCTAGTAGTAATATTTGTGTTAATATATGTCTTTTTTATACTGGTTTTATACAGGCTGGAAGTAAGATCCTGCACGATCAGGGAACTGACCACAGGAGGGCTGGAAACTCTATGAACACCAAGCAGTGAATGTTTGCCCAATGCTCTCAACTACAAATACCCTAAAAAACACAAATTATGCATTTTCACTTAATGCTGCAGGAGAGAAAGTAGCTTTTCAAACAGCTTTCCTTACCCAATGCTGAAAGCCCTGCAAGCTGCCTAATTTAATAATTGACCCTGTCTCTCTCTTGCATTGAACTGTGATGTGCTGGACTCTCTACACTGCCCTTCTCTCAACTCCTGAACACCTTGATCTGCAGGCTGAGAATCAAAGAGGTAGAAGCAGCACTGTGAAAGGCACAAAAGAGAGACTTTTTTTTTTCCAGTGAGACAATCAGAATCAGTTCCTGTTTTCCCTGACATTTCACAAATTGCAATCCAGAGCCCTGAGCTTCTTGCCTCCTGCTCAGAGCTCTCAGGGTGCAGCGGAGAGAGACTCAGATGAGATGCAGATGATGCAGATGGGGATGCTCTCATCACGCATTTTCAGTGTGATTTTTTTTGTCTTAAACACAGCTATGAAGAAATCCCCTCGCTGTCACCACTGGTGGGAGGCACCCACACCCCCGGTAATCCATCAGTGCAAGCAGTGTGCTTGTGAGACGCCAGCAGGGCTGGGAGTCACAGGGTGTGGATTGAGGCTGCTGATTTTAACTCTGGTGTGTTGGAGACTCTGCCTGCCCTGGGGCTGGGAGATGTCTCCTGCTGCCTGGGGCTGATGAAGTGAGGTACACAGCAGTGGGCACTGATAACAGCTGCACGTTGTCCTCCATGTGCTTAGAGAAGCTCCTTTGTTACAGGAAGAAAAAAATCCACTTCAGAAATACTGGAGAGGTTTCTTAGGTGCTGAATCCATGAGCCTGTGAAACCCAGGGCTTTTGCTACAGGTTTTAATCAGCTCAGTGTTTATTCAAAAAGAGGCATAAAGCCTTTAAAAATTAGCCTTATTTTTTACTAGGACTCAAAGTCAATTCTATGTTAGCTCATACTTCTGGAAACGTCTCAGTCAGAGTTTGCATGTACATTCCTCCATGAGAACAGTATTAATCACACTCCTGCCATCTCAGGGTGCTGGAGTACCTCTGCATTTCCCAAGCATTTATTTTTCTTTTTCTTCATATTCTTCAAGTCCACACACTATGGTGACTGCCAAAGGAATGCCTAGCAAATTTACCACCTTCCTTTCTGAACACCGTGAGTCTAGAGCAGGCTGTAATACTTCACAGACCCACAATCTCTGTAAAACAAAATTTTGTTTACTCTTTTTATTTTACTCTTACTTTTCCACTCTAGTGGAAAATCTTAAACATGACCACTCAGGACTAGCAAAGTAGGAGGCAAGCAAAATAGCATTTCTTACCTGAAGAATTCTCGCACTTAACAACTTCTGAAATTTGGGGACAAAATGCCTACTATGTTTGCCCTCAAATTATTTCCAAATCAGCAAAATCTGTAGTGTTTATTTGCACCATATATATATATATATATATATCTTATCTATCACTTATATATATCTTATACATCACTCCTGCTATATATCACTACTAGTAGTGATATATAGCAGGAGTGATGTATAAGATATATATAAGTGATAGATAAGATATATATATATAGTGGAAATAAATAATATTTATTTATATAAATATATATTTATTTACATATTTATAAATATATAAATACAAAGGCCATTGCTAAGTTGCTAGGGATGCTTGTGCTAAAGTGATCAGATTAAAAGTGAAAAAAAAAATACTTGGGCTGTAAGGAGCCTCCTCCCCTTCTTAACATGTGCTGTGGAATGATGCCACCTGCAGCAGGTCACAGATGTCAGTGCAGATGGTGTCACCTTATGTAACCTGGCAGGGGCCTTACAGTACTAGGACACTGTGTCTGGATCAGATTATACAATTGTGGAGGATGTGTTTGAGCCTGATGGCACAACCCAGCACATGGGCTGGGGCCTCTGTCACCCTACGTGCAATGTGAATTACAAAGGACTTGGAGAAACTGGGACCTCTGGCAGTCAATAATTAAAATATGTAAGGTCTCCAATACAAGCAACCTCAAGTAAATAAGGATGAAAACAAGGCACAAAGAATGGCATAGGAGGTGGTGGCAGCAGCGTGCTCAGGACAAGTACAAGGAGGGAGGTGTTGATCCCTGCACTGGGGAAGGAGGCTCTGGAGCTCCAGCTGCAGGCTCCTATGGATGCTGCTGCTTCCAGCTGCAGCCAGGAGCACCATTCCTGAGCAGACTCCTCCTGTGTACTATGAACTTGTGAAAAATGCGTATTTTTGGCAAATATTAAAATGAATATTATATGTGTTATGTTAGACAGTTATGCTGTATTAATTTTCTTAACTAGTGTGTTAAATATAGTTTTAGGTTATAATATAAGGTTATAATAGAAACTATGTATGTGGGATATTTTTTTAAAGAAAGGAATGAGGTACTCGCACCAGATAGCAGCCACAGGACACCTAAATCTTTCAGAGAAAGAGAATTTATTGCTCCATTGTCAGAAGAAACTGACTTCTTCCTGCCTCGCTCTTCCCTGAAGACGCCGTTTGGATTAAGAGGAAGAAATTGACACTGACCACACAGAATCCTGTATTTGAATGGAATTTATGCATCATGTATGAGGTGTATGAATATGCAACAGGTTATTGTTTTTAAGGGTTAATCCTCTGTTAACATGTGTCTTTTTTCAGGCTTATTTTGCCCAGAAAAAGGTACCCAGACTGTCCATAACTCTTTATTTTTATTGTCTCATATTGTCCTAATCCAAATTGTCCAAATGTTTATTACTCTAATTATATTGCTATTTTTATAACCATTTTATTACTATTAAACTTTTAAAAATTTTAAAAACAAGTGATTGGCGTTTTTCACAAACTGAAACATTCTTAATGTACATAAATAGGCTATTCCCAATACTGAAGTATTTGGGGAGTGTGTGCATGTGTGTGTGCTCATTTCTTACTAATGAATGCCTTTACCTTTTTCTAATGGTCTCATTTCCAATAAATCCAACTAAACTCCAATGGGTTCCCTACCTTCTTGTCACACTTTACGAAGCTGCTATCTTTATTTCAATTTTAAATGATTTCCAGTGGTCCCTCACACCATAAAACACAGTGAGGATTACCGAAGGAATTAAGATCAGAGCCAGCAGAGCCTGTTTTATTCTTGTGCTGAGGGGCTGCAAGTCAGTCTCTGTAAGGAACATCAGCGAAGCCGCTGTGAAGAACAGCAGGCTGCCGGACACGGACTCGTGAAGTGGGAACTTCCTGGATCATCGTGGATGTTTGGTCAGCCTCACAATCACTTTTTCTTTTTCTCCCTTCGCTTTTTATCATCTCATACTCGCTGCTCGCTGGCCTTTCCCCACACCGTCCTCCCTCAGGTGCGTGCGGGGCCGCTCTCCCCTCCACCGGCCTCTCCCTGCGCTGCCACCAGCGGCGGCCATTTTCTCTCCTCCTCCCCTTCCCCAGCCCTTCTCGCCCCTCACCACCGTCCCCCCCGGAGCCGCGGGCGGGACAGCACCTCCCCTCCGCCCTCAGCGTCCCCTCCGGAGGGCGCCCCGGGCCGCGGCTGCCGGCGGGGCTGGGGCTGGGGCGGCGGGCGCTGCCATCTCGCGGCCGCTGGCGGGGAACGGCCGCCATGTCGGCTGCCTGAGGGCGCTGCTGGCGGCGGCCGTGTGGAGACGCCCGCACTTTAGCCGCTTTTTAGTGGAAAAGTGTTGCAAAACGTGGAACACGTAAACTTTTTTTTTACGAAGGGATGCTCGTTAATGTTCGATCTTTGCATGCTTTCAAGCCTACTCAATAAGAAATGACCGTGAAACAGCAGCCAACAGGCGCCGAGCGATGCGCAGGTGTTAGAAGGACAAGTGAATTGTTGGTAGAATTGCTTTGTTTAGGTTTAGGGCTCGGCTGGTTTTAATGCTCTGAGATGTAGGGGGTGGTTAACAAAGCTCGGGAAGAAGGATGTGCCACTGATAGCGGATATTATTCTGATAATGCAGAATTTACGGGCCACATGGACACTTGGCAGAACCCACAAGATAAGGAAGAAACCAATAAAGCCAACTCAGCAATTGTGCTGGAATCAGTTCCAGCGGGGTGAAAGGTAATCCTGGCAGGGACAGACCGTGATCACTGACTCTGGAATATATATTTGTGGAATACCTGGGAGCAGCCAGGCTTGTATAGCCCCGAGGTGAACACCAATGTGTCTCTCAGTGTATAATCATTGGTGTGTTGCACACCTGGTAGTGAATTTGATTTTTTTGGACAACAAATGGGTTTGTGAACCAGTGAGCAGCTCTGGGGCTTCTTACCCACAAAAATAAAAGGGGGCAAAAGGAGAGTTTGTCTTGAGTCCTTTGTGGGCCCCCAAGGGTGAGGAGGCAGAGCTGGAAGACCTTCCACTTTGGATTTCTCTCGGTGACTTCTTTTGTCTTAGAGAAATCCATGTTGACACATTCCAGAATTGTCCTCAGCTTTTCCTGCATCTGAAGGCAACTACCAGACCAGGATTTCTGCACTGAAGGCATCACAGCAGAGTGATCTTGCAGTGCAGGTCCTCCATGTTGTTGGGGATCTCAGCTGTACTTTAGGTATCTTTTAAGGATGGAACATGGCATAGCCAGCATACCTATATTGTATCTCCCAGCCCAGACATTTGTAGGGCATTATCTGAACAAGGAAATGATGAACAGGAGCACAAGAATTTGGCCAACAAGTGCTGGAGCTTCAGGAAGAAATTCTTCCTGTGAGCATGGGGACCACGCTGGAAGAGGTCGCTCAGAGAAGCTGGGCTGATACCCCATCCCTGGAAGTGCTTAAGGCCAGGTTGGGTGCAGTTCTGAAAACCTGTTCTAGTGGGAGGAGTCCCTGCCCATGGCAGGGGGTTGGACTGAAATTGTCTTTAAGGTCACTTTCAACCCAAACCATTCAGTGATTCTATGAGCAGATTTCCAACCAGCCTTCTCTGCTGCTGTTCCATCGCTTAGCTTCTCCTTCAAGATTTTAACGTGAATTGTTCAGATGTTAATTGATTTAAAACTGCACTATTTTGTCAGCCACTAGGAAAACAGAAGTTGTAAAGCCTTAGAAAACCCAAATGCACCTACCTCCTCTTAAGTCTCAAATATATGTAAATTTAAATATGTATTTACTTAGGACTACAATTCACACAGTAAAAATTGGCTTCCCACTTTGAAATGAGCACCTGCTCTGGGATGTTAACATATGTTTCTCTGGAAGATATCAATGGAAAAGAAAAGCCTGGAAAACAGCCACTGAGAGTTGTGCCTGATGGCTTTTGAAGCTGTTCTGCGACCTGTAGAGATCAGACTTTAATCAATAAATCTGTCTCTATTTTCACTGTAAGGTGAAAAATGTTTGCAGTGCCAAAGCTGAAAGGCACATTTTTTTCCCCACTACTCAACAATTTTTTTCTCCTCGTATTCATTGGTGACAGAAAAGGAGCTCTGCAGAGATGCAGTACATTTCATAAATTAGTTCCCATCAGAGATATGTTGCTGATTCCTGGACAGCAAACAGGGAATGCTGGAGGAAACACTTAATACACATCAGCCTGGCAGCAAGAAAAGAGTAAACACACTTGCTGAATTGTTTTGTTTCGGTCTGGGGGGGGGAAATGAGCCAAAAACTTCAGGTAGCAGTTAGGATCCAACTGGTAAGCACTGATGAGAGACTGTGCTGTTGACCAGACTGCCAAGGAAATCAGGGGGAAAAAAAAAATTCCATGCAGTGTATATTGCTTTTGGGATTGAAGCACAGTGTTGAGGCCATACATATGGCAAAGTAGCCTTCTTCTTGGGGATACACTGTGCTGCTGCAAACACTTGCTTTCTGAGAATTGCTCAGGCTTAAAGGTCAGCCCCTTGATCCTCTCTGACTTGGGAAAGAGGCTAAAAGATTAAAAAAAAAAAATCCTACAGAAATAAAGAAACAAACTCTAAAAACTGCTCCTGGAAAAATATGGGCATACATGCAGGAGTAGGGTAGCTGTATTCCATGCCTGTGGTCAGCATGAGGTGGCAAAAAGGCAAAGATTTCTGCCACTGAGGCTGTGGCAAATGTAAATCTGGGAAAAATGTGGCTGCTTGTTTTATCAGAGATCACCCTCAATATGCAGATGTTCCTTAATCAGAGGCAGCTAAACTGATTGTTCTACTTTCAAGGTTGTTGCTGTAGAAGCTAAGTAAAGGGATTTAGGGATGAAATTAATTCAGTGATTGTTCTGTCCAGGGCAGAATGATGAAAGGGAAAGAATCCCTGATTTAGAGACTCTGGAAATGGGGAATGCAAAGAGTTAGAGGAAATGTGTGGTTTTTCTTTGTTTTTCTTGTCACTCTTTCAAACCAAATGTCTGATTGTACAAAATAGTGTGTAGCCAACACAGCTCCAGAGCAAACAGAAGCCTGAGTTTTGTAAATTGAATGAAAAGCAGAAAAGACCCTTGTGCCAAACAGAGTCACCTGTTCAAGCCTGGTATTTAGAGGCTGTTTTATTTGGGAAAATATATACCTGCCTTTGATGGATTGTGGTCTTGTGAGGATCCCACACTACAGTTTTAAAACATCCTTTGGATGAATAGGCAGTGGACGGAGACAGTAAGAAACTGGACAAGGCTCAGGAATGGAATTTGGTCTCCAGTCTTTGGCCATTTTAGTGGAAACTGTCCAGCTCTGCTCTCAAAAGCTGCAGAGTTTGTACAGGTCCCTTGCCCTGTTTGTGACTGGATTCTTGGACACCCATATCACAGAACAGCTGTGTTCAGGAAATTGTTTAGATGACCTTTACTTTTTAATAAGCTGCCCTTTACCTTAGTGAAAAATAACAGCTGATTGTTCTGTAATGAGAAGAAAAGGCACTTGCTCTGTTCTGAGATCTGCAAACTGGAATCATAATTCCCAGTCTCTGCTTTCCTCCCACTTCATCCTGTTGGGAAATGTGAATGGATAACTTAATTCCTGAAACATGGTTTGTCATTTGTGTTAATATAAGCAGGACAAACTGTCCTTAATTCTAATATTAATTTTGTAAGTCACCATGATATAAATGGTGAGTGCTCTGCACTGAGTCTGTTACCATAGAAAAGCAAAATGCTGCCTGTTCCTGTGCTGCTGCATTGCATTCACACTCTCAGAGTCATGATTGTGGTTAATCTGCTTTCTGTGATTTGGTGGTTGTTTGTAAGAAGTGAGTGCCTCTTAGGAGACTTATTAATGATTTCTTCCTTGTATTTCATTCTCTGATTGGGAAAAAATACTTGCCATGTAAACCTACACTCCCCGTTCCACATTGCATCTCTCCTCACTGCAGCTAATTTATTTTTAATAGATTGAAAAGTGCTAGTGTGCTGTGGTCTTTCATCTCCATATGTTTAAAATGGCCTTTAGGTGAGATCAGATTTTCTTCAAAATTCGAGCCTCTGAAGCATTTCTTCATCCCTGGTACTCTTCTGTTCTTGTTTTTACAGTAGCTGTTGTCAATCTGCTTTGCTCTGTGATCTGTGGTGGAGAGGGGTCTGTAGCTCCAGATTGCAGTTACCAGAAGGAATGTTTTATTTTGCTGACTAGAAGAAGGCATCTCATTTTCTGAAACCAGGTGGTGTGTTCACCTTTGCTTCTTTTCCTTGCTTGCTTGTTTGCAAACTGTTCAATGAGCTGATGCAATGCTACCATATGCCAGGTTTAGTCCCAGGAAGATAAGCACGGCAAACTTTAAATGGGCTACAGATCATTTTAAAGAAATAATTTTGCTGATAGCAAAGAGACAGTGCTCTGTGTCTAAAACATGAACTGATCAGCAACTTGCCCAATACAAGCAAAATGTGTTATTTTGTTTTTATTTTTCTCCAAAGAGAGATCTTTTTGGAATTTATTACTGACAAATGCTTAGGAGATTAACCTGTTTTCTTAATGGTAATTTGTAGTGGTATAATCTGCTCTGTGTAATGCTCCCTTCCCCAGAGGAAATGAAATCAGGTCCAGCATTAAGAAACCCTGTTGCTGTGGGTTTGCCCTCACTGATACTTAATGCCCATCAGTGGAAATGTTTTTGATTCCCCTCTGCAGGAGAGGCACCCCTCCATGTGTGTGGGCTGGACTGTTCTGGAAATGTGCCATAGGACAGAGGGGTTGGATTTTCAGTGTGCTCAGGCAAGGCCTCCCAAGGTATATTTATGACATTAGATGGGTGAAGGCGGTGGAATATGTCAATGCATGCAGCCCTTTCTCCTTTATTTGTTTAGTTAGCTTGTTGAATTAAAGCTGATTTTAGCAGGGATAGTCAAAGGAGCATTCAGCATGTTTTGGAAATTCCCCATGGAGCAGTCTTTTCAGCAGCACAGCTTAGTGGTAAAGTTGCTGCTCCAGCCAGGAGTAATAAAGCAGCAGGGTGCTGATAGCTCGATGAAAAGAGCTCTAATTTCCTGTGTCTCTGTTAAAGAGTCCCTTCTCCTGGGGGGAGGGACATCCATGTGCAGCTTGGCCAGGGACACGTCAGTCATTCTGCAAAGCCACATCTCTGGAGCAGCAGCACTTCTAAGCGTTCCCTTTTCCAGCTGGAAAATAAATCCACAAAGCAATTTTTACTTATTTATTTCTAATGGACTCCTTTGAGTTCCTTGAGGCCAGCACACAAAATTATCATGTTTCTACATTAGCATGACATGATGTAACCACAGGTACCCTACAGAGCTCATGGTGGATAAACCTCAGCACCCAGAACATCCTCTCTCTCCCCATTCCTAAGTGTCTCCTGCTTAGTGGGGATAACAGCCAGTGGATTCAGCTAAGGATTATATTAACATCCAAAAACCGGCTTTCTCCACAGTATCTGGAAACAATGGGAACTAGAATTAGCAGGGAAGACAGGATATAAATGTATTCTTTTATAGCTGAGGAAAGTGTCTGGAAATGAGTTCACTCTGATGGATGTGCAGGTAGCTAGACATGCAGAAATGTGGTAACATATTTATCACACAGCCTGCAGTGTCGTTTGTTTTTTATATCATTTGCTGCTAATCTTGGGCCTGTGCTTGGGTGGGGAAAGAAGAGGATCCAAAGGCTCTTGGATTTTTTCTTACATGTAATTTAATCAGTGGGCTAATACTTGGATATATGTAGGCTGGGTGACACTAGGGAACTTGACCAGACTGGCTCAGAAACTTGTATTTTTATCTCCACCTGGAATAAATTCTCATTAGAGTTATTGTCTTATTTTCCTTTTCCCACCCAAATGATAGTGCAAATTAATGGAACCTGTTACAGGTTTTATTAACTGCAGCTCATGTTTACCATGTCTGGAAACTCCACATTGGGAATAACACCAGAAGCATTCTCTGACTGTCCCTGGGCCAGGCTGCAAATTGTTCTCCCCACATTTGCTGAACAGGAAAGGATTAAACTATAAAACAGTTGAAGGACGTGGATAGTAGGGTTGGGAGCCTTTGATCTTAGACCCAGTTCAGTCTAACAGTGGGAATTAGCTGTCCATTGGTAACCTCCACCTGGAAATCACCCGTACCTGAGAATTATTTCTTGGCCCAGGTGAAGTTAGCTGGAAATCTCTGGGAGCTTCAGAGGAGGCAGATGCCCACATGACAGAATTATTGTCCCAGGGTGTGTGGGTGCTCACAGTCTCTGCAGACACGGTGTTGGGCTTGGTTTTATTCCTGGGTTTGTCTTACTTAGGAAGAAGCCTCCTGCTAGGAGACCCAAATTACTCCTCCAGCTGCTAGATAGGGGTGGGATATTCCATTTCCTGATCTTTCAGTTTCAAATCTCTGATTTTTAGATAAAGAAAAAGAAATGCATGCTGTCACTTTTAATAAAAGCTGAACTTAGTGATGGCTTGAAGAGGATAAATTTGACCATGTCAGCTAAGATGTGTCCCCAATAATGTCCAGTTTTAAGCCCATAAGAAATCTTACCGTCATTTCTAGCTGCCACGTACAAGTTATTGCTTAAGCAACATTTTGTTAATGAAATGTTTTGCAATTCAAGCTTCTGTTGAGCAGGTAGGGCAGGCTAAGTGAAATAAAGATAAAATTAGGGTTGGTGGAAGGATACTGGATCTTAGACATGCACATACCTTGTAAATTTAGGGTGAATTAAATAGCTGCAGAGCTGAGTAAAAAGAAGAAGAAAAAAGAGAGGGGGGGGAATTGCATTTCTGGTATTGGGGAGTATCAAAAACAGGAGTTCATTTTTAGTTTGGGCTTGTACTGTGATATTGTTCTGTTCAGAAGTGTGTGTGTACTGACAAAATGCTGGCAGCTGACAGAGCCAGAATTGATGTTAATGGCTGGGAAGACAGAGCAATGTAGCCAGTTAACAAAAGGGCTTGATCTGTGCAGAAGATGATTTTGAGCAGATACACACATCTATAGAAAGCAAGATTAATTTAGAGACCTTTGTCATTAAAGCAGATTTTTGTATGGTTTTGTGTGGGATTTAAGGGGGATTAAATGTTTGACATCACTTTGCCGGCACAGGCTATGTCGAGGAGGTTACTGAGCGGGTGATGGAGAATTTAAACCCGCGCCTTTGCTGAAAGAGAGGCAGCCATGGATCAGAGCAAAGCAGCCTGGCCAGGCAAACTGCCCTACCTACCACAGTGCTGAAAACAAGGTGCTTCTGGTTGCACAGCAGATGCTGCAGGGATGTAGAGCTGAGGGAATGTTTATGATTTGCCAAAATACGGGGGGAACTCGGCGAGGACATCAGAACTGGGATGCCCCGGTCTTCTCTCTTCAGGGATGCCTTGTTCAGGTGCATCTTTTGTCTGCTATGCTGTTTCTAAAGGGTAAAAACACTAACAAATAAGAAGTCAGCAAGGTGGATTGGGTGATCAGGTGCATTTCTCTTTTGGAAGAGATGGTCCTGGTCATGAAACTTCTGTTCCTCACCTGCCTATGGCCAACAGCAGTGCTACACAGTTCTCACAGTCAGCATCACCGTCTTCATCGTCAGCAACACATGTCAATCTCAAGAAAACATAACAGGTAAGAAATAGACTTTATCTGTCTCTGTTCAACTGGTAGACTTCATGCTGTCAGCCACCTTTCAGCATACCCCATGGGTTCACTGCCCTGTTTTTCCAGTTGCTGGGTTTATAGTTTGCATAGTATTGATAGGATGTTCCCAAAACAGAAATGGTGAACTATTAATTAATTTTTCATAACCAGACCTTTCACATTGTGATTTTATGAATGTCTCATAAATATGCAGTTATGTACCCACCCACACCCACACACATCTCTTTTACCTGGTGTGATACAAGGCTACCAGATTATTGCTGTGATGTTCCAAGTATTCTTGCCCTCTAACTCCCATCAAAAGAAGCAGAAATGCCTTCCAAAGTCCTCTGCCAGTGTTACAAGGTGACTTCCATTACCAAACAGCAGAGTAGCTACACTATAAAGCTACAGAAGACTTTTTTATGGCACTAAATTAGGTGAATTGCACTTTATTTGTAGTGATGGCAGAGTATGTTCCCTTTCTGGAATATATTTAACGCTTTTAGACATTGAAAATTGGTCTTGGCCTTTCAATTGAGTAGCTGGTTGAAAATCAATAATGATTGAGAGGTTTTTACCTGTATATTTCTGGGCAAAGTGTCAGTGCTTTTCCCCAGGAAGGCAGCTCACATCTGCCATGTGAGGTCTCTCAACCTGTTTCTAGATTAATCTAATACTGTGTGAATAGACCAATGGCTGCCAGTGATAATCCAAGAAAAATTCCTCTTTCTTGGGAGCTCATAGTTTATTTGTATAATATCACATTTTGAAGAAAAGTAACATAACTGGACTCCTCTGATGTGTTTAAGCTGCTTTTTTCCCCCTCAAGTTGCATGCTTTGCAGGAGGTGTACAGCTGTTAACCTCCTGTATCACTTCTCATGCAATCATCTACTTGGAACCCTCCAAGTCTTGATAAAATCCTGTTTAGCAATGCAAGGTAAGAGATGACACAACAGAGGTGCCCAGAGGTGTTGTGTCACTCAGGACTTCTGGGTTTCTGTTCAAAGTTACGGGTCCAAGTTTGGTGCAAGCCAAAAGCTCATTAAAAGAATGGCTATTCAGCAGGCTGGTTCAAACAGCCTGAAGGGTGGACAATTATTTGTAATAACAAAGGAAAATAAGCAGAACTAGCCCCAGTATCAACATAAGATTTCATCTGGTGCTTTGCCAGTCTCAGGAAGCAGTTAAGAATCAAATGGAAACAGAATAAAGTACCTTGTTAGTGGCAGTGCCAAGGGAGGTCTGTTTTAAGCTCAGCTGCTACACTTTTGTCTGTGGTAAGAGGGGAGCATATGCTGCTGTTGTTTGCTCTTGTTTTATCCTGTTCTGCCTTAGCTGAGAGCAGTTGCTCCATCATTGACATAAAGAATCACAAAGCAGGAGGGAACCTGGTGGTAGGTGACAGGAAATTTTGTGGCATCCTGATGACAATCCTCTTGCACCACCAGTGCTAGCACAGTGTCCTCTGCATCGTCACAGATCTTTACTGGCACATGCAAATGAATCCACGTGACAGTCCTGGGAGGCAGGCACAAGTGTGTTACCAGAAAGGAAGAAGAGGAACAAGGAGGAATCCATCTGCTGCTGCCTGGTGTGGCAGTTCTCTGTGTACAAGGCAAGCTTTGGCATCCCACATCCTCGTTTCCAAGGTCCTGGTGATTTTCAGCTGGGAAGAAGACTGGAAAATCTGAGCCACAGAGGATCCCAAAGCTTAACAGCAGCAAATCAGCTTTTCTCTGCAAAGGATCCAAGCCTGTTTAATTTCTCTTTGTTTCATTCTCTGCTTTTGTTCTAAAGGCTGCATTATCCTCCAGTACATTGCAGCAGGGTCTGACTTTCCACCAGCATCTTTTTCTTTCTGGGGAACAATCTTTCAAGCCAGCACTAGAGTTATTAGGGACACAGCTGACAGATGGCCTTGGTTAAAAGGGTGGCCTTTTAAAAAGAATCCCATGTGAAAATGTTACTTAACCTACAAGTTCCACTGTTTTAATAGAGTAACCCAATTCTCCCTCCAAAGCTGTTTGTCTGCGTTCTCCTGTAAAGAAGATTTTAAAGCATTAACCAAAAGTACATGAGAAAGCGATTATTCTCATAGTCCATTTCCTACAGCAAAGAACAAAACATTTGATTGTCAAAATATTAGGGTTTTTCTTAGTACATATTGCTGATGTTACTGAACAATTAGAAATGCATTTTCATGTACATGAGAGAGAACTGTGCAATTTTGAGTATTTCATTTATCTGGGCTTCGAGGCTTGATGAATGTATTTAAACATTTAAGAGGTCACACTGCTGGATTACCCCACAGACTCCCCTTGGAATAAGATTTTTCTAACTTCTACCTTTTGAATACCTTTGATTTAGTATTAGCCAGAGTATCTCGGGGACACAACATTGGAAAGAAACTTATGGCCGTGACATCCAGCGTATTCTTTCCCAAATGCACCTTATTCTTCTCATAAACTTACCTGGTTTAATTCTGAATACGAAAGGATGGTAGGGGAAAAAACCTCCCTCTAGTTTCCTACGAGAACTTTTACCATATCATTAGCAGAGCTCTGAAACAGAACAGCCAAGCAGGATCTTTCCAGGGATCCCTGTACTACACTGAGTTTATAACAAGGGCTTACAAACACAACCTTGGATGAATAAGGACAGGGCAAATAAGATATTTCCCCCTAATATTCACAGCTGTACCAAGCCACCAAATTTCCTCCAGTACATCCTGTGTTGGATGTAATTTCTGTAGATTTAGTGATCTTCAGTGGATTTCTTTCCCATGAGCTTGTCCTATTCCTCCTTGAACCAGCATAAACTTTGGATAGCCTGATAAGTTCAAGACAGCCAGATGGGACACAAACCACTCATGCCATTGGTTTATGGAGCTACACTGATGACATTAAGTGATTAAATGCTTTAACCAAAAATGATCTAAGTACCCTTGAGCAGACCTTTAGCCTTTCATTTGCTAATGGTTTTCAAGGCTAGGTAGGAGCAGCTAAATTTGTCTTTAAAAGCCTGACACGTCTTTGTCCATTGTTAATTAATTCTGAATTAGATGCTTTGGTTTTGTAGGCAGTGACTAACTGCTCTTTGAGATCTCTGGCAAATGCCAAGGTCCATGCAATAGTATTCAGCCAAAAAGTTAGTGCTCCCAATTATTTAATATAGAAGTGAATTCCCTATGTGATCTGGAACAGTTCAAGTGCTTTTTATGACCTCCTTTGGAATGTTATTGTAGATTGCCATTTAATTGATATAATATAAGCCCTTGTCTGAAATACAATACATACAATACATATGAAATACATAGCTATGGGAAGAACAGTTATGAGTGGAAGCAGTAGTTTCTTGAGCATTTGCCTCACTGAGACCAGTAACTTTTTATCATTGCCCAGATCTACACCAATACCAGGGTTCTCTTTGTTACTACGACTGCAGCTAGGTAAAGAGAGATTTCCTGTCCTTAGGTGCATCCCTCTTCTAATGGTTTCACAAAACCATCTGCTAATGTTTTCACAAAAATTTCTTCCTCAAAAGGGCTGTCAAGTTCTGGGACAGGCTGTCCATGTAGGGGATTGATTCACAAAGCATGAAAAGATATCTTATTATTAGAAATGTACAGTTCTTATAGAAACAATGGTGGACTTAAGACCTGATTGGCCTTTAGGAATCTTCTCTCACCCTATTGGTGAACTATGAATGGCACATTCTGGAGAACCATATCTATAAACAATGGTTACAGAAAGAGAGATAAAGAGAGATGTTTGAATCCTTCTCTCTAAGTTTCCCTCAGCTTCCCAGGAAAATCCTGGGAGAACCATGTCTCTCTCTGTTCAGAAAATATGCGGTTACCACAAGTCCTGCTAACTACTGTCACAACAAAATGTGGTCTTTTATCTGATGACATTCCCAAAGGAACCCCAGACTTTAGAATTACATGATTGAGCAAAGATTTCACTACTTCCCTTGCTGTGTTGGTGTGACAGGGGTAAGCTTCAGGCCACCCACTGAAGGGTGGCAGTCCCAGTGTAGATTTCCATCCCTCCTTGTGTGGCATCTCAGCAAAATTTATTTGCCAGTAATTTCCCCGGAGATCCTGTCTTCGTTACCCCTAACACAACTCTTTTGTTTGTGTCAGGGTTGTTTTTACAACAGGTTTCATACTTGCTTGGTATAGATTGTACAATATCAATCATTCTTCTACCTATTACTACTTTCTTCAGATGCTTTAAAGGATTTTCTGTTCCCCAGTGGGTACTCTCATGATCCTGCTGGGCTATTTCTTGAAGGAGCAGAGGTGGAAATACAGCCTGTCCTGCTGGGGTAACAGCCCACCCACTTTCTTTGATCTCAGCCTCAAGAAACTTAATTGTGATCTCTCTGATCATATTTTGGGGTAAACTCCGACAAATCTATTTCTATCTGTGGTACCACTGCAAGAATGGCCTTTTCTGCAACCCCTCTTGCTGCTTTATCAGCAAAGTGATTTCCCAGTTCAGGGGCTGTTATCCCTTTTTGATGACCTCTGCAGTGCATGACAACTACTTCCATAGGCTTCCAAATACTTTGCAGGAGTGTAAGAATCTGTTCAGCATGCTTAAGCTCATTACCTTGAGCAGTTAACAGGCCATGTTCCTTCCAAATAGCTTTGTGGTTTAAAATCCCATATGATCTCTTCCCAGTGGCTTATTAAGTAGAAAATTCCTGCCCTGGTAGCTTATGTTTTGCCTCTCTTGTCCAGGGAAAGTCTTACTCAGTCACAGATTTGCTTCTAGTGAGGAGTTGTAATAGATGAATCAGTTCCAGCCTGCTTCTTCCAGTGAAATCCTTGGAGCATCAAACAAGCATTTTCCTTGGCACATCAGATGACAAATGACCTCATGCTTCCCAACTGTATTAGCTGTGCCATGGCATTCTGAACATAATTCATCATTTTCTCCTCTCCTGGATCCCAGGCAGCAGAATTTCCTCATGTAGAACATTGCAGCTGTTCAATTCTGCTGCCCATTGTACCCTGATGCAGGCTTGATCTGTGATTTTAATTCTCTGAAGCGTGGGCTTGCATTTCACCATCCACATGATTTCATACTCAGAAAACTAAAGTCTGTATTTGAAATGCCTCATGGACCTTCTGATTGCCCTGGTAATTTGATTCAGACAGCACTGCCAGAGACATTCAAGAATACTGAGGTAAATGAATTTGTTCAAGCCCAACAATTCTGAGTAGCCCAGCAGCCACCTCATCATTCCTGTAACGTAGAAGTAATTTCTTGGGCTTCTTTATTAAGAAAAAAGTGAGAGAGAGGACAAAAAAAGTAAATAGAGGCATAGACCTTATCCTAAGGTATTCCATACCTTGCCTTAAGCAGTGTTTGACTACAAGGCCAATCCTCAGAACACATTTCTATCGTTCAGTCAAAAGTAATAATTACAGTTGCTCACAGCAAAGTCCCCGAGAATCACAGAAGGCATGAAAGAAATTGTGTCTAGGGAGAGTCCCTTGCCTGTGGCAAAGCAACTGTATTCAAGTCATTCCTGCAAATAAATGTCTGACCTATTCTAAAATAGCCTGAGTGGAAGGAATCTCAAAACCTGCCCAAGCAATGCATTCCCATGAGAACACTTCTGTGAGAAAGGTGTTCCTAATGTGTACACTAGAACATAAAATCATGAGATCATCTCATTCCAACCCCCCTGCCATGGGCAGGGACACTTTCCACTAGACCAGGTTTCTCAAAACCCCATCCAACCTGGCCCTGAACACTTTCAGGGATGGGCATCCACATCCAGCTTCTCTGGGCATCCTGTGCCTCACCACCCTCACAGGAAAGAATTTCTTCCTGATATCCAATCTAAACCTACTTTATTTCCACTTAAAGCCAGTCCCCCTGCAAGTCCCTAGATCCAGGATCATCCTTTCTCAGTCCTTCTAAAAAAATTATGGACTCATTTGAGCTCCTAGGAAAAAAGCCACATTTATAAAAATAGGGATCATTGTCTCTGTAGTATGGATAATGCATGAAGTGGTTAAACCATGGATATGTGGTGTTAGTTCCAAGTTTGATTTGCAAGTGTTTATGTGAATAATAACTTTAAAGAGCTCTATTCTCTTGTATAATGATAGCTGCAATCTCTGAGGAGAACAGCAGAGGATCTAGTAGTTCTTCCTGGGATTTCTTATAAATAATTGGTGTTCTTCATGGACCTGGGCACCCTCATACCTCATTTCCCAAGCCTTCCCAATATATCTTTCTCCAGCTTTATTAGCACAGTTGTTACCCTTAACATTCCAGATTCAGCTGCCCAGTATTCCCAGGTCCCCATTTCATTTGACCAGCACTATGAATGTGAGGGCAGCAGAAATAAATAAAGTTTCTCATTTTTTTTTCTATTTTATTTATTTAAACATAGCAAACGAGAAATTAAAATGAGGAAACTTGACAGCACAAAGGTCCGACCACTCAAAACTGAGCAGCTCCTTCACATAGAGGACCATGACTTTGCTCTGAGACCTGGATTTGGAGGTAAGCAGCACATGCCTGCACCGGGCTGGATAAGAGTTTATCCTCTCTCTGGAAGTTTACTTGAACTTTGTAATTTCAAAGGGAATGACAGACTTAATGACAGCACAGCTCAGTTGTTGTACTTCAGGAAATAAAGAAATACAGAAGTAGTCAAAGACAAGGGGCTTCTCTGTCTTTAGTGTATCAATAGGAGAAACTGCTCAAATTGTCTGCTTTACAGAACTAAGTAAAAAAATACTATTACAATAAGGTTCTTTGAGAACAGTGATTCAAGTATCCCTGTAGACTGCACAGCTAGTAGCAATTAGCAAATTACTTAGTCATCAGAATTGTTTTGAGAGATTGAAATGATCCATCAGTTCCTAAATCTGTTTGCTGTGTACAAAATTAAAAAAAAAAAACACAACAAAAGCCATCCACAGGCCTTCAGGTTATTATGATATTGTTTCTGTCTTGTTGGGCACTGTGATGATTATTTGTTCATTTAACTAAATTGCATCTGGATCAAGGGAGTATTCAATGGGATGTTCACAGTTTGGATTCAATTTTGACTCTCCTTCATGGAAGGGAAAATGTGAAAGCTGCCCCACTAATAAGCTTTGTCTGAGCCTTTGCATCACCACTTCCCTTTTCATGACTCATGAAAATGAGACTGAACTGCTCTGCATTATGAGGCCAAAAGGAAATATATGAGGACCAATAATCAGTTGTGTAGACAAACACAGATTTGGGAGGCAAGCTGAGGTCTGGGGAGCTGCTTTTGTTGACACCAGCTGCTGGGATCTGGGGCTTGCTGATTGTGCCAAGACAGAGAATGGGTAAGGAAAGCATCTTTGGATGCACTGGGAGAACGGGAAAGGGTTTCTTGTTACCATAGAAATGATGTCTTGTCAGACAGCAAAAACCTTGACTGGTTTTGAATAATAGTTGAGATACAGTCTGTCTCTTGGCAACAGAAATTCAGATTTTCTCCTGCCTAATACCTGTCTTGTCTAATATCTGTTAATCTGAGATCTTCTTGTTACCTCGCAAGGAATGTAAATTTTTGAGAGTGTCACCTCAGAAAGAAGGTAGCACTTCCATGAAAGCAGACAGAGGTTTGGGATGTCCTTTATCACTGGATCATGCCAGAAAACACTATTGATGATGTACATAAAAGCAGCTTTGAGAACATAGCCTGTGATCTGGCAGTTGTAATTTTTCCATGGACAGTGAGGATTTTCACACCCAGGATTTTTCTCCTTGTCCTTTTTTTGTAGATGACTCTTCACAGACCCCATCCAGTTCCTCTTGAAACCAGCTCTAGGTTTTCCACTGACCTCACTGCACAGGCCTCTCACTCATCACATTGCCCTGGCTGTGATTTCAGCTGAAGTCCTGGCTTTCAGAAATAGCTTTTAGGAGGAGAGTGCCTCAGCTCTGCTTCTCCTCTGTCACCCACATGCCACACTGGCATGGGAAGCACCTTTTTTCTTCACACACTTCCAGATTTTCAGAACTCCCTTAAGATGTGGAATGTGAATCTCTCTTAGACTAAAACAGATCCACTGGCATTTTTACAGCGCAGAGTGAAAAAAGTCCCAGTGAAATGAGTGTCAGTCCCAGAATTATACTCCAGAGTTCCATTTTTACCATTGATTCCAGTGTGTTGCAGTAGTAAGGAGTGGTTTGGCTTTCATGAGGCAGTAGCAGAGATTTAACACACAATTGTGCCCTCATCAGTGGACAAATTTCTCTACAGAAACTTGACTCTGAATAACATCCCCAGGATTATTTTATGACAGCAGACATGGGGTGTGGGTTTCTCTGAACAGCAGTGATGATTAAGTGTGCAGCAGGAGGAATCTTACCTAGAGGAGAGGGAGAAATTAGAGATATCATTGCTACAGTCATTGCCAGAACTGTTACAACATAACCCTGAACTGCACTGAGACTTACAGCACTGTGGCTTTGTGCAGTTACCACAGGTGAAATGTTGAGTTTGTTTCCATCAAATTTAATGAAGCAGCTCTGTACTGTGACTCATGAGGGGCTTGTATCTGTCACATGTCACATCACATGATTTATTCAGCTCAGCACAATGCATCAGTTTGCAACAATAAAAAAAACAGATCAGGAAGGCTGGATAAAAAACAAGTATTTATTCTTTACCTTTTTTATTTTAAAAAGTATTTATTCTTTACCTGTAGAAGAGGGATGGGTTTTTCCCCCTCTCCTAATACCCCATTGTGATTTTCTTGGTATGTCAGGGAGTTGGAATGACAGGTTTTGTTAATCTGGCTCCACTGTGCCCCTTTGCCTGAGAAGGTCAATCACCCTTTGCACCAGCTTAGGAGAAAAGGTAGCAGGGAAATTCATGCTGCTGCAGATTCCTCAGTTCAGGGAACTCTTAAATCTAAGTTTGCCTTGTTTGATTTCACTTTGCACAACACATGCCATGTAAATGAGCAGACCACAGGACCCAGAATTTTTAGTACCTACAGTTAAGCTGTACAAAGAAAAAACAGAGGGAGCACATGCTGAATTTGATTTGTAAACTGAGCAAACATGCACAGAGAAAAACGTGGGGGAAATAAATATAGAACTGTTGGGCACTGATGCTACTGGCCGCAGTGTTACTGGAAATAATTGTGGAGGTGAGAGATCCATTTTTTGACCAAATGAACACAACTCTGCTGCCATTTATATGAGTGTATTTTGGCATTCTTCTGTTGATTGTAGTGCCATTGCAGATGCACAATCAGAATTTGACTCTCTGACTGTAAATTTTTAAATTTAGTCCTGACATTGTCAGTTTATTAGTAGATTATAGATAAAAGCCAGAGAAACATAGAGCATTGAGATGAAGCAAACCCAGCAACTTCTGGCAAGCTGATCTTACTCTTTAAAAATGTTACTTTGCAGTTCATTATACAGTGAGGATAAGTGAAGCAAGCCAACAATTCAGTACACCAAAACTTTAAAAATCTAAACTTGACATTGTTGCATTGTTGCAACTCAAGAGCCTAAGCCAGGCTCTTGAGTTGTTGATTGAAGCTGGTGGTGTTTTTTCCCTTTCCTAAATTTTTTGTTGTGGTTGTTTGATTGTTGCCTTCTGTGTAATGTCACAGTCCTGTATGGTCTGGAAGTGAGAAGGCAGCTTAAACTGGGAGTGGAGAAAAAGTCAGAAATGAAATTATGCTGCCAGAACCTCTTGGAATGATTATCCCCAAGTTTTAAACTCAGCAAGAAAAGGTGAGCACAGACAATGAATGAGACTTCTCAGCATATCCTGACTTGTAACAGCTCAGATCTGAGTGCCACAATGCAAACTGCCATAGCAGCCAAGACTCCATGTTGAGAGAGGTCTGACAGCAAATCCATAGAAATGCTTTAAGTCTACTTTTTTCCCTATTATACATCTATTTATATATATTTTTTTATTTTCTGAACTATCTTATTTCAAAGTACTGGTGGAAGTAACACATACATGTGTGTATAAATGTCTATATATTGTTTTTATATATATATATATATTGTTTTTTCTTTTACCTTGTGTCTTAAGGACATGTAGTTTCCTACATTACAAGTGTGTTAGTTAAAGTTTTAAAATTGATGATCTCTTATTTTTCAACCAATATAGAAGATAATAACATAAGCAAGTGTTAGAAATGATGAAAATAATTTAGCAGCATTTAGCTGGTCAAGAGGTAGCAGTCTTTCCTGAACATCTGCATCTCAATCTGCAATTAAACATAATCTTCATTCTGAATTTTCAGAGGATCAGAAATCCCATTATCTCACTCCCCCTTTATGCTTCCTCCCTCTTCAAAATATATTATATGTATAACACATATATGTACATAATACATTATATATAATGTATTATAATATAATATATTATATATGAAGGTAAAAGGGGAGAGGGAAGGAAAGAAAATATGGCCCAGTGTATCTTCAAAAAGTGCTGCAAATCTAACAACTCTTTGCCCCAAGACCTTTTATTTTTTGCACCACAGCTCTCCCTGAAAGATGAGAGATGTCTTCTCCCTGTGGTGAAGACTCACATGGGTGGAAGTGGAATGGCTTTTTATTATCTCTAACTGGAAGGAATAGCTGGCTATCCAGGACAGGAGGGGAGGGAAAATATATTGACTATTTACAAGACCTCTAATAGACTTCCTCTGGATTTTTTTCTTTCACATTGCTAAATCTTCCATTCCAAGAGCTGGTTACTGTTCATACCAGACCACCTGTGTTTCTTACTTAAATAAGAAAGAAACACAATAGTAACAAGAAGAAAATACTGTTGCCAGTAATTCTCCTGTTCCTGTCATTGCCAGAAGAAATTTTAAAAATCCACAAAGCTTCACCTCCCTTGAGCTTGTTTACATTTCTAACCAGCTTTCTTCCTCTTTTTTAGAAAAATGTCCACCCGCAGATCTTAATTCTCCCCATGTCTCCATCTCCTACTGGCAGATTTTTCTAGACCTTCCTTTTTTTCCCAGCATATACTTTTACAAAGCCAACTGGGTACAGTTGTTTCTAAATTCAGCATTTATCCCATAGATCTTCAGGTGCAATCTGTTGCGTGCCCAAAGGTCTGGCTATTATAAAATATTATAGCATTCACTAAAGCAGTCATTACTACTGTGGAAATTGATCCTAAAAATGCTAAAAGAATAGCTTTTTTACATAATATCCCTTCTAGAGAGGGTATTACAGAATTTGCCTGATGTCCTATCTATTAATAAAATTCAGTGCTCATCAAGGAATTCTTTTGCTATGCTTAAACCTTTAAAATAAAAGACTGGAAATGGCTTGCATGAAGTTAAACCTGTCTGAAAACAATGCTGTTTTTTTCTGCTGAGGAGTAATTATCCTGAAAATCTGTGGAGCCTCCATTGTGAAAATCACTAATCCCTCTAAAATAATGATTTATAGTGACCCTCCAGAAGCAACTGAAGCTGCTCAATTTAATAACAAAATCCTCTCTGCCATCCCCAGTTTTGTCAAACTGGGAAATTAAAACCACAGCTTTGCTCTGGTTGCTTTTTTTAAAAGGGAATTTGATGCTGTTGTCTGATGGTCAGCCAGAGATTGAAATTCTCAATCTAGCAGGGAGAAGGCTGTGGTGCAGACACAGAGGTAGATGAATTGCACTTTCCTATTTTGGCTGGTTTAGGAACCTTTTCAAATCTTACTGTAATTATGCTTTTTTATAAAAGCATCCTCTTGTGACAAAACAAGTCCAAGGGATGAAGAAATTACAGTTCCCAGCTGCCTGTTCCCAATAGCTAATTATCCCTGTTTCTAGTGGAGTTGATTTTTAATCACACACACAAATGTTCCCAAAAACCATGAAGGACTAGACCAGACTGAGGCCAACAGGTATCTTGTTGGGTGTGCTAGTGACAATGATATAGAAGTGCTCCAGATGAGAAAATTGAACAGCACAGTGATCTTATCTGTGCAGTCTTTACTGTCTTTATTATCTACTTATATTTGTTGCCAAAGTAGAGCCAAAATAGGTAGGAAATATTGGCAGCTGCTCTGATCTGTTAATGATGGATCAGGGCTGGGGTAGGGGATGCTTTTATAATTCTCTGTGCTGAATGCTAGACTGGACAGTGTTTTCTCACTAAGCATCAGGAGTAAGGTCTTTCTTCAGAGAAGAGAGATCTCTTCTCAAGCAGTCTGTTTCACACTTCTTGCATTTCTACCCAATCAGGAACGAATTTAATTGTAACAGTTCCCTTCTAATTCAATTCACTTTAGAATTGTTCACTGTATTTCTCCTGGCCATAGGTTTTGATTTCTTTTATGCTATTCATTGTCACCACCAGCACATTTTTATAGTAGTTCCCAGTGCAGTACAGGCTATCCTTTCAAAGATTTAGGTGTCTCTGTGTGTATTTATGGATAAGGCACTTTGGTTTGTGTGCATGCAACCAACATAACCATAAGCTGCCACTGATTTCTAGTTCTGTGACCAGTTCCTTTGTATCTGCCCAGAGGAGCTGAATTGTTGATGGAAATTTTGCTCACACTGGAATAATGTTTGTTTGGGAAAGAAATTGTCTGTAATTTTTGAAATGACAAAAAATACTAGAACTGCTATCATCACACTTGGAGCAGCAGTCACTAAGACAAGCCTTTTCCTCACTACACATGACACATGGCTTAGAAAGTCAGATGTCTGATTCTGGGATGTGATTTGTGCTTAGCTCCTTGTTTGCCTGAAGAATGTTGATGGGAGACATTTAACTTTATTTGCTTTAGATTTGTCCTTGACTCAGGAACTGGTAAAACCTTTCTTGACATTGAGAGCTGTTCCCCCTCTCCTCCTGTTCCCCGCATAATTCAACATAAATTGTTGTTTGCATTTAATGATGTGTGAATGCCTTTTGTGAACGATGCTCACATCAGGTGTAAATTCCACAATGACTTCTACTTTGGCTGAACCTGTTTTTAGTTTACAAGATTTCAGTGGAATACAGAAAAGATGACTCAGATTACAACCAGGCACTTTTGTGCCAGTGTTTGCTACAAGCTGGTATTTAGTATAAATAAATTATTTTGGTGTTGTGATCAAGACAAAGCAAGAAGTGGGCAAAACTAGTTTAGGAGAAGTTAAAAATTTCTGTTGTTTTGTATGAAGGAGTCTGGCTGAATATATTCATTGATACTCTTGAGCATCAGCCTCTGGAGCAGCTGTCTTTTCCTAAAGTCTCTATTCTCCAGAAGAAGAAGCTTTTTTCCAAGTGCTGCTTAGTGTTTTACTGAAAAACTTTGCTCTCTAGAGTTCCTGAATCTCATTTTGGGCTTTGACCAAGAGGAGGGCATTCCTCTCAGAGAGGGACACGATTTCTGAGCCAAAGAGCCCAGCTCTTGTCAGTGCCTAAATATTTTCTGGTGTGCCCTGCTAAATCTGAGCATGTCTCACCTTTATTTCCCATGCACAATGCATCCTCATCTGTTCTGTGCAGGGATAGACTCCCCATTAAAAAAAGACAAATAAAATCAAGAGATTACAGAGCCAGATTTAAAAATACCTCTAAAACAGTTCAAGATCTTTACTGGTAAGAACTGGAGGCAGCTGTGTAATCCTCGAAGGCTGCTATTTTAAGGATAATTCCAAAAAGGGACACAATATTGTGGCTGGTTATCACAAGAGTGACGTTCCTGGACTATTTTGTCTTGACAGGGCTAAAAGGGAAAGACAAGAAAAAGACAAGCTAGAAAAGCTGTTGCTGTTCAGACTTCCTTGTATTGATGTTTTTAACTGGCTATTTAAATGTGTACTTAAAAATTTTAGCTGGCTATTTTTCACAAAAGTGATTGGAATCCTGTGTACAATAATTACTGATTTTCATGCTAAAAGCAGAATATTCTTAGGGTGGTGGTGTGTATATACATATATGCATGC
This sequence comes from Molothrus ater, assembly GCF_012460135.2. Lineage (NCBI taxonomy): Eukaryota > Metazoa > Chordata > Aves > Passeriformes > Icteridae > Molothrus > Molothrus ater. Next base: position 112,248,616 of record NC_050479.2, read on the forward strand.
TCCTCTCTTCCTCCCCTGTCAGGAAGTGATTAATCAATTTGTGGAATGACATAAGCCATGTAGAACTACATCCTTCATTCTTGATATTTCACACTGAAAAGAGTGGAAATAATTTCATGTTTGGCTGTAATTTTTAATTGATTTGGAGTAACATCATCCTAAAAATGCACTCAGTAAATACTCAACACAGTGACAGAATATGATTAGCATGTGTACAGCTTTTCCCTTGTGAGGTGGTGAGCAAGCAATGCTTTTTCATGAACAGCTACACCAAACCTTAAACAGCTCAGTAACTAAAGATAATAAGAGTCATAATAAGTATGTTTTTTGTGAATAAGCATTGGAAGTGGTAAGAATATTTGCAATATTTGATGTATTCCGTGTATTTACTCAGCTTTTCCCATGATGGTTCTGAATTGCACTCCAAGGGGTTCATTAATTAGCTGTGGCATCACAAGGACACAGCCACTGCTGGCCAAACTGCTGTGCCAAAACCAACTGGTCTGCCTGCAAAAAGAGCACTGAAGATCTTGTGCTTATTTTCACAACTGCTTAGCTTCAGGTTTTACTTTGTTGCCTTTTATCATTCAGCGTTTTAAGGTGGAGAGACTGCAGTAAATTCTGGGATAGAGTACTCTCTGTATCCTGCTGGTGTTGCAGTCTTCCATTTAAAAATAGGGATTTTTGCTCCTCATGCCTCTTTCTGTTCCCATGCAGGGTCACCAATACCTGTGGGCATTGATGTGCAGGTGGAGAGCATTGACAGCATTTCTGAAGTTGACATGGTGAGCAGAACTGAAATAAAGGGTTTCACTAAAAATACAGGGGGTTCAGAAACATCCAGATGGATGATACAGAATAATGTAGGTAAAGAAAGCAAACCCTAAAGAGCACGTCCTTGCCTTGAAGCATGCATTTAAACTAGTAAGTGTTGAATTTCTCCCTGGGCCAGAGGAACAGCTCAGAGTGGGCAGTGCTCTGGTTTGAAAACTCCATTGCATGATGAGGCTTCATGTCCTTTGCTTCTTTTGCCTATGCAAATCTGAGTATTCCATAATTGTGGCATGGGTGGAGCTGTGATCATAACAAATGGAAAGAGAAACATCAGTTCCAGAAATGGTCCTGGGAAGGAGACACTGCAATTAGGGCCTGTGGTACTGGAATGCAGGCTGTTCATTCTTCAGCCCAAATTGTTACTAATATTGTCAGTATGAGCGCCTGCACTCCTTCACAAAACTACCCAAATCATAAAATTATATTACAGGGCCATAAAATCATATTACAGGGGAAGATCTAACTCTCTTCACAGTATTCTTACCAGAAGCAATTGTTCTACTGAGATAAATGGTGTCTGCCTAATAATACAAAATTTATATAGGTGAACACAGAGCAGTCAGGCTGTGCAGAAGCTCATACTGGCTTTGCAGCATCCTCTCCATCTCTTCCCACATGTAGATTTGCAGTCATGATGTTTCTCTAAATAGGATCATAAAATATTTGTAATAATGTTTTATATTAAAAGAATAGTGTAGTTATTATTGTAAAATATACCTGCTTACTCTTGTGATATTCATTGAATTGTTTCTTTATGATGCTTTTAATTAATAAATGTATTAATTTAGCCCCTGTAAAATACTTTTACAAAATGAACAGATTTGTGGATTTTAAAAATTGACCTAGTACTCATGAAGAACTCCAATTAATCCCTTGGTAAAGGAGCCTTAAAGGAACCACAGTCCACTCTTGGAGATGGTTGTGAAGATTTTCAGAGGAAACATTTTTTCCATCTACTCTTGTCTGGTTTTAAAGCTTCTTTATTGCTGCACACCTGGACCAATCCAGAAGACCCCTGGAATGTGTAGAAGTTTTACCTAAGGATAAATGAAGTCTTAGCCTCAGACACCAGGGACAAGACAAAATCTCAACAATAATCAAATTCAAACTCATTGAGTGGTGCTTGGTTCCTCTTATTAAGGATCTTTCAGATAATTTGCAGAGAAGAAATTGATCTTTTGCATTGAATTGATTAATTTGTGTGTTTTCTATTGCACATGACTAAAAACAAGTATTGTCTCCTTTTATTTTTAATGAAACAAAGGACTTCACAATGACTTTATATCTCAGACACTACTGGAAGGATGAGAGGCTCTCATTCCGCAGCAACAAAAACAAAAGTATGACTTTTGATGGACGGCTGATAAAAAAGATCTGGGTGCCTGATGTGTTTTTTGTGCACTCCAAAAGATCTTTCATCCATGATACAACTGTGGAAAACATCATGCTCCGAGTGTACCCCGATGGCAACGTCCTCTTCAGCCTGAGGTGAGGAAATACCCTTCCCTAAGAGCATCCATGGCTGCAACTGTCATGTAGTGGCTGTAATTGAAATGACTGGAAATATTTGCAAGTAATTACAAGATTCTCATACTGGGCTGGCATTAATCCCCTGGCAGCACATCATGGGAAACTGGTGTGACAGTGGGAAAATTAATTGAGGATTGAAAATGTATTTTTTCTATCATTCAGATATTGTTTCCTGTCAAGGGGGTTAGCAAGTGTTAGTTCCTTGCCAGTGGCTCTAGCACTATTGCTACTGAGTACAGTAAAGGCCAAAATTATTAACTAATTTTAACTAATTATTAACTAATTAACTAATAATTTTGGTAGTTTTGTTTGTTTTATTCTTTTTCCTGAGACTTTTAAAACTGCCTCAGCTATTTTCACCCTGGCTTAGCAGTTAACATGCCAGTGATAGAAACCAGGGCTCTAGATAGGCACAGAGAGCAGATTTTTGGTGCTGATAACACCAGTGTTGTGGGACTAAAAGGAACTGGAAAGTGAAACAGCAATTCCAGAACAGGAATAGCAAGGTCATTAATGTGTCTCCCTTCCCTCTGTATGTTACTGCTTTGCTTTATGAAGGAGATTTGGATGATGTGGCAGAAATAGTTTTAATGGAGCAATTTTCCCCCTAGGGTAAGGGATCTGAGGCCTGTGCATTGCTGAAATTCAGTTTGGCACTAATTAGCTCTGAGCACAGCAGTGATATTTCACCCAATCTGGACAGTTTGAAGATTTATGGAAGCATTTGAGATTGTGGCTGTGTAATAATCGTTGCAACAATTAATGAATTTATCTCCTCTGTCATGAGGACATGCAGAAATCCTCACAACAACTGTACACCACTTTAAAGCAGTGTATGTTCAAGAGTCACACTGACAGTAAGGAACAATGAGGTGATGTGCTTTTTATTGCTGTATAATTTCCATAATTCTTGAGAAGGAGGGATCAGAGGAACTATACCCCTTCACTAAGGCTTATATCAGTGATTCTCCAAGTGAGAACCAGGAATTGTTCCTTAGATGTGCCTTAAAACACCCTTCTTTGTATTGCCAGTTTTACATGTAGTAAGGAAATTATATTCCAAATACTTACATGCAATAAATCTGCATATTTCACAGTTTTTCTTCAGTGCCTGGCATCCAGCATTTTATTGCAGCAAAGTGAAACCAAAATTCAGATCTGTTGCTAAAACAGACTTCCTTTTCCTCTTTTTCCATGTCCTTTAGCCAATAGCTGAAGGATGGAAACAACATCCATAGTTGGAAGTCCTATGCATGTCCCACTCTTGGATCTCATTTCAAGCCAGTAAAGTCTTATATTTGTAAAAATCCAGCTACAGTGTGGTTACTGAGCACAGGTTTCAAAGGGCACTTGTATTACCCCTCACTGAAATTCCTGTGGGATTCCATTTGAGCAAAATTGAAACATTGAACTTAACCATCAAATGACATGCAAGCTGTGACAGGAAAGGGAAATTTGCCAATATTTACCACATTTAATTTGCTGCCCATAGCAAGGTCAATTTTTTTTTTGTTCTTTATTAAATACAAAGGGGTATTTGTCCTCTAAACATTTGTGAAAAAGCAGGTGGAATGTGAAATAGGCTTTGCCTAGATTTCCTTAAGCTTTTTACAATATAAAGCATTTCATTTAAGAGGAGAGTAAGCTTCCAGAAATTGCAGCTAATATCTTTTTACAATTAAATATTATAATCATTCTAGCTGGGAAAACATCCCTTGAAATAATATTTGCTCTAATCTGTAATATTATCTACTTCAGTCTATGAGAAATCAAGTGAAGAAATGTGAACTCCCTTTGTTTATCTTTGTAATTGTAAACCTTCAAACCAAAATGTGTGAAAGGCTAATGAAGGATCAGGCCAAATATAGGGTTTAAAAATCAAAGGTAATGTATTTAATAATAAAGACTATTTATGTTTTTTTTTTTAAGATGGTCTCTTGCTGATTTAACTTTATTTCACCATCTCAAAGCTATTTTAGAGGCATCTAAAAGGGCAGAAAACCTCAATCAATAGGATTCTAAACAGCAGATTGGTACTAAGATGTGTGCACAGCTAAGAAAGTGTGAACTTTTTCATTTTCTTTCTGTTTTTCTCTTCTTTTCTGCAGAATAACAGTTTCTGCTATGTGCTTCATGGATTTCAGTAGGTTTCCTCTGGACACACAGAACTGTTCTTTAGAACTGGAAAGCTGTAAGTTTAATTCCTAATTATTCTTCACATGTGCATTCTTACCAGCACTCCCTCTTGTGCATAATACCTCTTTCACTTACTTTGATGTGTCACCTGAACCCTTCAGCATATACATATGAGAGTGTAAGCAATTTCGGATCTTTCCAGACCTCAGTGAGCTTTGGGAAGGTGGAAAAACCATGATGCACCCTGCTTTATTCCCACTGGTATATATTCCAAGGCCTAAATCTAAAAATCTCTCAAAAAAACATGAGGGTTTTTTCTTTGAGAAAATAATTGCGCAGATTAAAAGTAAAATAAAACGTCAATATTTGACTTGTTGGAAAAATGAAGATGGGTGCTTGTGTTACTGTGAAACATCTGCTTTTTCACCCCTGCCTCAGTTGGAAGCTGCTGGCAGGGCACAGGGCTGGGCTGCACTTGGAACAAGATGGAACATGCTCCTGACAAACTTTTTCCGTGCCAACTGACAAATTGGTGTGAAAAGTGTTTCTTTGGGGTTTACCAGATTGCTTGAGTGGTCTTCTCTCCCTAAGAAAGGAAAGAGGAAGTGATTAACTTTAGTAACTTTATAACTTCAGTTTCTGCTCTCTCACAGATGCATACAATGAAGATGATCTGATGTTGTACTGGAAACATGGCAACAAGTCCCTGAGCACTGATGAGCACATCTCCCTCTCCCAGTTCTTCATTGAGGAATTCAGTGCTTCCAGTGGACTTGCTTTTTACAGCAGTACTGGTATAGTAAGCCCCTCTCCTCAGAAGAGAGCAGCACAGGATAAAATCATGCAGAATGTCTTTCACAATCAAATTATTTGCTAATAAATGAAGTGCCTGCTGAGAGATCAGTTAGAATAAGGTCTTGTCAGTCTGGGGCCTTGGTTCTCTTTGCATTACCAATATAAAACTTTATTTTGGGGAAAAAAGGCCATAATAATACTTCTAACTTCATATTTGGCATTAAGAACCTGAAAAAAAAGCACAAAAAATCACAAAAAATGTGCTGTTCTGAGCTCTTGCAAAATCATGGTGCTTCTCTGAAAGCCTCTGGAGTATTGAATTTACAGGAATCTTTATGTCCTGGCTATACAGAAAAGCTTGAAAATGGAAATCCTAAAGGGCCAGATACTAGAAAGCAAACAAGAGGAATTCCAGTGTGTTTTACTAGCTAAAATATCCTCAGTTTTGGAGCTGTGTAACATCACTAAGTCTGCTAACTGGAGGATTTTCAAATGAGACTATTACCTGTTCAGGTCTAATTAATGATTTGCTTAATTTTCATTGTTTATACATATAGTTGCAGGGAAAAAATTCCCTTCCTGTCAGTGCAACATAGTTTAAATTCAGGTTGATCTGCCCCAGACAGGTTTTATTTCTCCCTGTAGATCTTGCTCTATACCTTCTGGAAAGCTGCACAAAGCTTTAGGAGTTCATTGTTTGATTTCATGCAGGGTGAGGGTTTTTTTCCTTGTATTTTACATGAAATTATAAATTTTGAAACAATTCTCTATGTAAGTAGTCTAACCATAGGTTTTTAACCAAAGAAAACAGCACTCTTGCTATTGTACTTTACAGTCTGAGTCAATTCATTTCAGTTTGGTTGTTGCCCTTTATATCAAAACAGATGAATAAAAGAGAAATTACTCCATTTAATATGATGCAGTGCACAAGTCTTTGGAAAAAAGCCTTTAAAGAAAGCAACAGATATATTTATTTGGTGTATTTTATTTACAGGTTGTTTTCTTTTTGTTTTCAAAAGAGGGCCATTCATGTTTGTGGTGGCTGCTACTGAATGCAGAAATCCCAGTTTAAATTATGATGCAGCCTAAGCAGTGAGGAATTCACAGCTTGATAAGGTTCTTCACCCTTATCTCCCGCTCCTGTGTGAGCTAAGGACAGAGCTCCATCTTTCAAGAGCCACTGTCATGTGGATACCCTGCTATGATAACTGTGCCTTGCTGAGAGATGCCTCAAATTTGTCCTTGTTGCCAGAAGGAGACTGGGATATTTTCCACCAGACTGGGTCCCAGGAGCTCAGCTGGCTTCTTTCTGCCTTGCTATTCTCATCAAAAACCACTCAAGGCAAGCAAAGAGAGCCATGTGCACAGCAGGGCACCCTCACAATGGCCCTGCACCCAGGGCTTTGCAGCACCTCACAGCATCTTTGACTTTGCAGAGTGTAACTTTACACTTAACATGCACAGGTTCTGTTGGTGAGCTTATTCAGCAGCATAAAGGTGAAAGCAAAGACTTCTTTTAAGTCCCAGGGACCACTGGGAAGCATGTGAATAATGCTTGTAGCCTATCTGGTAATCAGAATGCTGTCCTTTGTGGGCTTACACTTGTCTTTGAGGTTTGGTTTTGTTCAGGAGGTTCCACTTTCTCTTGGTTTTTTGTTTCTTGTTGGAAGCAAATTTACCCTCCAAGTAAATGATAGTGAGAACAAACAGCAGCACTGTAATGAGAGTCATCATTCCCACAAAGCAGCTTCCTGCATTTCAGGTTCTGCATCTCCTTTCCTGTGAATCTCAGTGAACACCACCTATGGTGTTTAGGCTTTTGGAGTTCCCAGACCTCCAGAAGAGCAACAATTTAAATCCTGTTTAGAGACAATAATCTTTAAAGCAAAAAACCTTCTCCACAACTGAAAACACAGTAGAACATTTAATATTATTTGGGGTTCATTTTGATATGTTCTTCTCTATAGAGTCACTCGTTGTGATGGCAGGACTGCTCCAGGACGGGCTCACAGATGCCTCTGTCAGTCCTGGACAGGCAGATGCTCTGCAGGCACCCACTTGTGCCTTTTTACCTCCCTGAAACCTGGTTTCCCTGCCGTGGCAGGAGGTGCAGCACGGATGCAGTGCTGCACAGGGAGAGCACGCCCCAAATTCACTAGATGGCACCCTGTCCTCTAAAGTGAGTGCTGGGCTGGCAGGCAGGCAGCTCCCCCCCAAAAAAAACCCCAAAAAAACCAAAAACCAGGAAGGAAGGGCTGCTTCTTGTCAGGTAATTCAGGGAAGGCAGGGTGTTGGCATCACTGCACAATTGTATCCTGTCTGTATTCTCCTGGCAGTTTCACTTCAAGTCTATTTGATTTTTTTCAATTTCCCAGCCTCAGTTATAACAGAGTGTTTTAGACATGCTCCCATAAATGAGGGAGGATGGACAGTTTGTAAAGCACTGTGTAAAACTACGGTGCTGGCAACATTTCTGAGGCATTTACTGCCCCTGCTGTGGGTACACCACTCCTGCCAGAAGGAGGGGCCAGCAAACAGAGCTCACAAATAACACAGCTCTCTTCTCTTCTCCCCCAACCTGTTCCTCTCCCTTTTTTTCCCCAATAGGTTGGTACAATCGACTTTTTATCAACTTTGCACTCCGCAGACATATTTTCTTTTTTGTGCTACAATCCTATTTCCCAGCCATGCTGATGGTGATGCTGTCTTGGGTTTCTTTTTGGATTGACAGAAGAGCTGTTCCTGCCAGGGTGTCATTAGGTAAATCTTTGCTGTATGTTCTTTGGGAGGTGTAGAATTGAGAGGGGAGGGTTTGGAGTTACCTTAGCTTATTTACACAGGACGTGAGCAAAAATATCAGATAATTGCCTGAACAACACTGTTATTACCTCTCTTGTCATTACCTGTAGTCAGTCTCTACATTTGGAAAGGGGATGTTTGTTCAGACTGGCTTTGCTATTTTTGGAAACAGCTCACACACCACAAAAGCAAAAAGGGATGATTCTGCAGATTTCCTGATAGAATTTTACTTAATTGCAAAACCTGGGTTTTCCTTCTCTCTTCCCAGCAAAGTAACATGTAGGAACAGGCAGTCAGATCCCTCCCCAAATCCATGGATCATTAGGTGTAGCCCAATCTGTGGAAAAGCTCTGCAGCTCTTCTTTTGCTCAGGAAACACTCACTGTCTTCCTACCAACTTGGAAACAGTTGCCTGTGTGGCAAAGCCTTTCATTGTGGGACACCTTAGAATGTTTGCTTTGGTGTCTTAGCTGTACAAGGCACACAATCTTCTGTGGAAGCCAAAAAGTAACTTCTGAACACCTCAGCTCAGGGAAAGAGGACCCATTACAGTGGTTTTTATAGAAGTTTGGGGTTTTTTTTTTTGTCACTGGTGAATCAGTGGATGTCACTCCAAGGCGGTCTTTGTTGTGAATATAATGCTGATGGCCTTGGAGTGAGCACATTTTTTCAAAAATTAGGATCCCTGAAGATCTGATGGGAATTTGTTATCTAAGGCAACCATAGTGCACCTTCAGATGTCAGGTTAAAATAAAGAAGCTCCTGTTCTTTCTTCTCACTGATGCTGGTCCCAGAAGCCAACTGTATGTTGCCATATTTCTTAGGCAAGAGAAAAAGCCCTCATTTTTCTCTGTAACTATATCAATCTAGAAAAAATAGGACTGTAGCCACTCAGATCCCTTTCTATTGGCACAGTCTAAAGCTATTAATACATGAGATATAAATCTCTTTGTTAATCTGTAAACAAATTATGGTACCTCCCACCTACTTTTATTAATGCATCTATGAATTCCTTTTATTTAGAAGAAATTTAACTTCATCTTTACAAATAAGTTTTTAATTCTCAGTAGGCAATTTTTAATGTTGTCAAGATGATTTTGCTGATCATGTTTTTTATGTATGGATTTCTGCAGAAGGTTATGCATCAGGAGTTCCATGAATAAAGCACATTTCATTAGCATAATCATACATAATTTATAGGAAACCTTAACAACAACGTTTAATAAGCCTAGCTCCTTGGCCTAGGGTATATGTACATTAAATAAATTGATTTCTTCTTACATGGTGTATTTCAAGCTCCATCCTTCAAACTAAAAAAGCTGCAGTGAGGTAGGGAGGAAGTTCTTGTATGTTCCAGTGGACTTGAACTGGTGTAGAACTGGAGAAGGGCTGCAGAGACTCAGCTGACAGTGCTGTCTTCCAGAGTTACATTGATTTCTTTAAAAGCAGAACCTGAGTTGAGTGTTTTTTTTTTTTTTTTCCTGAGCTGGAGCAAACCAAAATGAGATGAACAGCTGATGTTAGAGCAGAGATTGAAAAGATGAGGGTGAAATTTTGGTCACACTGAGGCAAACGATAATTTTTTCTTAGTTTCAGTGGCTGTAGCATTTTTATGCTAGATTGCTTTTAGAGAGCTGTGGAGTTATATTTGTTCTCAAAAGTACAATTTGAGAAAGGGTTGGGAGGGAAAATGATTCTTTAGTGATTTTCCTGAACAAGAAAATACAGAGTGGCAGCCCTGGCTCTGGGAAGTGAAGAATGGCCACAGCTTTCACCTGTGTGTGGCAGTGCCCAAAGCTGCCACAGAAACGTGTTCCTTGTGCTGCTCAGTGACCATTCTGAGCAGAGGGATGATTTAGTGCTCTCAGCATTGTGTGTGATGAGTCCTTCATGGTTCACTTCTCAGAGCCCATGTGAGGGAGTTGGAGGGGGTGTCAATCACACTTCCTCACAAAGCTCTGCTGTCCAAACAGAACCAGCTGGCCAGAACTGTGATAACCTCTCTCTTCTCTCTGGCAGGTATAACTACAGTGCTGACAATGTCCACCATCATGACAGGAGTAAGTGCCTCAATGCCTCAAGTGTCTTACATAAAGGCTGTGGATGTGTATTTATGGATCAGCTTCCTTTTTGTCTTCCTGTCAGTCATCGAGTATGCAGCGGTGAACTATCTCACCACAATTGAAGAGAGAAAACAACTCAAAAAAAGGGGCAAGGTACAACCCTCTGTGTTTTGTTGCCTTCTGAAAGCATCATGCAAGCCACAGAGTAGTCCTAGTACACCACTGTGATAACAGAACAGTAACAATCTCTGTCTCCACTCTGTATCTCACTTTCTTTTTTTTTCACTTGGGTGAAGGGAGACAAAGTGTCCTCCTCTCTGAGATCCTTAAAGGTCTGTGCTTTCTCTCCTTTCCCTTGTGGCAGAGCTTAGGGATATTTTTTTGCCCCCTTTTTTCCCCCTCAGAGGAATATAACCTTCCTTCTATTTTCAAATACCTATCAATCAAGGTATTTCTCCTGTCTCTGGAATAGACCTCAGCATGCCCTCATATGATATTCCTCCCTGTTTCCTGTTTTTTTTTTTTTTTTTGTCCCAAGACCAGATGAATGACAAGGTAATTTTTAGAAAAGTGTGCCTGAAGCAGAAATAGCCACAAGTTAAACATCTGCTTTCTGTGAAGCTCTCACTTAAAAAACCTTTGCTTGAAGAATATCCCCTCTGTAAACTCATTTGCTGGAATATCATGAGAGGAGGAGCACAGAAAGAATGCATATGTTGCTCACATGATTGGATAATCCCATCAAAAACCTACTCCCAGAAATGTTTGAAGTGTTTTCCCACAACTCCAGCTGCACAGACCTACAGGAGAGAGTAAGATTCCTCTGTTTCAGGAGCTGAGGCACGAATTGGCAGCCAGCAGCTGGCAATGATCAGGCAGACAAGTGTGTTTTATGGCATTTGATGACATTTCCTTGCTCATGTCCTGCTCAGGGGGGCAGGGCCCACAGAGAGCCATACTGTGGGACAGCCCTGTTCTCCACATGCTCAACACTGATGGTTTATTCATTTATGATTTGCCACAATGGCTCCTGCTAGTAACTCTCCCTTGTTGCCAGGCTTCAGGAATGTACAGCATGGACGCAGTGCAAGCGATGGCTTTTGACGGCTGCTACCACGACGCGGATGAGGACATGGACCTGAGTCCCTTCCCAGAGCCCTGTGAGGAGAATGAGACCAGGGCAAGTCAAACCAACATCTCCAATGCTGACACCCCTCGCCTGAAGAGGAAGAGATCTCTGAAGGGAAACGTGGGCAGGATTATTTTGCAGAACAATCATGTTATTGACACCTATTCCAGGATTATATTTCCCAGTGTATATATTGTGTTCAACTTTTTTTACTGGGGTTTGTACATATGAACAAAAATGCTTATAAGCAAGATTTTATTTTGTGTATGAGAGTTGCATCATACTTCAAAAATAATGCAACAGCAGTAGAGGAAAAGGTTACAATTTTCCAAAAGAGACTCCTGCATCAAACCTGGGCTGGTTTGGTCAGCAGCAAAACTCTTCATGAAAAGCTCTCACATGTCTGGGTTCTTTTCCAACTGGACTACGCAGAGCTTCACCACGGTGATCCCATGCACAGGCTCCACTGCAGTAGCACAGGAGCTGTGTGCTCACTAAGGGAGCCCTTTGTCACCCCCCTGAACAGACAGCAGCTCCTCCTGAGCTATTGCCCTGTCTGTGTCTGCACGCCAGCCCTTCCTCTCGAATCAGCCTCTCTGTTCTTCACCTGTGCTCCATTTTGGTCAGCAGTCAGCACCAACAGCTTTGGGACAGCCTTGGGATAGCTCCTGTCCTTGTTTCACTTCCCGCATTCCAATTTTCCTGGGCAACCCCTGTGCACCTCAGCAGCCTCTGCCCTCGGATGGGAACCAGGGGGAAAATGATGGCTTAGCAGTGCAGTAGGGACCAGCAGGAAGCCAGGCTGATGGGGCTTTGTAGATTGTGTATCAGCAACACTTCAAGAAAACCCTTCACCCTTGTCAGCTGTCCATGACTCTCCATGGGACCTCTGTTTGAAGAATCTGGCTCACAGAATCACAGAACTGGCTCACCAGTCCCTGAAGCAGCACAGGAATAACAAAGGCATTTCTGGACCCTGTGCACTTGCAGCCACTTCCCAGGTGGATGAGCAGTGTCCCCAGCACAAGCTGTGTCCTTCACGAGTCACCCACACACCTCTGCCTCACCTCAGCCTGCTGTAATCCCCTGCTTCCTGCAGAACCCTTGGCTTAGAAACACAGGCTTTGAGACAGAGATTTTAGACAACTTTGTCAAGAGAACAAACCAACCACGCCTTTGGTTCTTCTGCTTTCTGTTGCACGTGAACTTGGGGTTTTGCCTCCCTCCCTCTCGCTCTGGCTTTTGAGGTTGAATGTTCCAGTGAGAGAAGCTGCATCTGCCCCTTGCAGCAGTGATGCCCAGCATAGTTCCAGGAAATTAAAGGAAACAGCTGTGCCAAAACAGAGACACATACAGGAAAACTGTCAGTCTCAGATGAATTCTGCATGGAAATATCCTTAGATTCAGGCTAAGGAGGCTGAATTAAGGATATTCAGGGATAAACACAGAAAGTTTTCACAGCTCCAGAAAATAATCAAGATTACTTTTGTAACTTTCCCAAATAAGGAGCATTTTCCACTAAATTCCTTGGGTTTGTCTGTCATTTAATGAGCAGAGTTTATATTTACAAAGTCAGAACAAAATGATCATTTTGAAGTTCAAAATGATCATTTGGTGACAAAAAGTGTCACAAGCTAAATTCTTGGTCAAGTTTATTGGTCAAGGAAGTGGGAATAAATTTGGAAGCCTAAGCCACTCTCTGGTTTCTTTATTTACTTTATTTTATTTACTTACATTTTTTTTTCTTGTTCAATTTACTTATTTTCTTGCTCCCATCTTGTTTGTTCAGAGCATGGTGATGTCTCTTAACTTTTTCAAAGAGCTGCATTTGTCAAGCTCCCAGTTCCAGAGCTGGAGAAGTGGTGACACGGTGCCTGCTGGGTGACTGAAATCTCACGGAGTGAGTGGGACAGACCGCTGCCAAACAAATGTATCAGAGCTGAGAGAGCTTTGATACTTTTCCAGGAAATCCTGTCATGGAAAGCAGAACCATACCAGGAATGACAATGCTGGGAATGCAAAGCCAAAGGACACACAGGCTTTGGCAACAGTAAGAGCACACCAGACCTCCAGCTGAGCAGATGTATAGTGTAGCTGTGTATAAAAATACACCATCACAGCCTCGCTCCTGCACTGCCTTTGTGAGGCATCCTGCACAGATGTTCCAGATTGCCTGAGAAGATCCCATCTAGTTGCTCCAGACGTGTGTCTTCTAAACTTTTCACATGAACTAATATAACATCATTGTTTTCACATATTTATCTGCCCTACAAGAAGTATTTGTTGTGTAGCCAACAGTGAAGCCTCATCCTCCAACGGAGAAACGACTCCAAATCGGTTCCCTTTTCTAAATTCCTTGTGGGATTTGCAGCAGCAGAAGCCCTGCAGCACAGCATGCCCAAGCCCTGTGTAGGCTGCAGCAAACTGGTCCTCACATGGGGGTGTGGAGGAAATTCCTGCCTGCATTTACCTTCCAGGCACATCTGTACAGGTGCCAGAGAGCTGCAGAGCTTGCTTTTGGTGGAGAAAGCTGTTTTTACTTTCAGCTGTGCATGAAACCATTGGCCAGGGGCTCTCCCCACCCTGAGTACTGGGCAGGGGCACCTTTCATTAAACCAGGATGCTCAGACCTGACCCTGAACACTTCCAGGGATGGGATAGCCACAGCTCCTCTGGACAGCCTGTGCCAGGGCCTCACCAACTCACAGTAAAGAATTTTTATTTTCTAATATCCGATCTAATCCTCCCCTCTTTCAGTTTGAAGCCATTCCCCTTGTCCAGTCTCTACGTGTTCTTGTAAATGATGATGACATTTAACTGCATGCTTTTACATTAAAGCATATAATTTTTATTTTCTTAATGCAGTGACAGGGATGATATCAGGAAAAATTATGCTTAAAAAAATCTATTGCTTGTATAAATAGTAAAGGATAACAGACAGTATTTCAACAAACTATTTCTTGTCTAGAGGGTGCTAGAGGGCTGGCTAAGCTCCCATGACCCTGCGAGGTGTGTGTTAACTTCCTGACAGGTATGGTAATAAATACTTTCAGTCAATGTGTCTCTGCAGACCAGCACGGAAGTCTTTAAAAAGGTATTCACGAGTATTTCCATTCCTGCTGGTGTTGCAGCCAGTCCCATGCGTGGGTTTTATATCCCACAATATTTACTGTGAGTTAAAGCACCACAGGCATGATGTAAATACATCCTTGGTGAGTGTTCATCCCGATGGCACTCAGGCAGTTATGCTGAGGCTACTTTGTGGATTTCTGGAGCAGAAATAACAGCTTGTCACGATTTCTGTCATCAGCTGAGGTGCAGGATGTGGCCTCACTATTTTTAACATCTGCTGCTACACCCATCTGTAAGAAGAAAACATCCTGTGGGTGTTAGCGTAGGTGATGCAAACTTTTAAGTCCGGACAACTTCATTCTTAAAGATTTTATAGTTCTTCAAACTATCAGTGCACAAGAATAAAGCTTTAGCAAAGCCTACCTAACATATTTTTCTGATGTCATTAGCCAGTGTAAACGAAACCCTTAACAGGCCTCTTTAGTAAAGGTAATTAACAATACTTTTGGAACTTTTCATGTGCTCGGTAAGGATTCTGAAGATTTCTTTGAGGGAGCTTCAGAGGGACTCTGGAACAGGATTTTGGTCCAGGAAAAGATCGCGCAACTAAAGCCTAGACACTCTTGTGCGTACAAAGCAACATTTAATCCTCTGAATAACTTCAGCGGAGACACCGTGGCGCTCCCGCTGGAATACACGCAGGAATTGCACTGGAGCAGCGCCGCATTTCCTCCCGCCCGCCCGGAAGCGCCTCCTCCCGTGACACCCAGCGCGGCAGCGACACATCCTGCCCGGGGGCAGCCCGGCCCCAGCCCGCTCCGCTCCGATCCGGTCCGATCCGGTCCGACCCGATCCATCCCCTCCCTCCCGCCCGCAGGGTGAGTGCGGGGCTGCGGCAAGGCCAGGGCAAGGAAGGGGAAGGGGGAAGGCGGCGGGGCTGCGTGTGCCGGAGCCACCGCGTGTGCCCGGAGCCGCCGTGCCCGCCTGTATTCCCGCTGCTTCCCACGGAGCGAGCCCCTTGTGCTGCTCGGATCGTGTCCCGGGCTGCACCCAAAGCAGCGTGGCCTGAGGGAGGGAGGGAGGGAGGGGATCCTGCCCCGTGAGACCCCACCCGGAGAGCTGCACCCGGCTCCGGGGTCCCCAGCACGGGAAGCACCGGGAGCTGTTGGAGCCAGTCCAGAGGATGCCACCAAAATGATCAGAGAGCCGCAGCGCCTCTGCTGTGAGCACACGCTGAAGGCTGGGCTGGTTCAGCAGGCTCTCCAGGGATATTTTTGCAGCCTTTCGATACTTTAATGCTCTAAGAGGGACAGAAAAGAGTTTTTACCAGGGCCTGTAGCAACAGGACGGGGGGAATGGTTTTACATTGTAAGGGGGTAGGTTTAGATTAGATATAAGGGAGGATTTTTTCTGGTGAGGTTAGTGAGGCCGTGGCAGCTTGCCCAGAGAAGTTGTGGCTGCCCTATCCCTGGATATGTTCAAGGCCAGGTTGAATAAGGCTTTGACCAAATAGATTGTGTGAAAGGTGATCTCTTCCAACCCAAACCAGTCCTGGGTTTGCAGTTGTAATAAATAACCAAACACTACAGAGAAGCACATGGTGTAAATGAAGCAGAGTTCTGTGAACAGTACATATTTGAATTTAACTTCATTGGATTAATCTGAGCGAGCTGAGAGGTTGAAATGATGCCTTTAGGTCTGGAATTCAAAACCATCAAATCAGGGTTGGTTGCATTTGTGTTCCTGACATTTGGGGAACACCAGTTCTAGATCCTAATGCCATCAGCATCTTCAGATCTTGCTGCCAAGCAGGGACTAATTTTCAGTCTTTAATTTTTTAAGCATTCCCTTGCCTCATGTAGTACAGTGGCTTTTTGCAGGTGGGAATGTCCATCCTGCTGGGAAGGTGGTGAGGTGAATTCCCTCCTGCAGGACTGAGGTGAGCACAGGATACTGCTGAGGGACAGGCTGCTCCAGGAACTGCTGATGAAGCATTGCCCAGGAGCTGGGGGACCTGCAGGGTGTCCTGCTGCACAGGAGAACTTCCTGCTGCTTGGAAGTACCACCCACAACTGGAGTTTGGGTTTCAGGATGAGGGATCTGTGCTGGCAGAAGCATCTCAGTACACTGATAGCATTTGCTTTTGGGAGTAAAGGTGCCATTTTTAGTCAGCAGTGAAAGCATCAGCATGTTCTTTCTGACTGCTCGTGGGTTGGCTTCTCAGACTCGCTCAGACATGCCCAGAGTCCCTTTGGGTTTGGCTGCCAGGCTCTGCTGCTCCAGGCCTTGGGCTGGCTCATCCTCGGATGCTTAGCTCAGCTCCCCAGGCTGCTGCTGCTGCTCTGGGGGAGGAAATGCTGGAGCAGACTCCAGGCAAGTCTGTCTGCACATGGCTTAGACCTACTGCTAACTCGATTTGTGCCTTAACTTTCCTGAGAACTTGGCAGCTAAACCATTTGTGAATTGACTCTTTTGTTCTTGCATAATTCTACACAACATACTGTGGAAAAACAAAGTAAATGACTTTCAGCTTTAAAATTAAATATCTGCACTTGTATGAAAGAATTATTTTTATTCTACATAAACCACAAAGTTTGACAGCTTGGCAGAAATCAAAACAGAATCTTGGCATTTTGGTTTTTAAAGTGGTACAATTTTACAAGTTTTAAGCTTGTAGATTTAGTAATTACATAGCATCAACAGAAATGCATAAATGTTCCCTCTTTTGTAAACTGTTACTGTTGAAGGAACTGTAATAAGAATACAAGTTTCTGATCCTGCCCCCTCTCTCTACCTTGCTCTGCATATTGCCAATCAATCTCTTAAAGATGAGTTGATTTTTTAAAAAATAATTTGCAGCTCTTGCTACATGTCCACTTGCCCACAGGTTCTTTGTGTGGGTGAGTTCCTGCAGTGGTAATGATCCACTGGGTTCCATCACATGTTCTTTAGTACAAACCCAGCCGTGGGTGTGAGCTCCTGTGAGCTCCCAGCAGAGCCCTTTGGAATTTGCTGAGGTTTGGGAGAAGGCTGGGAGCAATTAGTGACCCCTGAAGCCACAGGTGTGCCCAATATACTGTGATATCCTCCTGGGTAGGGCAAGAGCTGCTGCCCTGGGCTGTGATCTCTTGAGGTTGTGTTGTAGGCTGATTGTTCTGGTTTTCTCTCCCCCTGGACAGGAAGATGCCCAAGAAAGGAGGGAAGATTGCAGACGTGGCAAAGGAAACACAGGCTCAGTGCAAAAAGCCCAAGTTGGACGCAGCTGCTTCTCCATCAGTCCTGAGTTTTGAGAGCCCAGACAGCCTCTTCAGGAGCCTGATCTCTCCCATTGAGGAAGAGGAGTTTTTCAGGGACTACTGGGAGCAGAAGCCACTGCTTGTTCAGAGGAATGATGAGCTGGTGGCTGCTTACTACCAGTCCCTGTTCCAGCTGTCCCACCTGCAGGAGCTGTGCAGCCAGGGCCTGCACTACGGGCGAGATGTGAATGTCTGCAGGTGTGTCAGTGGGAAAAAAAAGGTTTTAAATAAAGAAGGTAGAGTGAATTACATGCAGCTGAGGAAGGATTTTGACCAGAAGAAGGCAACAATACAGTTTCATCAACCTCAGAGATTTAAGGTGGGATTGTTTCATTGTAAATAATGCAGTTAATACTTGCTTGATTAATGCAGTGTGGCTTTTGCTGAGTGGCACTAGACATGGCTTCATGTCTGCCCCAGGGGAGGTTAGCATTGATGACCTGCTGAAATCTTTACATGAATTGTATTAAAACACAGTTTATATTTCTGCACTGCCATCACGTTTCAGTGCTCTGCAATAAGAACAAAGTCTGATTCATGCTGTAGTGTTTTTCTGTAATATTAAGTGTGCTTTTTAAATGCATATTTGATGATTAGGCATCTGTGCTTAAATTATCTCTTCTTCCCCACTTTTTCCTTGTCCAAACAGGGATTTTTGTACCACTTCCCCTTAATCAAGGATGAGGTGTGAAACCATGTCAGGTATTTCCAGGCCACTCCACCTTTCCTGCCAATGGATTAGCATTGAATTGCACCATGGAAGTGACCACCCCATTTTAGCTGAGTGTCCTCAATCTTTGTGCATGGGAAGGAGACAGTGGTGCTGCACTGTTGTAAAGGACTTGGATACTTGTAGGTACTTTGATTTAGGCAGTCCTTTTTTGTCCCAAGGTGTCAGCACAGTCTAAGGCCCAAATAAGGACCCAAATACCCAGCTGGGTCCCACCTGTAATGTCACTGACTGATCTCAGTTATTGGCATCTCCTGATGTTTCCCTGTCACATGTTGGGTATGAATGAGTAAAGTTTGTGCTTGAGCACGAACAATTGGGGCCACTTGTAAAATGTGTCTAACTTTTGTGTTATTCTGTCTTTGATGCAGATGGGATGAGGGTGCTTTATTCTGTTTAGGCTCATTTTTGCCTGATTTTGCAGTCTGAAGTTGGTACAGGGAAGAGAGCAAACATCAGTATTCTGTTGAGACACCAGAGTTTTTGGCTTACCATTACTTTCATGGCAGATCTCCTTTGCTAGTGCAGTTGGGGAGAAGCTGCTTCCCAGGCTGTGTGTTCCTGTGGGGATGTCGCCATTCTTCCCCAGTGATGGGCTGGTGGCAGCCAGGCTTGGCTGAGCTCTTCAGTACTAACAGCAACTTTTTTTTTTTTTAAATAGGAGGAGCTGTGGAAGATTCAGGAGAAGCTGGAGTGTTACTTTGGGTCTCTGGTGGGCTCCAATGTTTACATCACTCCCCAGGGGTCTCAGGGCCTTCCCCCTCACTACGATGATGTCGAGGTAGGACAACATCCCCTTGTCTGTGGGACCCTTTTTGGGCTCCTCTGTGTGTGCTTCCACCTCTCCCCCACAATAAACATTCTAGAAAGAGTTCTGGTTTTCCACTGAAAACTTAGGGTAATTATTTGCAAGTGTTTCCTGATATATTTTTGTACTAATAGTAATGCCTAAGTTTAAGTGACTGGAGAGGAACAGGGATTCTGAAATTCAGGATAAAACAGATCACACTTCACAACTCTCTGTTGTCTCTAAATAAAGTACAAGAATTTAGTTAAAATGTAAATTTGTGCATTTAGATATCTACAAGGTGATGTGAAAGGAATTGTATTTGCTGTGCTGTGGAGTAGCTGAGGGCAGAGAAGGGGAAAATCTGTATTTGTCAGAAAAGCAACCTCTGCCAGTATTTCTGGCCCTGGTTCTGGCTTGGTTCCACAGACTTTGCAAGTCAGAGGATAAATTAAAATACCTGGTGAGCTGGGTGTGTGAGGGGCAGCAGGGCTTCCTTAGCCCCCCCAGAAAATTTGGATTCATGGTCCTTTGCAGGTGTTCATCCTCCAGCTGGAAGGAGAGAAGCACTGGAGGCTCTACAAACCAACAGTGCCTTTGGCTCGGGAGTACAACGTTGAGCCAGAAGAGAGGATTGGGAGTCCCACACATGAATTCATATTAAAGGTATTATAATCTAACTGCTTCAGGTGGGCTGGGATGTGGTAGCAAGAAAAGTAATCATGCTTGGTAGGCTCTTAGAAGTAGCTGATGTGACCAAGTTTAAGGACCATAAGGTTAAAATGGAATCAGATTTCATCAGTATTGCTTCATAATCTTTCTCTTTTTGCTGGTGTTTATAGGACAAGCCATGAGTAAACTGATTTTTCCTTTGTGGAGGCAATTTCATGTGCTTTGCACGTCTTTCTTGTCTCAACTTCCCCGATCTCTGTTATTCTCTGTGGAGATATTTAATTTACATAGGTGAGAAGATAGGGAGGAGGAAGGTTCTATTTCTTTTTTTAAGTGTTTTAACTAAAATTTCCAGACTGTTTGACTTTTCTTGTGAAACACTGGCCTTTTCTTTTGATATGATCTGAACAAATTCCCAGGGCACTGAATTACCAGCAGATTCATCTCTGCTGAGTCTTTGTCCCCTTCCTGCAGCTCAGCAGGACTGTGCATGTTCT
Organism: Molothrus ater; assembly: GCF_012460135.2. Classification (NCBI taxonomy): domain Eukaryota; kingdom Metazoa; phylum Chordata; class Aves; order Passeriformes; family Icteridae; genus Molothrus; species Molothrus ater. The sequence continues at coordinate 112,268,956 of NC_050479.2, forward strand.
AGCATGTTAAAAGCTCGTGTTTGCTGACAGGTGTAGAGCAAATATTGACAGTAGGTTGGAAAATTTGAGGTGCTGGACTTCAGGCTTAGAGTGCTTTATGTTCTTAAAGTGTACATTGGAGAATTGCTCAGTGTTGTGATTTTTAAAGAATATATATTGTCAGTGTGTCTGCTCAGAGTTATTTTCTCTGGACTACAGTAAGGTTTGACCAAGTGGCCTAAATGTATGAATTCTCTGTCATTTTCCTGCAGCCAGGTGACTTGCTGTACTTCCCAAGAGGGACTATTCACCAGGCTGACACTCCTCATGGCATCTCCCATTCAACACACGTGACCATCAGCACCTACCAAAACAAGTAATTCCTCTTTATTTCTTCTTTTGTATGGCTTTCCTCTGCCAGGTGATGTTTGTGTATAGTACAGACCTGAAGCTGGTGTTTCAAAGAAATGATGTCCTTTTTCTTAAAAAAATAACCTTGTAATGAGCTCTGCTTGGGTCTTTGCTGTGTTCATCCCATTCAGCCCTCGTGTGGTTTGTTTTCCTGTGGGTACCACAGGGCCAGGGCATGTCAGCTTCCCCCCAGGGATGTGCTGACATGGAATATAGGTAGACACCCCACTATTACATAGGTGCCCTGCTGCTAGGGACAGAATCTAAGTGTTGAAGTAGCAGTAATTGAAGTTTTGGGGTTTGGGAGAAGGAGGGGAGTGAGACCATTGTTATTTGAAGCAGCCTCTTTGCCAGGTTTTCATGCATCAAGCTTGATTGCTTTTTAATTGCTTTATTTATTATTTAGCAGCTGGAGACTTTAATGTGGAAGATAACGTTGCATCTGCAAACTCACTGTTGTCTTTAAAAAAACCCTCAGCAGTGGCCGAAGTTGCTGTTCATTTCATAATCCAGACAAAGAGCCATGGGTTATTCCTTTTATCAGCTTTCCTCCTGTATTTGATGGTCACCCACACCTCTTTAGACAAATTCTTCCATGCAAATATTCTCTGCTAATCTGTGGTTTTAATTTTCTACCCCATGCATGAGAGTCAGATTTCTTTTGACACAGGTCAGGTCCTTGTCCCCCCCATTGAAACATTGTTATCACACAGGGGAAAATGCTGTTATTGCCACCTTATCAGCTCTCAGGTGCTGGGCTTGGAATTATTGGCCTGATTTAGGAATTGGGAAGGATTTCTGTTAGCTGCAAAACAGGGTAGAACCAGTCTGGGCATATTTTAGGTGAGATGAATCTCTGACCACCAGCTGTGCCACTGTGGAAGCCCAGGGTGTCAGTGCTGCTGGTCACTCTTCCTGTGGCCAGTGTGCACAGCAGGGTTTGTCCAGCTGGATCTCTAGGGATTTATTGGGTGCTGGGAAGCCAAGGATTCAGCTCCTTGTAATGGGATTGCTGGAGATCTGCAGCCTTGTGAGGATCAGTGCAGTTTCTCCATGGCTGCACCAGCCCAGGCCAGTCCAGTGCGTGACTTGTCAGGAGCACATTCCCTGGGGATGTCTGCCATGGCTGAGCAGAGAGCAGCAAAAGCTTCAAAACTGCTCTTCTTCCCAAGTTAAAAAGTGGAATCATCATCCATTAAGGTTATTGGCAGTGAAGTGTAAGAGCCTTCCTCTGGCCCTGCTGTCAGCAAGTGTAGGTAAAATAAGCAGCAGTCCTGGTGTTTTGATTTGGCTTGTAGGTGGAAGTATGATGTGGAAACATTTCCTTGGAAAATTGAAGAGAATTTGAAAATAGCTGTGGAGGTGGCACTTGCAGGTATTTTTAGGCACCAAGACAAAAGGGACATCTCTGTGTAAGCAGAGTTTGTCTGGCCCAGATCCCAGCAGGCAGAGAGGTGTGCACGTGTGGGATAAGCAGGGCAGTTTGGAAAAGCAGTGGGTAGCTGGAGACATTTGGAAAGTGAGGGCAAGAGAAGCACTAAGAAGTAAATGTCCTATTCCTTTTATTGGCCAGAGTTCTTTCTTCCCACTGGGTGGCAGACAGTGAAACATTTGAGTAGACATGATAAAAAAACCAGGAGACTTTAATAATTGTTTTATATATTAACACTAGTTAGGAACAAAAAGTAAGATATGTGTTTTGTTGCAGTGAACTATTTCAGTAATGTTTTTTCTTCTTCCTGTCCTTCAGCTCATGGGGAGATTTCTTACTGGATGCAATCCCTGGCCTGGTGTTTGATACAGCAAAACAGGACATGGCATTCAGGACAAGCATTCCAAGGCAACTGCTCATGGTTAGTAGGTGGGACTCAGGGAATAATGGTGCATCCAGGTGATCTGTCAGAAAAAGTTCTGTCAGGCCAAGCTTCTCAATCTTTAAGTCAGTAAAGCTGTGAATTGTTCTGGAACTTCCTTACGGTGGTCCTGTCCTGCTGCTTCAGCTTTGATGCGTGAACAGCTCATGGGGAATGTCTAAAAGAAACAAAACTTGGTTTGGGACTGAACAAAGATAAAAGAGGATTGTCCAGATTTTCACTGCTTTGCTGCACTGCTTTAGGCCTGGTCTGTTCACCTTGAATCCTTTGTGGATGTTTAGCAGGTGAACACAGCTGACTGCACCAAAAAGCTGAGCAGCCTTCTGAGAAGGCTTGCAGACAGTCTGGAGAGCTCCAGGGAGCTGAGATCATCCGACATGAAGAAGGATTTCATCACGCACCGCTTGCCGCCGTGCCTGGGATGTGACTCTGATCCTTTGACTCCAGGTAGAGTTTGAACTTCCCAAAGCTGATGTGATGGTGGGGCCTGAGTCTGCCTCTTAAAACTTGTAGCATTTCCTGACAGGCCATTTCCATCACAGTCTAGGCCGGCTTTGTGTGGGGCTTGGCTCTGTGTGTGTTTGCACACCTTTCTTGGTCAATTCCCAGTGTCTGGTAGGAGAGAGATGACCTGTTTCCCTTAGATTGAAATAAAGGTTATCCTAGAATTTAAAAATCTTTCTCATTTCTCCTTCCACCACAAGTTTGAGAACTCATGGCTGTGGAAACACAGGTTAACAAAAAATCTTGCTACGAGAGAATGGGTAGTGCACAGGGGGCTCAATTTGTATCACGTCTGGTCTTTGTCCTTTTCTAAGGGAGAATTTATTCTTCTTAGGTGGGAAATTGCCAAAAATAGATAGCAAAATCAGACTGCAGTTTAGAGACCATGCTATCATCACTGTGGAGCCAGATCAAGAGAATGCTGTAAGTACAAGGAGCCCACCTTGTATGCCTGGGGTGGGGAGTGGGGGGCACGTGAATTGTTGCTCTGTTGTACTAAAAGGGTTGTGCAGTTGTGCCTGGTTGGATCCTGCATCCCATTATTGCTGTTAGGAGATCCTGGGGCTGTTTGCTGAGCACATTCCAGCCTTCTGGAGGGAGGCACAGAATTAGATTGTCTGTGATTCTGAATCACGTGGGGTAGGTCATTACAGCAGCTCAAATGGCCTCTATAGCTCTGGATAATAGATATTTAGAAAAAAATCTTTGTATTTAAGAACATGAAGGAGTTATAAAATTAGGGTTCCTGAGGAGAAGGAGGAATTCTCTTGGTTGCATTTAGTCTCCTCTACTGAGTCATGTTTGTACCTAGTGGGTGACAGTGGTACTTACCAGTTGTTCCACAACATAGATACTGGCATTTTGCATCATTCTGTGTTTACTCTGCTCCTTAACTGTGAGGGTTTATTAGTATGGAAATTATAGAAGTGTTTTTTTGTTATCTTAAAAAAATGGGGGAGGAGAAACACATGCAGAGGATTATCATGTAAGTGGTTTGTTTTTTTGGGTTGTTGGTGTGGTTGGTTATTTTTTGGGGGTTGTTTTTTTGGTTTGTTTTTTTCTTTATGAGTGGAATGTGTCCCTTCAAGAAAAAGATACCATAACTTTTTGATTTTTCTCCTCCATTTTATTTGTGTCCATATTGCTGTGAGACTGTGTAGGGTTTGGAAACTTTTTTTTCAATTTTATTGCACAGCCTTGACCAAGCACTGATAATGGGCATGTGATTTTTAAGAGACAAATCAGTCTCAGATTGGAGATTTATTGATGCACACCTGTTCATTAAGACTCTTCAGGAGAGGTGCCTTAAATGGCCTTTTTTCTACAGAGCATCAGTCCTGTGACTCCAGCTGGGTCAGTTTTAAGGCAGAAGGTTGTAAATAAATTTTCAGAGGTGTTTTGCAGAGTCCCTTCTTGCTGTGGGAGGTGGCTCTTTGGTCATTCAGCTGAGAAGGTGATGAGTTGCTTTCCTTGCTGGAGCAGTGGCCTCTGGAATTAAGGAGCTGGCACTGGAGTGAGGTGAGTGTGAGGATCACCTGTGACCATTTTCTTCCTGCTGTCTTCTAGGATGAAATTTGCAGGGAGATGGTTTATGTGTATCATTCCTTGAAGAACAGGAGAGAAACTCACATGATGGGGACAGAGGATGACACTGCCAGTGAGGACGGCCTGGCACAGGTTTGTTCCTGCAAACACACCCCAAAATTTATCTTGCCACTGTGGGTTTGGCTGTGTTGTTCAGCATCCAGAATTTTTCAGCCCATTCCCAGAGTACCAGGATGAGCTGAAACTGCAACACAGGCAGTGAATAGTAGAATTAAGTACTGTGATCTCATGCTTAATTAAACATTTGAGATGCTAATGGGATATCTTGTGCATGCCCCGTGGCCCAGTTAGCAAAGCTGCTGGAGCAACTAAAAGCTTCTCTTACTTGTGTGTCCTTCAGCAGGTGCTGTTGGAGGCTGCTGCAGCTGTAGCACACATTCCATGGGGATCACTGCACCTCATTTCTGTCACATTAAACCTGTGTTAGCTCCTGTATCCACTGGAACACCCTGTGTAGGGCTGCTCGCTTCAGCCTGGGGCAGGGCAGCACTGGGAGTGAAGAACTCGCTCTTCTGAAATGTAATTCAGGTCTGCACAACTCCAGCAAAGAGGCAGGGCAGAGCACAGCCTGGCTTTGGCTTGGCCAGTGCTGCAAGGCTGTTATTTTCCTTTTCAGGTAAATCTCACTGCTCCTTTAGAGCTGAGGCTGGACACTGGTACCTGGGCTGCACATAGATATCCCAGGACCTTCCTTCCTGCCCTTAGAAAGAGAGTTTGGGAATGAAGGCCCTCTGTGCTTCTGTGCCCAAAAACTGCATCTGTCAGCTAGAAATAAAGCTCTAAAATTATTGCTAAAATAATGGGCAGGGTTAGCAAGAGGGTAAATTTAAATTTTTTTTTCTTCTGTGTGGAAACCACAGGAGGATGTCACACGTGCCATAAACATCCCTACCTTGTAAAATGTGCTACAGCATGGAAGAGTTACCTCTAAGTAAAATAGCTCTGGCTAAAACTCTTACCTTTTGGGGGCTGCTCCCATGCACAGGAGTGTGCGGTGGGAATTGAGCACATTCCTGCTGCTCCCTCCCCCAGCCTCACACACTGGTGTATAATAAAGTCACTGCACTTTGCTGAGGGGTTTTTCTGTCTCTTTTTCCCCAGCAGACTCACGGGCTCCGTTTCCCTCTGTCGTACTTGGATGCACTGAAGCAGATCTGGAGCAGCAGCACTGTTACTGTTAAAGAGCTTAACCTTACCTCAGATGCAGAGAAGGAAAACCTTGCCTTGTCACTCTGGACTGAATGTCTGATTGAAGTTCTTTGATGCTTTTGTGAATTAGCTGCTCCTGGCTATTAGGCATCTCTTGAGACCAAGAGATTATTAAATTAGTTTTTTTTTTAATCCATCCAGCCTCTGGTTTGTAGTGCTAACAAAGCATTGCACTATCTTGGCTACTTTCTGGTGCCAAATGTTAGCTGTTATTCCACACTTCTGGGAAAAACAGGTAAGTGAGCCACAGCTCCAGGTGTGTGGCTGGATGAAGGCACTCCTCAGTACCCCCAGTGCTGTGGTGTCTCCTTCCCTCTGGAGAGCTGCTGGGATGTGGAGGGCATCTAAAGATATACATGGAACAGCATCCAAAACCTTGGGCATAAAACATTAACTTGTTTTTTTCATTTGTAAAGTTCACCAGCAGGAAAAGCTGTTTGATTGCCCTGACAGAACAAAAGCTTCCTGGTAAAAGCTGCATGTGCTGTTCCCACAGGGAACTTTGCCCAAGAAAACCCCTTTTCCCTCAGATGCTGCCAGCCCTGGAATAAACAAAGAATAATATTTATCCTCTACCTCCCCCAGCACCAATTTCAAGTGAAAGTAACCCAAAAACCTGTAGCTGGAATCTATATCTTCAAGAATATTGAACAATCTTCAATATTCTCTTGAATGGGTTTTGCTGAGTCTGGTGCAGTTACTTTAATACTTCATTGATTTTTAATATGCAATCTCACGTAACAGCTCAGCCATATATTCAATATACTTATCCCCCTTTTTTGGCTATTGGAAAAGAAATACTTTACAGGAATGTGCTCAACATCTGCTGAAAACTATTATTTAGTTTGTTTAAAAAGAATCCAACTGGCAAAATGTTTCTCCTGAAAAGTTTTATACAGTTAAAATATACATGCTTTAGCATTTTACATTCAAGGTCTCTTAAGTACAAAAGCCTGCTTTACTTTGTTATGTAACACGGAGACACCAAGTATGATTTAGTCATTCTTCATTTAAGAAACTACAACTTTTTACACAGGCTTTTAAAATTTCATATGGAAAGTCACATGCAAACACTTGATGTACTGACTTATAGGGAAAAAAGCTTAACAAGTGCTTTAGTTGCAAAAATATATACATACATTTGAGGATCTTACTCAAACAGCAGATTTATGATAATTTTAGAATGTAAAATAGTAAGTGCAAGTAGATTTTTTTTAAATAGTACTATATAGAACTCCATTTCATACAAAAATAGACATCCATATATTTTACTTCTATGGCAAACTTACGAGTTATGTCTTTGTTTGGGGATGATCCTGGTTGAGTGCCCAGCTGGCATAGCTTTTGGAATCTCAAATATCTGTCTTCAGCTAACCTGAACTCTTTAAATAATCCTAGAAATACATACCCTGAATGTACAAATGCTGGAAAAAATATATTTTCAATGAAGATTAATTTAGTGCTGCTGAAGCCAGGGAGCTCAGGGCCTTCTCTTCCATGTCAGGTGTTCACAGCCTTCCAAGGGGCTGTGGTTGAGCCAGGAAAAAACTTTTCAAGCATCACCTGCAGTCAGTGAGGTCTGGCTCTGGTGGAGCAATGGCTGTGGTTGCATAGTGTGGAAATTGAGGAGAGCCCTGGCACTCCAAGCTCTGCCCATCAGTTGTCCTTGGTGCCACGGTGCCCCTGATGTGCCCACGCTGTGCTGGGAGCATGAAGCCAGCCCTGGAGTGCAGCTGCTGGCACCTTTGGGAATACATGCCAAGGTGAGTTGGTTTTGGTGCTGTTAAAAGCAGAGAAGACAAAGGCTTACCAGTGTCACTTAGGGGCTGAAAGGCCCCTGTATTGCCTCATTTCACATGCTCAGCTGGAATTCCAGTTCCAAAGGTGTCTTTATGAACAAAAGAAATTGCATTTTAATGAGATACATGATTCAGGATCGCTTGGAGCCTAAACAGTTTCACTTGGGACATAAAAGCCCAGCACAAGTTCCTTGAAGCTCATCAGTGCATTCACTCCTCAGTGAGCTTCCAGCAGGGTGAGAGGAAGGTAAAGACAGCATTTCTGAAGAGCCTTTCCCCTCTTATCTCTTGCCCTTCCCATGCTGCAGAACCTCTGCCTGCTCTTTTGCATTTGCCTTTCATACTTCAGAGGAAGAGCAATGGTGACTTTCACAGGAACAGCCTCTGCAGCATCAGCTTCTCTGCAGAGAGACATTGGATCAACCTCCCATCTTCCAGATTTGTGCAAAATTCAGTTCTTTTAGGAGCTGGTGCTTGGCACAAAGGAAAAGAGAGAGGAGTTGCTGCTTATGGTTCCAGTGGTGTATGACTTCAGTAGTTGGGTTCTTTTTTCCCCTCTACATGTTGGTAGCCCACAAAAAGTCCATCTGTGGGGTGGATTTTACTCACAATATTTCAATATCCCATTTCTGTGAAGGTCTGTTTTCTATTGGCTGATTCATAATGATGTGATTCTTGTCATAGTAATTTCCTCCTTAAAAATAAAAGAAAGTCATGAAGGAAAAGCTTTTGAAAGAAATACTCACAAAAATTATACACCATCTTTGAGAAGTGTGACCAAGTAGGAAAATCAGCTGAAAAATTGGAATTCCATGAGGTAGGGGGCTGGTGTCTAAAACTGAGCAATGACAATTTTAACCAGCCTTCTTTTTTCAACTCCTTTTCTCTTTCTGAGCTATTCTGTGGTTGATTTTCCTTCACCACTTTGTCTTCTGTAACTTGCACTCCTTGCCATCTGCACTATTTAATTCCCCAAAGCACAACAGTTGATCTGATCAAAATAAACCTCTGGAATCAAAAGAGAAAGGTTCCTCCCTGCCCTGCTGTTTCTTGTCCCTCTGCAAACAACTGGACAGGAAATGTAGGATTCAGTTTCTGACCTTAAGAACAAAGGGGGGGAAAAAAAGCTGGACTATGGAAGTTAACCTTAATCAAAAGACACCTGTAAAACCTGTGAGCTGAGAGTTTTTGTTTTTAAATACCTTTAATATCAAGCACCAATTGCTCACTGAGGTATGAACTGATGGTTCCATCCTCATTGAGTCTCCACTTTTGCCTGTCCCTCCCATGTTCTGTCCAGAGGGCGACTTTGGCTCCAGGCAGGTCTCTGCCCCCAATGACATCCAGACAAGTATTGTTGGCCTAAGAAACAAGGAGAGCAGTGAGATCCAGGCCACAGAGCCTCACTTTTGTGCCTGACTTCTCTCAGGCATGGAGCATACGGCAGTACATCATGGGAAGCAAGCCAAGAACAGATTATTCAACACCTGACCAGCTGCTTGATCAAAGGTGGTGATCTTTTTTTAATGTTAAACCATCAGCTTTTTAAAAAATATTAATAAGAGACCATCAAGGGCAGCATTAGCAGAAAAGCACTCTGAAACTCACCTTGGACTTGAGGAGGCCCCTGCAGAAGAGCCAGAGCTGGGAGTCGCTGCAGCTGCGCGGGGCCGCGCACACCGAGGCCGCCCGGACGTCTGCCAGGCTCCCAGCCACGCTCAGGTACTTGCCCTGGGCCCTGTTCCTCACCCTCAGGTACACTGCTGGCTGCAGGGCAGTGAGGGAAGAGATTTACCACACAGATACCAAGCAAACTGATGTGAGAGGGCCTCCCCTCCACCATCCTCCCCCTCCATGTTCAGTCTTTGTTCTCAGTTGAGGACGTTCAGTAATTTTTTGGTTGGAAACCAACGTGCATGTGAAGCACAGTAAGTGGTTTTTCACATGCAGATGGGCAGCTATAAACAGCAATGGCAGATAGGTCTTTTTTCAAAGAATGTAATTATGGCTATAGAACTAATTCCTGTGATCTGCAAATATGCCCAGTTCAGCACATTTCACTCGTTCCACGGGCAGTAAAGGGGCTGTACTCACAAGCTTTTAATTCTTGGGACACAAAACTTACTGAGTTACATATCCAGCAACTTCAGCCCTCTCTAACTGGAATATATGCCAGAGAAATGCACCACTGTTTTTGAACATACATGGAAAACAGGGCACTGAGCTGGTATCCCTGTTTATTGGTTTACTCAAAAATAAAGAGGATTTTGCAGGGCTACTGCAGGGTTTGAGCTTTTGCTCTGTTATTCACTGATTTCAGTGCAAATAAAGAGCAGGGAGTTACAAAGGACAGCTCTGTTGGAACCCCAACTCCAGCACAGCTTTTTTTCTGGAAGCTTTACATCTCCTTTTTTTCCATATTAAAACAAACCCTGAGATACAGACAATAAAGCCTCTCTCCCACCAAGCATCCATAAACAAAACCTGTATCAGGACAGTGTTTAGTTACTCTTTGTGGTTTAGGGACCTGAATCTTTGAATGAGACTGAAATTGGATTTACCTGGGGTGAGACAGAGAAGGAAAACCTGATGGGAACTGCATGAGCTTTGCCTCTTTTGGAAATCCAGGCTACAGCACAATAAAATTTGCTTTTGTTTCCATTTATGTTAATTATGAAACAAGCCAGTGTGGAATTGGTTTCCTCATTATATTGTTATATGGCAAAAATGTAAAAACAGAGCATCCACAGAACATGAAATTCAGAAAAACAAAACTTGGCACCAAGAAACTGGAAATTATTTCCCTTTAGGAACCTAACACAGATCTCAGTAACTGCTACAAGAGGCATTTTCTGCTTCAGCAATCTTCAGTGGGTCCTCTGGCTGTCATTAGGCCTGATTTAAGGAGTACAACACACCCCAATGTGCTGATACCTCTGCACAAACCCCTGTCCATAAAAAACCCTTTTCCTCACTCAGTCTTCCAGTACCTGCTTCACAGGACGAAGGGAGCCAATCACTTTCCAGCCACTGTGTTCACTCCAGCTTGAAATCTCCCTGGGCTCCAGCAGAATCTGCTTGCCTAAAAAATTGCATCCCTCGTAGGCAATCCACCTGGATACACAAAACAGAACGTGAAAGAGCACTTGTTATCCACAGCAAAACTAAACCGGGCTCTTGGAAGCCCCCAAAGCTCTCCACAGTGATGCCTCTCTTTGTGTGCTGCAAAATGCCATCCATTTCAGTGGGATGACTGCTTTCTGTTGAAATTCAGACCTGTTTTCTGTCTGTCTGCCTAAAATTTATAAACTACACTTCCCATCTCCCCTTTCCCTCTCCATTTTTCCCCCCACAAAAAGGAGAACCTCTGCATGAGCCCAGATGGGAATAATGCTGGTTTCAGCAGGCCTGTGTTAGGAAACTAGGGAGCCACTAGGAAACCTGCAGCTTTGCCTGGTTGTGCATATTAATTATGAGAGGATCTCATAATTTTTTGTTACAGTTAAAGCTTTTTATACAGTTCCACTTGTCTGAAAACACATTACAGGTATTCACTCCAAACCCCACAGCCTGCTGCAGCAGATTTTCCTGTCATGAATACACCATGGACGTGGCTGAGTCCTGTAACACCCAGTTAAAGCAGTGGCTCATACAGACCCCTTGTTATCTGGGCATCTGCTCAGTGAATGCTGCTCACAAAGGCAGCCTCAGGAGCACAGATCCCTTCTGTTTGTATCAATAGCACATTGCTGTGTGGACAGTGACTCCTGAATGCCTGACTCATTAACTCCTCTGAGCACAAAGCAAGTGCTGGTTTCCCAGGTTACCTGTTGCACAGGTCAGCTGCCAGGAACATGAGGGATGGCCGTGCTCTGAGTCACTGAGAAAACACCCACAGCCTCACAGCCCCTGGAACTGCTTTTGCCCAGTGCCCACAGCTCAGAGAAACTGAGAGCCAGTCCTGCTCAGGGCTCCATGGAGGCTCAACTGTGCCAGCTGAGAGCTGCCTGGCAATGAGGCTGGGTCCCTGTTTCTTCAAACAAAGTCCACACCTCCTGACTAGCAGGTATTCAGGGCAGCCTGAGCACTCCTGTGTCTTCCTTATACTCTGAACACATTCCTGGCTTTTTTTCCCCTTGCAATGGTTTCTGTCAAGTCACTGAGAATTCACTGTTAACGTTACTCTTGGAGCATGAACAGTCTCATGTGGAACACAGTTCCAAAGCAGACATTTACAGGGAACAGAGGGGAAAGACTTACAGTGATCACCCTCTGAAGCCAGGTTGGCCTCCTGGCATTCAGTGACACAGGCAAACCCCATCTCTGCTCTCACACAGGCTGTGCCACCTCTCCCACGCCTCAGAGAGCCCCAGCACCCTTTGCCAGGGCAGATTCCAGGTTTGTGCCTTACTGAGGGGGCCAGTTGGTGCAGGAAGGAGCCTTTTACCTTTTTTTTTTACCTAAGCCTGGCAGCAAGATGCCATAGGAGTACTTACATAAATCTTTGCTATTTGCCCAAAGCTGACGGCAGGCTTTGGGACCAGGAACAAAAAAGCCTCTAAACCTGCCTTCCTGAACTCTGAATCCCAGATAAAGCAAACAAACCCTCTAGAACATCCCACAGTCACCTGACACCCTCTGCCTTTAGGCTACCTGTGTGCTGTGTGGGATGGGGACAGCCTGTGGAAGTCTCCTGTGAACTGTTAAATACACTGATATACTTTACTTAACAGGTGTGGTGTTCTGTGGCTAACAGAGCACACGGTGCAATGAAAATGACACAGCTAAACCAGGGAAAATCAACACTAAAAATCAACACACCAAAAATCTCTGGCACAGTTCAACTCAGCTCAGACTTCCCCCTCAAGGATTTTTACTTTGCTTTTAGTGAAGCTGTGCAACACAATTTTTCACAACTCAGAAGAGATTTTTATGCTTCACCGGTTCAGGAAAAATCCCACAATAGAAGCATGAAGTGTTTGAGATGAAACAAGGATCAGTGCAAGATGAGCTTCCTCAGTAGTGTACAGACACAAAGAAGATGACCAGAGGGCACTAGAACTGAAACCCAAGTGCACAGGTGAATTTGCACACATGTTTAGAGCAAAAAGCATAGTTTTAGCTAGGGATAATTTTTCCATTAGGAAAGTTGTGAGAATTTTTACTAATAAAGCCCTTTTGAAAAGGGCTCATCCCATTTCAAAAAACCCATATTTTCCCTTACACTTTTTTTTTTTTTGCCAACTTAGGTTTTGCAAACTTTGATGGGAAAGCCTAAGAAAGGCAAAGGGAGAAAGGCAAAGGGCCAGAGCAAAGGCTGAGTGTAACCCAGCTATAACAAGGGATGGTGCAGTGCCCATTGGTGCTGAGCTGCTGCTTTGCAAAGAGCATTGACCAGAGTCTGAAGTGGGGGAGCCTCCAGAGCTGTGTTACACCATCCTTGGGAAAATCTTTACTCTCTTTCCTAGGAAGCATTGAAAAAATCTCAGAGGAAACCCAGCCTTTCTGCCCTGAACTTATCCCAGAGACAGGGAGGCAGCTAACCTGGCTTGGACACCCAAAAAAGAGCAGAAAGATGCAGGAGGGGCTGGCCTCTTGCACTCAGTCTCCTGTGCTTTCTTGCCACGGGGTCCCAAGGCCATCACCCTTCCTTCAGGCAACTGCTGGGGCAAAGGGATTGAATTTCCAGACAACACACACTTCTGTATTTTCAGCAAAGGCTCAGGCTGGAAGTGGCACAAATGTTGGGAATTGCTGTGAACTGGCAAAGCTCTGTTTGGGAAGCTTATGTTCACTATTCTCTCAAGAAAATTACAGCCTTGCCCATGTGGAAAAGGTGGGGAAAGGTCAAACATAAACATAGGAAATGTGTGTCCCATTAGGAGAACAGCAGTTTCCAGCCACTCTCAGTTGCAAGTTATTTGTTGCTGCTGTGGGTGTGGAGGCTGAAAACCTGGCTGAAAACAGAACACTTGGGAGCTCTTCCAAAAGGTGAAAGGGAGAGACATGAAGGTCACTGCTGCAGATGTAAAATGTTTTCACAGAAGAACCTGGGTGTACATTCACACTCCTGGAGAAGGGTTAAACTAATAACAGAAGCAAATAACTGTTCCAGCTGTCAGATCCACTCTGAGCTCCCCTCAGGAGCTGCTGCTTCTCTGGCAGCCAGTCAGCACATCAAGCTTCCCTGAGCCACTGCAGTAGTTTAAATCACTGCAGTTCATAGCTGGCATTTTACAGCCTGTTAATAAAGGCACTCCAAGTTTACACTACCTGCCTTGTAAAGTCTGTGCCTCAGAATAGAAGTTAAGAATGTAAACCATCCTATGAACAAGGCAATAATCATGAGACAATGTTAGCTCCTACAGTGCAAAACTGACCGGGATATTTCTTCCATACTTACAATCCACTTCTCACCCACACAGACTGGGTGTAAAAGTGAAGGTCCTCATTCAGAACAGAATTGACTGCTCCACTGAAGTACAGCTCTCTGCCCTTGCAGCATTCCAGGCTGAACAGGCTGATGGAAGGCTCAGCAAAAACCTGGGGCAGGAGGAAAGAGGAGAAAAAAAAGCACAAAGTTTTAGTGGGAATAGTACAACTTCAGTGGTAGACATGATGCACACATTGGCCCATTTCAGCTGAATTTCCTACAATGCTTTTGGGTTAGCTTGTGCTCCCTCAGCAAATGGAACAACAAGGGAAAACCCCACAGCACACAGAGCTGAAACAAACTGCATTTATCAGTGGCTTTGTCATCAGTGTAGTGCCCTAGTGACACAGGCCAGGCACAGAGTCACCAAGTGATCAGAGGCCTCTGCTTAGAAAAACTCACTTTGATCCGATTTGTATCATTAGGGCCTTGATTGCTTTTTAAAAATCCACTTTATTTACTTATTGATGGAACATGCATCTAAAATAGTGAGTCAAATCAAAGTCTACTGTCCACAGACTTCAATTAGCTGTAGTTTACTGCAAACATTTCAAGTAGCTACAAATTGTAAAAGGTCAGAAATGTCAACTAAAAGGTTCTCAATGTTTTTAACAGATATTCCTATTTTTTTCTGTCAATCTTGAAAGAAGAGCATAAGAAGTCAATTCTATAATCTCATGTAGAATTCAAACATTTTTCACTTAATGCCCTTTTCTATGGCTGAAAGCAAATAAAAAGATCAGTTTGCATAAAAATGTGGTGCAGCTATAAGACCAGCAGAAAAACAGAGGAAGCAGATTTACATACACAAATTCTATGCCTTAGTACAAGGAACACTTGCACAATGCTTCAGGATTTTTAACCTAAAACCAGAAGTAAAAGTACTTGCAGTTTACACCTGGAAAGGAAGAGGGAACAGGTCTGACTAACTCAGTGAGCTGCCTCTCCAGGAAAGGCACCTTCTTTTAGGAGATGTTACCCTGAGATAGCTGGCTCAGGCAAAATCTGGGATTTCTCTTGCAGCAAAGACATGGCCTCAGGTGAAATAAATGAAACAAAGTCTTGAATTAAAATTTACACAGGCACTGAGCAATTAAGGGAAATTAATTTTCATGTTTGAAGAGGCACATGGAGTGTAGGGAACTGTCTCTGAAAAGCTCAGGGGTGTGTCAGGACATATGAATGTGCTTGACACTGACTCAGTGCAGTTGGTATGCAGCTGGTTGGTCAGATTCTGCCTTCCTCTGCCAGCCAGTGCAGGGACAGCCCCAGTCATGCAACACTGCAGGGACAGAGAGCTCACCGACACATTCTGAGGAAGAGCTTGGGATCATCCACTCAGAGAGATTTTTAAACCCTACTGTGCTCCCAAAATCTAATGTTACACACCAGAAAGGGATCAAAACCTGTAAGGTTATTTTGGAATGTCAGCTCTTCCCAAGTGCCCTCTGCTGGATGGGGTGGATCAGATTTACAGTGGGAGGCTGAAGGCTCACTTTGAAAGGCAGAGCAGCAGGCCTAGAGCAGGCAGCTACTCCTGGGGTTGCTTTGCTCAGCCAGGCACAATCATCACCCTCCTGCTTGCAAGAGCCCTGGCACTGCCTTTCACCTGAGTGGACACCAGAAGTCATGTCCAGAACAGGCCCAACAATTTTCACAAGTGCACTGCTGACCATGAGAAACACCATTTATGGTGCTGGACATTACTGCCCAAACCTAAATATTGATCCTGCTGTTGCAACACTGAGGATGTTAAGAGACAAGGCTGCTGTACCAGATGGACAAGTCACCTGAGCCAGGATATCCATTTATACACCAGGAACCAGAACAGCAAACTGCTGGAGTCAATTAAAATGATTCCAGCTCTGCTGTGGTTGTGACTGTTTGGACTGAGAGCTCTGAGAACTCCCTGTCCAGCTGCTCAGAATCCCTGACACACACCAGTGATGGCTCTGATCCCTCTGTCCCAGGGGGATCTCAGCAGAGATGAAGTCCAGAAAGAAACCAGGCTGCTGTGCCAGGCCCTGAGCTCTCCTGCTCCACAGCCATATATAGAGCACTGCACTGATTCCTCACCTTCTGCATTCCCTCTGGGCCAACAGCTGGCAGCAGTGACTTTGGCCTGGCTTTTTTCTCTGACTTTGTTTTCACAGCTCCATGGAAACTGGGAACAGTGAAAAACAAGGTTTGGGGCTATGCTGTTAGGCTGGGAAGCATCTTGTTCCCAGCCTTTCTTGCAGAATGCTGAGGAACATTTTCACCTGAAAGGTGAGCCAAAGACATCTATATTTACCCATTCCCATGTCTAGGTCAGCATTACTTTAGCTTCTTTTCAGTTATTTCAAGGAAAATACCTGAAATGCCATGCTTTGGGAAAAGCTTGCTAACTGTGAGAATAACAAACCACTACAGAATTTCTTAACATCAAATTTCTTGACAGTTTTTATGTACAAAGGAACTGACTGCCTTTGCTTAAACCAGCACCAATAACATTTGAAGAGGTTTTGATTGTCCTGATTTTTCATGCAACTGTCCAGAGGGAAACTTGAAGGGATTTATTGTATTCAAGAGGCCAGTGATAAAGGAAAACTATATTTACATAGCATTTCAAGATATGAGCAGCCTTGTGAACTGTTAAATACACTGATATACTTTACTTAACAGGTGTGGTGTTCTGTGGCTAACAGAGCACACGGTGCAATAAAAATGACACAGCTAAACCAGGGAAAATCAACACTAAAAATCAACACACCAAAAATCTCTTGCACAGTTCAACTCAGCTCAGACTTCCCCCTCAAGGATTTTTACTTTGCTTTTAGTGAAGCTGTGCAACACAATTTTTCACAACTCAGAAGAGATTTTTATCCTTCACCGGTTCAGGAAAAATCCCACAATAGAAGCATGAAGTGTTTGAGATGAAACAAGGATCAGTGCAAGATGAGCTTCCTCAGTAGTGTACAGGCACAAAGAAGATGACCAGAGGGCACTAGAACTGAAACCCAAGTGCACAGGTGAATTTGCACACATGTTTAGAGCAAAAAGCATAGTTTTAGCTAGGGATAATTTTTCCATTAGGAAAGTTGTGAGAATTTTTACTAATAAAGCCATTTTGAAAAGGGCTCATCCCTTTTCAAAAAACCCATACTTTCCCTTACACTTTTTTTTTTTTGCCAACTATGGTTTTGCAAACTTTGATGGGAAAGCCTAAGAAAGGCAAAGGGAGAAAGGCAAAGGGCCAGAGCAAAGGCTGAGTGTAACCCAGCTATAACAAGGGATGGTGCAGTGCCCATTGGTGCTGAGCTGCTGCTTTGCAAAGAGCATTGACCAGAGTCTGAAGTGGGGGAGCCTCCAGAGCTGTGTTACACCATCCTTGGGAAAATCTTTACTCTCCAGGCTTGGCCAGCTCCTCACTCACAAGTGCCTTTGCCGGAGCTGCTCCTGCCTGGCTGCTCCCTCCAGTGTGGGATGGGCGCCTGGACAACGCAATGTCCATGGTCCAGCCACACAGAGTGACTCAGTGCCTGGCCCTGGGAAACTGCAGGTAGTTCTTGTATCTGATTTCTTTATTTGCCTCACAGGAATGCTGGGGAGATTAGTTAACACCTGTATTTAACTTAGAGAAGATAATATAGAAATACAAGGATTATCACGATTGATCAGAGCAAGAATAAATGCCTCAGAAGAAAAGAGGAAAAAACCCCAACCAAACAAAAAAAAGCACTGCACAACCTACAACCTGGATCTTATTCTTTTGTTTCAGAAACTAGGAGACTATTAATTTACAGGTTGAAGGTAACACTTTAGAAGGAAAGCCAATTGCTCATTGCAAGCATCCCGGGCATTGCTGTCCATGTAAATCACACCAAATATGACAGGGAGTTTGTCAAAACAACACACGTGAGAAAAGACAGCACCAGAGCTGAACTCCCCCTTGCAAGATTATCTATCCCAAAAGATTAACCTCCTCAAGCAGCAAACACTGGACAAATGCCCCAATAAGCAACCATGGCCCAGCTGCCTCCACCTGCTCTCTTGCAGCTGGGCAAGGGCCCACATTTCCTTTCCATGAATCCATAGCAGTGCAAAAAGCAAGTCTTTGCTGATGCAGGCACAGAAACCTGCACCTCTGCAGCAGCCCTGAACTGTGCTAGGCTTTGACCTGCCTGCAGGAGGGCTGTCAACAACAATACAACAGCACATTTCATCAACAAGCTTTGCTGGAAGAGTGCTTTGGGATTTTTAGATGAAAGGAGATGATGAGAGGCAAATGGCATCAGTGTCAGTTGTTCCTTCTTTGTACCCTCCTGTTACTCCACAGCTTTCCCTAAATGCTCTAAGGATGATGAAACAGTCCAACCTGTATTTGAGCAAAATGGAACAGCAGGAAAAAAGCACAGCTAGGGCCTCCTAAAGATTTGGTTTGAGTATTACACACTTTGGAGAATAAGGTGTCATGGGAGAGAGAAAACTTCAGGAACAGAGGGAACTGATTGCAAAGATGTGCTGAATTCCTCCATGATGCCAGTGCACAATAAATGGGGAAATAACCAAAGTGGAACCATATTAACTTGAATTTCCTGTGGAATGTATGTGTAGAGGGTGTGGGAGCAGCATCCATACTTAAAAAAGTACTTAAATGCTGACAACCTCACTTTTCACCAGACAACACATAAAACACCCCTCCAAGAGCTAAGAGCTAGAATAAAAATTAGCCAACCTAAAATACTGTCACTGCAGTGAAATCATCTAAGTATCACTACTGTGAGCGTATTTTCTTATCCAAATAATTTTGTGCTGCTCCTAAAGTTTTGGGTTTTTTTTTCTGATTGTGTTGGATCAACTCAGTGATTTAGAAGGAAAATTTTCATTTTGTTATGCAATTAAGCTCTTAAATTACATTTTTGGAAGTTTTCAAACTAAAAATCAAAAGTTTACTTTCCTAAATAGAAAAAAAAAAAACCAAACCTTTTTTTTTTTCATTTAGTGCAGTTGTTATATCTGTTTGTGAATAGTTTGTTCCCATCAAAGCTGCACTTTCTGTAGAACAAATGGAATGTTCCCAGCGTGGGACTCCTGCACAGTTCCACTTGCAGCAATTACATCTCCCTGAAAGGAGAGCAGGGACAATGCACATCCAGGGCTTGGTGTCAGGGTTAAAAGTTCTCCTTCTCGCACATAAGCTACCAGGGGACACACCTTAGTTCTGAAACGAGGCTGGTATTCAAAGCTGAAGAATGGAAAGGGTTCCCAACACCACAGATGAATTCAATACAGCTACACAACAATTCCACTTGGGAACAGGCTTGCTCCTCTCTGGAATGACCTCACAGAAATATGCTGTAATACAAGGGGCTCTGTTCCAAGAACTGTGGACAATGCTCAGAATTAACTGTGGCTGCTCCTGGCCATGACCTGCTGCGTGCTCTGGGTCACGTCTGTGCCACACCAGGGTCCCCAGCACTGCCCTGGGGGCTCTGAGGACAAACAGGTAGAGATCAGTGGCATTTTATGCCTTGAATTTGTGAAATACAAGGGCTACTATTGGCAAGAGAAGAACCAAACTAAGAGGTGCAAATGCAGAGGAAGATGTGTGCGAGCTCCTCACACACAGCCTGCCAAACAAACTTCTTCCAGGGCCTGGCCCTTGGGAAACAAGGGCTGCCAGCAGTCTCCTACCATGCCAAACTTCATATTTGCTTCCCTGTGAGATTACAGGCAGGGGGATTGGGATGAGGCCTACTATTATCTGTTGTCAAAACTTCACTTGGATTTGGCACAGCAGAGTCCAAAAGCCTAACTTGAAAAGGAGAACTTCAATCTAAACCCCAGGCTCTCAGCAGGTGGGAAGTCTCTGTATCTGTACAGTCTAGTGAAAAGTCCAGCTCTCAAATTTGAGTTGTACATCCTTCCCACCACACCCATGGGTTTGGCGTTTGTATTTGCTTGGGGTTTGGGGGTTTTTGGGGGGCTTTTTCTCATTTGGTTGGTTGGGGTTTTTTGCTTTTCTTTTTAAAAGCTATTCACAAATGGTAAAAAGGACTTCATATGTGAAAAAGCTGAACTGAACAATCCCACAAGTCTAGCTCCATAGGAGTTGCATTGAAGGACACACACCACATGAGCTGAGTTTGTGCCCTGTGATCAGGGAAGGAGGAAGAGTTCTGGAGAAGCTGGTGGCCAGTGCCAGAGAGAAGAGGGCAGAGAAGCCACTTACTTCTCTTTTACCAAGTGTTTTACAGCTCATCTTTGATGCTCCTGCATAAGAGCAGATCAAGATGTGGAAGCAAGGCACAGACATCACATCAAGACTGCAGATTTGTATGTCCTGTGTGCAGGATTACAGTGGGATGTATAAAAGGTTGTATCTCTTGTTCTGGAGGGCAAAATGCATTCCTGTCCAACCCCCCGGCCATGCAGGATCTCGTGTCTCACTTGTAAAAAAGAAAACAACTTTAAACCCAGAACACCCAAGAGCAGCTACAAGTGACCTCGTGCAAGTGTGCACACAACCTGATCTGTTCCCAGCCCAAAAAATCCCATGAGCCAAGAAAACAAACCTCACTCTTTTCCCTGACTGGGAGGTTGTTTAGGGCAAGTACTCACTTCATACATCTGACAGGGAAAAGAGCTCCGAAATGTTATTTTTTTTTTCCCCAATAAAGTCTTACATATTGAATAGGCTTGAGGGATTTGATTGTAGCAGTTGGGCAGCCACAGGAACTGAGGTCAACATAGAGGCCTTCTTCCAGCACACAGTGATTGTCAGTGGTTTCCCCTTTGTAACACAGGAGCCAACTGCAAGAATAATGGAACAAAAAAGATAAGCTGCTTATTTACAGCATGTTTTTTTCAAGACTAATACTTGCTGAGGACAAAAGGAATAAAAAATTCTCTTTGTTCTTGTCAAGCTTTAAGTAAAGTGACTTGAAAGGCTATGCAGCAAAATCAAATTGTGTGGTACAGAAACCTCAGCTCCAGAGTCAAACGACGCTGAATGGAATTCAGACACTTCCACTGTACCAAAGTTCTAAAAATCTGCAATAAA
Source organism: Molothrus ater (assembly GCF_012460135.2). Taxonomy (NCBI): domain Eukaryota; kingdom Metazoa; phylum Chordata; class Aves; order Passeriformes; family Icteridae; genus Molothrus; species Molothrus ater. The sequence goes on from NC_050479.2 coordinate 112,289,815, forward strand.
TTCTAACTGGAGTTAAAAAAAGAGTCATGGTAACTGTGCAAGCCTTCCCCAGGGAGAGCAAAATGCACACTACCCAAACCAAGGGCAGGATGAGAGTTACTGAGATGCTTTGCAGGACAAAGTGTCTAAGACATGATGGAAGATGATGGGCATGTGTTATGTGCTTTCTGCTGCCTGAAATTTTGTAACATTTGAAAAAAAAAAATTTCATAATACTGAAAATGATGGCATGTAAAACAACAAACACTTACCATCCCCGGAGAACCTTAAAAGAACATGGTATGAATGATGTAAAATCAGAAACTTCTGCTGTGAAATCTACACATGCTCCTTGGAAATGTGTATTACTGAAAGCTTTGAGCTACAAGAACAAAACAAAACAAAAACAATGACTAGAAGGAAAATGAATGCATTATCATTAATGTCAACAGAGAAAGCTGTACTCTCAGAGAAGTATCCATTCAATTCACAAAGATACAATTAACTGAATGAATTGTCATTCAAAGAATCTCTTACATTTTCTACAGCTGCTTTATTTTTAGAAACATATCAAGTATTTTGTCATCTCTGGGCTGGCACAGGAGGCTTCCCAGTGGTGCTAAGGCAGGCAGAGTTATCAAGTGTAAGCTCAATTAAGTTCAACTGCAGCAGGAGAGGCACAAATAAGAAGAGTAGGACTCAAGGCTGTTATCATCCACTCAAAGTCCCCTGAACTGCAGCTTAACTCTCACTACAGCTCAGCAATCCAGTGCTCAAAGCAGGATTGGGACATGCTGGTCAAAGATACAGAGCTGCTATTGACAAAAGTGCCCTGAAATCTTCTGTGATCACAGTGGTGGCAGGTGGCTTTTCATTTGAGAACTAGCAGGAGGATTTCTGGGGGAACTGGGGACCTCTGAGGTTCAGCCAAGCTGCTTTTGTATGTCATGGTAAAGCACTGCAAGTGAACCACACCCCATCAGTAAGATGTGATCAGGTCATCCCTAAAAAGCAAGAAGGCTCAAAATGTTGCAGCAAAAGTAAAATAGAAAAAGCCAAACAAACAGACAAAAAACCCCCAATCAACCTCCCAAAAAACCAACCTCCCCCAGACAAATAAACAAAAAGCCCAAATGAACAAACCCACCCCCCAAAAAAACCCCAAAACAAACCTAAACTAAAAAAAAAACCACACACAAAAAAACCCTAAAGCCCCCACCAAAACAAAAGAAACGCTGGTATGATGTAGGCTATGATCTATAGCAAAGACACCCAGAATTCTGTACCCTCAGGCTGCCACTGTGTAACTGAGGTGAATTTCATTTGAAAGCCTGAAAGAGAGGCTGGAAAAGAATGAAAAATTGAAGTGTATCGAGAGAACAGCTCATATTCTGTAATGGAAGAAAAACACGATGGCTGTTGCAAGAGCTACTTCCCCCTTCATGCCCCAAATTGGCCAAGCTTCCTGCCAAAGAAAAGAAATCAAGTGCTTTTGCCAGCACAGAGTGAGAAGGCCAAACACAAGTGTCAGCAAATGATTTTATGGAAAAGTTCAGTCTATGTTTTTAAAAGAAATGAATGTTTCCTGTTAGAAAGAACAAGAAAGGCTTAAGCTGGCCTTGCAGGCTGTGAGCATTAATTGGAGAGCAAGGATCAGCTACAATAAAATGAATAAAGTGTAATTGACTTTTCTGTAAATACAACTGCACTGCTATGTCACAAAGCACCTATTTAAGCTGTAATTACACTGTATTTTCTACCCACTCTTCTCCAAGCTCTTTACAAAAGGGAATATATACATACACACTGCCTTTCTTTCATAGGCCACGTGCTGTGCAAGGCTTTTAAAAAAGATTCACGAACTCATTTTAACACAGAATTTATCTAGTAATGAATGAGGGTGTTAATTTGACAGAAGTTGGGGTGGAGCAGTGATTCCTCAGTGCAAACACTGCAATTAGACTCCAACTGCAGCCATCTCCACGTTGTCAGGGTCTGACATTAATGTGTGAGGTTTTGCTTCCCAAAAAGCCAAAGGACAGAATATTAAAGGACAAATGCAGGGTTGCACAGCAATTATCTCTGTTTCCTACATCATCTCTGCAAGTCACCTGCTGTTGAAAGAGGCTTTGTTCTTGCCGAGCAAAGCTTTATTTCAATAAATGAAATGAATGGCTTTGCAGAGTTGGTGATTTCTTACACTCTGTGTAGTTGGTTTATTAGGAAGCTTGGCAGGCAGAAAAGGTCAGGGGAGTAATTCAGAGATGTAAGAAAATTTTGCTGCTTTTCAATTTCTGGTAAGAAGACAAATGAAAAAAAGACACACTCCTATAGACAGTGCAAACAGCTCCCTTAGTTCAGACATATGCTTATTAAAGGTGGGAGAATGTATAATAATTCAAAATACCCAATATATGACTTACTCAAGGGTCAAACATCAGGATGTTTAGGGATTTCCCAGCTCATATGCACCATTCTTAGAAGTTCCAAACTAAGAGACTGGTTTTCACATAGAAATATTTTATTTTACTCTGAATGTGAAATTCTTGATATTTATCTAAGGGCCTGTCTTTTACTTATCCTAAGTGATTAAATGTTTTCCCATTAAGTATTACTCAAAATATCTCCCCTCCTCTAAGAACTGTAGTGATATGAAATATGTTCTTTCCTCCCTAGCCCCAAGGCAGAATCCTATGAAAACCAGGATTGTGGTAAGTCAGGATAGTAATTTTTTCACAAATGTTGTTAAGACTGTTATTAAATACCACAAGAGGCAAAATGCAATCCAGTACATGCCAATATTTAAAGGTGTCTGTGCATATACACACACACAGGTTCTTTCATGTTTCTGGAAATAAAAAAGCTTGTAAAGCACAACTTATTGAACTTCAATGGTTTGAACTGATCTTAAAGGTCTGCAACACTGGAATAATACACTCAAAGAATAGATTTTGAGAGGTCCTGAAAAAATATAAGACTTTGAGATGAAAATAAAATTATCTTCAATGGTTTAGACCCCCCCAGTTTTATCTGAGTCAGTTATTTTATCTGGTATCATTTACCAAGGCCCTCTGGTGAGCATGCTTGCAAGTCTTTGGATTTGGCTGCAAACTGCCATGTGAATAGGCTGGGCAGGAAGTCAGTGTTTAGGGCTAAAATAATACACCAATTATGTCTTCAGACAGGAAACATTTCCTGTAGTCCTGGGTTAATCATAAAATGGTAGAATTGGAGAAAAAGGAGGGTGTGGTCCACCTGCTAAGTAACACAATGCACAACATTTCCCATCCAAGCAAGAAAGAGAGAAATTGTGTCCAGATGACAAAATACTTAAGTGTGCTGAACCAGAACCACAGAGCTCTAAAATATCTTTTGTCTGAAAATGTCATGTTTCTTGAAATAAATTTTCCCAAATTTGCTTAATTAAAAGCATGTCAGAGAGAGCAATAAAATCACTCAGATCGTCACCCATGCTAGCAGGACAGAAAAAGAGCAATCAGACAACTCATGCTGGATGAGGGAAGAGCTCTGCTACGACAGAACATTGCAGGGAACACAGAGCACACATGGTGATGAACACTGAGCAGGGTTGTGCTTCAGAAAGATAATTCAAAGGTCCATTAATAGAATATAACCCTGTAAGGTAAGGACCAGAGTGTAAGACCCTAAACTAAATCATTTTTGAGACTCAGAGTGAATTATAGGGACTGCTTTCTCTAACTAAGTTAACACCAAGTAGGACAGAACTTTCAGGGAAACTGTGAGAATATATCATAGATTTATCACAGATTTATCATGATCAGGATGTGTCCAGTCAAGCTCTGATGTTACTGTAACAAAAAGGGAACCTTAAGTAGCAGATCTACCTGCTTGGAAGAGGTTGGAAAGCAGGACTACCAGCATCTAAAATAAAAAACCCAACTTCCAGGTGTTGATGCATTTGCAGGTTTGAAATGTGCAGTTCAGTTTTCTGCCGTTTATATTTTCATCTTCACCTCACACATAAACACAGGAGTGACAAACTGGATGCAATGCAAAATAATGGAAAGAAAATCTGCCATAAAGAGAAGGATGACTGGATGGGATAGTGAGTTTCCAGAAACAAGAGGGACAGAAGAGGAAAATCAATAGCTATAGAGATCCAAAGTCACTGAAAAATATAGGACTGCTTGCATTTTTGGGGATAGAATACTAAAGGGTATGATTCAGAATAAAGCAAAGAGCAGAACACTTAGCAGACTTTACTTTTATCTATCTACCAGTTTCCTCCATCACTGATCTGCTGTATCAAGGTGACAATACTGAAGTATCACCAGAAATTACTGAGATATCACCTGAAGCAAGGCATTCAACATTAATTGTTAAGTGTTGTTTAGTACTAGAGACTGTTATGTAATGCCAACTTACCAAATGTGGAGGCTCATTTGTCCCAAGGGGCTCCTGCAACAATAAATACATATACACACATTAGAAAACCCCAACATTAATTACAATTCTAGGAGACATGCCAAGGTGCCTGAAATTTCCAAAGCAAGAACTCATGAGCAGAGGTAAAAAAAAACTTCCGAGGCTCTTGGCACAATTCTGTTACCCAAATTCTGCCATGAGCTGCCTGTAAGCTCTCAATTACCTGCCTGATTGTTCAATGCCTTTCACACAGAGAACTTGGATCAGCATTAATTAGTTCCCATCATGTGCATGTTCCATGTAAATGTCTCTGCATTTACTTTTGAGGCTGTTTCTTGAAAAAAAGAAAGAACTAAAACCAACAGAAGACACCCCTCTCAACATGTGCTCTTCAAAATAAGGTTAAGTATTCCTTTTGCATTCCTATAATTTATTACTTATTAATAATTTATTACTTATTATCATTTAATACTTACGGCTGTGGAATGTCTTTGTTTTGCATTAGGGTTTTGACAGTGCTGGCAGTAATCTGCTTGGGTGAGTTGGCACTACCTTGGATTGAATAATGGATTAAAAATATTTCCTCTCTTTATTCACTGTATCTAGTACAAATATTTTTGCAGAAAAGTAAGGAAAAACCCCAACAGAATTCTATTATGTAACAACACAGGCCAGATAAATTCTCAAGTATTTCTAAATACATTATCAATTACAATGTTTTAAGGCAAATTAATCTTTCCAGGCCAGGCTATTTTCTCCATCTATGCAGTCTGCCAAAGGGAAATTCTTCTTATGAAGTTTCCCTGATAATTTTCTCAAAAGACAAGAAAGATCTGCAGTGTCCATTTAAGTCTCCATCCTGAACAGACTCATTATGCCTTCCATGAGGGTCTTTAAATTGTTTCCAAGCAAATAGACAGGTTGTCTATTTGCTTGGAAACAATTAAATAGGTTGTTATAATGTGGGCTCTCTGTTTAATTATTACGGTAAACTCTGAACTCCAAAGGTCTCATTTCTTTCAAGGTTTTCCCTTAAAATCTGGTAACTCACCAACTTAACAGGTCGAATTGACATGATGGTTTTACTAGATCCTCCCCAGTCAAAGAAGCATTTGTATTTCCCTTTCTCCAGTACATATTGTTCTCCACAGAAATATTTCTGCTGATAAGCCACCCACCTAGAGAATGACACAAAAATCAAACTGAAAACATTGCATTTTTCTCAGTAGTTTGATGGCATTAACAGCAAGTCAAGCACAACAGAATGTCCACCTGGCAGACAGTGCAACATTAAACCTGATGAGAGGCACAAAATTGTCACACACTTGATTTTCTGCTTTTCCCCACTTGGACAAACACAAGATTTTGGGTGTCTGCCTTCCCAGCAAATTCATTGTGAGATGATGCCCTGCTCAGAAATTCAGAGGAAACAGACTGAACTGATAACTTTTTGAATCTCTCTTAATTGAATCTTTGCCTGTTTGGCATCCCCCACACAGGCTTTCTTGCAGCTTTTCCAGTTGGATTTAGGAAAAATGGTGCAAGAAGAAAGAGAAGTAACTGAGGAAGGCTTGATGAGATTAAGCAAAAGCCTACAATAGCTGGCAGCTCAAGCTTCTCCCAGCCTGCTTTCTCTCCTGCAATTTAAGAAGAAAGAAACTCCCAACTAGAGCGTCCTTCTATCCCTGCACAGTGGCAGAAGCAGATGGAGGCTGGTTAGAAAGACACCTCTAAATCACCCACTTTTGGTGGTGCATTCCTCTCCTACTCACCCACCACTGTTTTATTAGGGATATAACAGGACATGTCTTTACTCATTTTAATTCTATCATCCACTGACAAATCTGTTTGCTACTAATTTATCTAGTGTGGATTTTTTTAACCTCCTGGTGCTACCACAGTTCCTTCAGCAGCAAGTTCTAGAAACTCACTGTCTCTGGTGTAGGAAAAGCTTTTTTCCTTCCACATCAAAATCTGCTTTAAAGCAATCTCCAGTTCTGTAAAGCATCTCCCCCAACTGTTGTCATGCAAGATTCTGTGAACTGCATTAATCTTGTCTTAGCACCTTCAGGATTTTGCAGCTCTCATTTGTATCGCCCCTCTCTAAACTGAGTCTCAGCCTTTCATTCTTGCACCTAATCCTCATGAGACACTAATCACCCATCCCTACATAAGCAGTTCAGGTTCCTCACTTCACAGTTCCTGATCCCCATCACCATTAGGGTAGTTATGACAATATAAATACTGCATTTTAAAAATTACTACTAAATGTCTGAAACCCACATGATTTCACAGTGCTCTTTTCCCTTAATGTCTTTTATGTTTTAGTTTTTATAGTTCTATTAATTTTCAGTGCCAGCAGGCTAAATTTATTACACAGCACATCTCATCCTTTCTGGACAGGCTCTACCTATCCCAAAAATTATACCAGTTCATCAATATATCTAAAATGTCTTCTCAGTATTACTGCCATGGAACAATGTGACTCTGGGTGATCCTCACAAACTTTTTCTATGAACAAGAACACTTAGATCCAAATCAAGGTGTAGGCATGAGAGCTACAGAAAACTAAAATTATTTCCCTTCCACTCCCCAAGGAAATGGAAAGAAACATTTTTCTCCTCCAAATATTTACCATGTGGAATATAATCTGTCAAGAGATGCACCCAAAGGTGCACAGAAATCTTTAACAGCTCCATGTATTTGAGCAGACTTACACTCCACTTTTCACAAGAATCGACCTCGTCTCGGGGCCAAATCCAGCCTGCTCCAAATCAGGGATTTCTTCATTGATGATGTCAAATGCTTTCCCATCTTCATCATCAGACTGGAAAAGTGCCACTGAAGACTCTATGAAATCCTAAGAGGCAGCACAGGAGTTAGAGGACAGTCACAGCTCAATGACTCTTCACAACATAAAGCATTTTGGGACAGAGTCGTAAGCAGAAAGGCAGCATTTTATAGAGCTTGAAGGGACTTGGCTCCCTGGTGTGGATCTTTATGGGATGTTTTGGCATTGAAGTTCTGGAATAGCTTGAAGCCTGGCAATCTGGTATGGCCTTCAGGGGTTGCACTGAAGAGGGGAAGAGCCTGCTGCCCCTGAGCACCATCCTTTCCTCTTTGAGGATGGCTCAGAGTGCAAAGATGCCCGTGTGGTAAGCAGAAGAGTTAAGAAGAAAAAAGTTTAGCACTGATCTTCCAAAAGCCTCACAAATAACTACTCCAAGCATCACCATGACTATATTTTTTTAATAAACTTCTCCTTCCTCATCCCTTTCCAGCAACATGGCAATAATTATAGAAAGGAAAAGCCTGGGCAAGATCACCTTGCCAGCACCAGGGGTTTGTACTTTTTGGTTACACCCACTATAGCTATAAATAAATCCTGCTTAACACTGTCACATTCTCTCTTACATAGCTGTGTGACACTGCTTTGTGCTTTCAGCCAGCTTAGCTTCTTGGCCAGATTACTTGCACAGCCTCAGATTATTTGAATTTGGGTTAGCAATTTTAACTTTTAACAGAAAGCAGGAACTCAATTTCAGTGTTTCTCAATCATTCAGCAGTGTTATAAATTGAAACTGAGTCCTGCAAACAAGAAACAATTGCTGTCAAGCAAATAATGTGGTTGACAGAGAGTCATGAACATATGAGGACTCCACCATGGGTATTATTACATTAAACACTGAGAAAACAAAGATTTAGAAAAGATTTATCAAAAAACACCTAGAAATTAAGGCCAAAGCAAGCATGCAGCTAGATTAATTTGGCCAGGTGAACCTGATCAAACAGGCTCTTTGGAGGACACCGTGTCTTTCTAAAGGACACAGTCACAATGACTAATGAAAACCAATTTTAGAATGAACACGATGTGGCTCAGCTTCTCTACACTGTTTACAGGACAGTAAAAGGTGATGGAACAAATTCTGAAGTAAAACTGGTTCTGTTACTGTATTGACCACTTCCTTCCTTCATTTATTTAAACTGTTGAACTCTTGCAACTATTTCAGGTATTCACTAGAAATTAAAGTGCCAGGGCTGGAAGAATCATCATGAACAACTGCAGCTTCAGACTACTTTTTAGGGAAAAAAAAAAAGAAAAAAAAAAGGAAAGAACAACCAAACTAGTGCAGTATTAGTGCAAATGGAAACCAGCTACTCTTAAAAGTCCTAAAGCAAAACAATACCCAAAAAGTCACTTAGATCTAATCTACACATAATTTCCTTAACTAAGTTTAAAATACGGAAATATATCCACAGTTGTAATTAAATTTAAAACATCTTTCAAATTCAGCCATCATTCTTTGCTGCCTGAACTTCCACTGCAACTTCTCTTCCAACAGGAAGCAACAGGAAAAATACTTTTTGAGAAAAGACTTTCAGACCAAGGCAGATCATTCTAAACTTGAAAACATTAGTGGGAAAGCTCCGAAGGCAACATACTCAGAAACTTTGCTCTTTCACTGAGCCATGGGCAAACCCCAGCTTGAAATGCATTTGACACTGCAGAACAGAAGCAAATGCCACTGTCCCCCCAAGCAGCTCACAGTCCAGACTGCTGACTGCCCCCAGGAATGGGCTCTGCATTTGACTCAGGTGTGTTCAGCACAGATGCTGACAGGCAGCTGGCAGCAGCTGGAAAAAACCATCCCACAAGATCTTCTGCTTCCCAAACACTCCCTGAACCCCCACCAGCCCTTGAGAGTGCTCACTGCAGGATTATTATTCAAGCCAGCCAAAAGCTGAGAGCCCTTACAGCAGTGCCCACATTGAGCACATCCTCACCAGTGGCTGGGGAGGGGGATAACAACATCCCTGTGATTCTGAGACCATTGCAGCCTTTACCTTCCCCTGACAGAATTCCTGAGCTCAGGGAGAAGAGCCAGGACATTTGCTGTGCAGTGAGGGGCCTCAAGCACACAGAGTTTGGATTTTTGCCCGGGTCCCCTTGAAACTGAACGTTTGGTACTAAAATATTTTTAAAATCCTGACCTTAAGTATGATATACAAAGTCACAAAGGGAGCATATGGCCAGCCTGCGCACTGCCCGGTGTGCTGCACATTGCCCAGAGGGAGGTCAAGCCAAGCAACACAGTGCCAGGGCCATTACTCATTCCATTGGCAAGCAGCTGGTTGCCTTCAGTTATGCAACAAATTGAGGGGAATTACTCCTTTTCTCTTCTATTATCAATAGATAAATATTTGTACATATTGATAGGCCAAGTGGAATGATACATGTTGATATATGACTGTGAATGATATATGTTTTTAAAATGTTAATGACTTGAGCCTTCTGACTGTTTTAGGTGCAAGCTACATTAAATACATGTCATGGAAGATCATTCTTGCTACTACCCACATGCATGATTTTAACTTGTATTTATGTCCTTTGCCAAGAGAAAAATCTAAAAAGATCAATTTAAGTTGCTCAAGTATCCTATATACAGCTGGCAAAGAGAGGAAAACGAAGATTATTCAGTAATTGAATAGGATTCTGCAGATGCAAAATCCTATTGAGATTTCTCAGTCTGAAGGAACTTCTTACCTATTTTTTTTCTCAGAAACCTAAAAATAAATTATTTCGAGAAGGATATTTTTCTTGAATTCAATTCATTCTCTGGTCTTTATTTTGATAGATTCTGTTTATAAATACAGCTTTTGCTAGGTGCCTGTCATGAAAAACAAACCTGCAAATTGTGAATTTAAGTATGGCCTTCTGGGGCTCACATTAACTTTTTATAAAAAAAAAAATACTGTTGAGACAGTGAGTTTGCTTTAAATCCCCATCTTCAATTTGCACAAAATTCCTGACTCAGGAATATCACATCTCCTCAGATGAGTAATCTGAGTTTACAAAACTGGGTAGTATCAGAGTGAACAATCTTAGTCTCAGAAGAACTTACTCTTTGCAGCTGTATTTAATGCTCAGAGTTGCCATTATAATAAAAAAAACTTCCAACGCTTATACAAACAAACAAAAAACCCAACCCAAAACAAAGGAAATTATAAAGCAGCTCTAACCCCATGTTTCCCCATTGCTAAAAAGTCTAATTTTGCTTCCAATAGTAGTCTCTTACAAATAGTTTTTACTATTATTTCATCCTTGCCTCCTCTAAACACATTTTAGTAGCATGGATTTTTTTACCATGATTATTTTTGCTGCCAAAATTTTCTGGCAGAAAAATCACAGACAGAGGGTAATGCTGTTTTAAGGCTTGCAACAGCTGCTGCATTGAAAAGCTATTTTTGTTTTAATCAAGAACTACTCTGTACACTCAGGCACGTTATTTAAGAAAATTCCATTTGAGAGATTCAAATAGCTTGAGGTGCAGGAGTGAGGTGCTTGGAAAATCTGGCAGGTAGACAAGGAATTCTGCATGACACAATTTTTTGTATGAACTTCACAAAGACTGTTTAGAACCTGCTTCTTCCTTAGTGCATCTAGATTTCAGACAGTAGGAAAAGAATGAGGATGAACAAAAAAGATGGAATGTCCCAACCCAAGGCAGCTGTATCATTACAAAGAATAACCTTGCTTTTTATGGACAGAGCTGTGCATAATTTGTGAGAAATCCACGTGGGTACTTACAGCCTGAAGGAAGCGGAAGGAGAGCAGGGCACTGTCACTTCCCCCCCAGGAGCATCTGTCCTCATAATCCCCCTCCTCCAGCAAGAACTGATGGCCTTTGTAACGTTCCTTATCATAGGCAACCCATCTGTGGCAGCCCCACAACAAAAGAGAAGTCAGTAAAGGCGAAACAATTGCACACATGATTTTCTCTAACAAGTAAAGGGAAAAGAGAACTCCCCAAAAACACTAAAATGAGTATCACAAACCCAGCCAATGAACAAAGCAATGCTTGTTTGGAATCACAACAGGCACCCATGAAGTGTTCTTTGTGGATCAAAATCCTGCCATGTGATTCTTTATCCAACAATAGTTGATTTATGTAATGCTTCTCCATGTACCTCCTCTCAGCCAGCCACATTCCCAAGAGCAATATTTGGTACCACAGAGCCCAGGATACAGCTAGATGCCAAAGCTTTCAGTGATAAAAACACAAGCAGTGGATCTCTTCAGTGTGCTAATAAATGATGAGACCCTACCCTTGCTGGAGATGGTGACAAAATTAACAGATTTCGGCAGAACAAGATTTCGCCTGCTTATAGTTTTTTTTTTTTTTGCTTTAATCTAAAACTGTATACATATAAACAGACAAGCAAATTGAAGATATAAACCATATTGTATATGAAATATGCTTTAGCAGTAAACAAATAGAAATTTTCAAAATATTTTGAATAAATAGATAAGGCTCAGTTAAAATAATGTGTTTCCATATCAACTTCAAATCTCTAACGGATGTCAATTTAAAAAAGCACTTTCCCCACCTTTTTTCTTGTCAGCATTTCTTTCATAAAGCTCCCTTATAAATATTAGAATTGCTGTACAAATTCTGTTGGCAGTGAAATTTGGCAGGCAGGGATAGCTTTACTTTTAGTACCATTTGGTTTACATTAATTCAGCTGTTTATGTTACCACAGCACTAAAAATAAAAGCTGCTACAACAGACAGAACAATGATTTTTAATAATCTGAGGTTTCCCAGATAGCTAAAACACAATGCACTTATGAATAGATTATCTGAGTATTAACAATTAAGTTAGTTTTGAATTTAGTGCTCATAAAATTCTGACAGCAGCCTGAAAGGATGTATGCTATTCCATCCTTATGCTGAAGTGGAAAACCCCTTATGAAACAAGAGCAAGATTTTCTGAAAATGTTTTATTACTGAAGTCTTTGGAAGAAGCAACCATCCTGCCTGCTCTCAGTCCTGTCCTGTTGGGAAAGGGTGAAGGAACAGCATGAGGGGTTGGTGGCTGGTGCTGAGTTTACCTCAGAGCATCCACCCGTGACACAGGTGTGACACAGTCCTCCGTGTGTGTGACACAGGGAGGGGCAGGACAACACAGAATCCATCCAGTGCCTCAATTAATGAAAATAACAGCACATTCCCAATGCCAGACAACATGCAACAGCTGGCAGAGGAAAATCATTAAGACAATAAAACAGTTTGTAAATTTCAGAGGTATAAAAATGTCAAACTGAAGACTGACCACACCTACCCAAGGCCATTTCAGCAAATTAAGTAGAGACTATCAGAAGTATAAATCAATACAAATTAAAGCTCTCTGTGAACAAAGTGGCCTAATTTATTGGCATTCAAATGGCAAACACTGACTTCACACCTTTCACACATTTAGCTGTGTAGGCTGATAATAAAAGAAATTCACACTCCCTTGTTTTCAAAACATTTCACCTGTGGAAGACTCCAATCATCCCTTAGTTAGCACTTCTAAGCATTTAGTTATGCTTCTCTATTTTAAAATAAATAAATATAAAAGTGAAATATACTCACACTCCACCAATTACACGTAGTGATCCAATTTCCTGAAACTCCTCTTCACTACCAAACAGTGCTGGGACAGAAGTGATGTTTTCTGAAAACTCTTTGGACCATCCTCCAAAGTGGGTTTTCTCATATATTATTATCTAAAAAACATGATGTTGAGCTTAATCCTTCAAAAGAACACAAGAAGCCTCTCCCTGTACTGTACTGAAGTTATTTTCATGACTGCAGTTAACAGCCCCTTCAAGTTCCTTATCTGCTGAATCGCACAGATCAGCTATTAACAATATTTGTATCTGTTGCAGCATTTATTAGAAAAACACCCAAGTCATGCGTGTATTCGTATAATTAAAAGTTACCTAAAGCATTAGTGTTTTTGTAGAAAAAGGAGCAATAGTTTTGGATCAGCTTTCAGCTCCTCAGATCACAGAAGGATCATGGTCTCACTCACAACTCTTGTACTGGAACAGGGGCTAGGATGGAAGGGATCTATTCCTGTTCTCTTCCTCCCTTCCCTCTCCTTTTCCTTTAAAACTCAGTATGTTAAATGGAAAAATCCCCCCAATCCCTTTATCATTACAGTGACTAATGTGTCAAGTCAGAAAAACTCATTTTATAGCAAATTCACGCTTTCCTAGTAAGTGAAAAAACAAACTACTGGTACTTTTACACCTCATCAAACACTAAGTGAACTTGACAGCATTATGGAATTTTTCTTCAGCAGCAAGCACTGAATAGTTATCAAAGATCACACACTAAACAAAAGGAAAGCAGCTTGCATGAAGATTTCATATTCCCAATGTGTTTATATTTTATTCTGAATGCCCTCTGTGCTTACCTTGACATTCATTGGCATTTGCACCTTTAGTCCACCCTAAAAACAGATGAGAGGAAAATGAGTTATTTATATTAAACCTCAAGTTCCACTCTGACATGTGTTTTACAGTACCATCAGAGCATGAAGTCTTTGCAATTATATTCAGCACTTTCAATGCTGGCCATAGATTTCAAAAGGCCAGGGACAATATAAACCTGACCTACAAACAAAACAGTGTACTGACAAACCTCTTAGACTGCCAGCAATTTCAAAGTATCCCTTCATGGCCCAGAATTCTAAAGCAAATGTTTTTAAACTAATTGATACTGACCAATTTTTAAAATTAACTTTTAAAGCTTTGTTGTATGCATTACAAATTTCTATAGCACAATGGTGCCACACTAGAAGAAAGAGAAAACAGCAGGAGAGAGAGAAAATAGAGTCTGACATATTTATGTTTATGGTCAAAGAGCAAATACAACAAATGCATCTCCTTTGGAAATGTGAGTGAATGATGGTCTGTGAGGGAATAAGAGACTGACCTCACTTCAGTGACCAAAGAGACAGCTATTAGGTCTTGCTCCTTTATGGCTTTTAAACTGTCTCTCTGTAGGCCTGCTATGCACACAGTAAAATTTGTGTTATACCCCTTCCCATCTCTCTCACATGCAGATCCAAGTGCTGTCTGTCAACACAAAAAACAGCTGCACCTCCCCAGATTTGTGTGCAGAGAAATTCTACTGGGTAATAAAGTCCTTATCTGGTCTTCCATCCCAGTAGACTCTAACCAAAAAAATAAAATCAAAAACTTCAGAAGGGTTTTTTTGTTAATTAATTGGCGTTGGGTGCAATAAAATGAAGAGCCTTTCTGTCTTATTTGACCTCCTCTCAACAACAGAGTTTCCCAGGAAGATGTTGAGGTGTGCAGAAGCCTGACAAGTCACAGTGACCAAAGCAAGCACACCACGGAGGATTAACCCAGAATGACATCAGAGCCCAAGTTGTATTTAGGTCAAAACATCTGGGGAAGCAACAATAAAAAAAAAGGAGGGCACACAGGGGATTATCAGGGAATTGTGAAGTCCTCACCATTCTTAAGGGACGCAGAGATTTTATATCTGCTGAAGGAATTTCAGGTGGTGAATCACATTCTTCCAAAACTGTCATCTCTCCCTTGTAATTCAAGTCTGAATAAGCAAGCCATCTACAACAGTAAGGACAAATGACTCAATCAGTTCATCAATTACATTCCAAATACAAAGATCTTATTAAAATTATTTTCCTTTTTGTACTCATAAGAGATACATAATGTTTGAGATGGCACATCAAAACAAAGCTGTATTTAAATATGGGGGCAACATCACTGCTAGGAAGATCTCGGATACTTTTTCTTAGTCCAAGCTAAATATAAATGAAAGAGAAGAAAATTACCAATTTGTTCACTCAAAAAAGCCAGCTTGCTACTCTATGAGTATACAAAAAAAGCCAGTACTGAGGATGAGATGTTTGCATTGAATTTTATCTAAGATTACCACCTTATGAATTAAAAGGCTTCTTACATCAGTCCCATGCCATTTTTTCAGTGGAAGTTATTAAAGTTTGATTATTTACAGCAGTCCTTTGGAAAGCTATTGTAATTTTGATGTGAGGGTTAAAATTGCTGGGAGTCCTTCAGATTGTTCTAAATAATAAAAAAAAAAGCTGAATGTAGAAGCTGGACACAGGTTTAGGAGACCACACAAGGAATGGAGGAAGAGGCATGGGACATATGGAAAATTATTTTCTTAAAACTACCAAGTTTTGTCAAAACTAAGACAAGACTCTGTTTTTATGTCCTTCACCACCCCAAGCTTCACAGACTTACTGTGAGACAGTGGGAAAGAAGGCTTGGCTCACGTGGAAAGGCAAGACTCTTGTAATAGAAGAGCTACTGTCATTCTGCAATTACTTATGGGAAGAGCCACACAACTCCCCAACTTCAGGAACTGTGATGTTTTGGCCCAGGGAACAACAGCCCATTCAGCTCAATATAGGAAGTTCTGGGCTGCCCAGGGGCCTGTGTCATACTGCATCACCTCCCTCCAGAATGTCAGGATCTGGCTGTAGCTTGAGAAATGCTTGGATGATGTAACACTCATTTTCTGGTGCTCAGCTACAGTATTATGGTTGTAACAGGGTGGGTGACTCAGGAGAAGTATCTATTCTCTAATGAAATAAAAGCTAATTATAGCTGAGTTGCTTCCTTTATTTATAAAGCTACTCAAATATGGAATTACTGAAGACTTCTGCCAGCAACTAGGAAAAAATGCCTTCAAACTAGGAGCCCACAGAACACAATGCTGACATGCAGGGCTGGGAATATTAAATGTATGTTTACTGATTTCTGGAAAAACCCCACAAATACAGTTCATATTGCTGGCTGATTTTCATCCCCTGATATTACTCTTCTGCCTGCTAGCAAAATTAAGAAGGTTCAGTACTCACACTCCTGATCTGACTCTTATATAAGGGTTTTTCTCAACATCCAGTTCTTCTAAATTGGCAGCTGCACCCTGTATGCAGATGGGAAGTCCTTCTGTAGTACCAGCTGCCAGGCAGAACTCCACCTCTGGAATGCCACAGTCCTGTGGAAACAAATCAAAGGGTAATGTTTATCCACACTTGCAGACTCTGCCCCCAAACATTCCCTTTTTTACCCCATCTTCTCACCCTTCTTCAGCCTTCATATGATGGAAGGGTTTTATTCTTCTTAAAATGAAGGCTGGAATTTTCAGGAAAGTAAAAGGAGGTACATTTCCAGCTCCCACTAATTTTCAAAGAAGAAATTTATGGCTGTCAGGCTATTTGCATAAAGGCCAGTTTAAATATTCTCCAACCAAATGACTGAACAGCATTATAAGACTGACTTCTTTTTTAAAAGGCAATGCTTCCATCACACACATGATGCATGCATCACCAAAAATCTTCCAGAAATATCCACTACATTTCCACCTCCACCCCTCCATGACAATTAAGTTCTGTAATGCAGAATCCAACTACAGTATCAAGCCATATGAGTTCAATGTTTTTGTTGTGCTAAATAAATCTGCAGCATTTTAGATGAAGAAGGAAAAAAAGATCAGTATTAAAAAACATCTATTCTGTTAAGTAGGCACTTTAGCAATTTTCCTGTTAGCACACAGGTAACAGGAAATTTCATTACTGGAGGTTTACTACTGAGAGATACCACGCTGGAGAACAAACCTGTTGACCACATGCTCCTCTCTAGAATTTGCAGGGATTTTATTGAGCCACCCTCATTTTGCAGTATTTATATAACATGCATTGCAAACACTTTCTTCCCCAGCACTCAAACACATCGTGAACCAAGGAGGATCTGCAAGTCCCTGCTTCAGCAGGGTGTTCAGGACCAGTGGAAGGCAGCTCACGTGTGCAGCTGGAAAACCTCACTTCTCAGCCATAACCTCCCAGAACACTTCCCCTTCTCCTCCTCACCCACAAGCCCATTTGCTTTAAAATAGAAGGCTTGAACAGCATACCAAGATTCCCAAAATCCTAACGTGGCTGGAGGAAGATGCCCTTTTCACATGTGCTAGAGCAGAGGGAGGAGTGGTGGTCTCTGAAGGTGCCCCCCAGGGAAGCACCTATTTCTGGATTTGGGGAGGACCTGGGAGGGGCACACCATGACAGAGATCCTGCATGGACTGTGGTTTCTGAAAGGAAAAACACAAGAGCTTGCAGGGAAACCCAGCAACAGGGCCCAAAAGCCCTGGAAGCTAGAGCACCTCATCTCGTGACAGCACCTGCAGCGCTCTCCTTTTGCACATGGGTTTTTAGAGGAGTTTTCATGGGGTAACATCCCACTTCTTGGTTCACAGTATTTTTTAATTAGCTATTGAATTGTCAGCACTAACTGTGGCAATTAGAATGGATGCACTTCAGGATATTGTTTCACTTTCCTCCTGAGACCTGAGGTAACACAGTAATACTGCCTTGGCAACTCTCCCTCCTGCACAGTCACGTTTCCTCTGTATTGTATCTTACAAACAATGCTCACTCTCTGTTTTTAGAGCAGAAACTGCAACACTGGAATTTTTGTTTTCAGATTAACAAACCCAGAAAAACCAGGAAAAAAGACTTTCTAGTACAATGCTGTTTTATGGGAACATGCTAATGGAGTTCCTCAATTCTAAGCGCATTGCTAGACAAGATTTAAAAAAAAATAAAATCTCCCAATAGTTCTCACACATATATGTATCTTAGTAAATCAAAGTTGTGAAACATTTGAAGTCTGTGGGTTTTTTTTCTAAAAATATCTGATATGTAAGAAGGCTGAAATTCATAAATTCAGTAATAAAGCTTGATCCGGAAAATTGGAAGTTGCACCTAGAAGAATTCCACAAATAATGATGCCAGACTCCTAATGGCTTCAGATAAATTCTGAAACTAAGTATCTACAGGACTAGACAAGTAGCAAAATAAAAGTCTCTGCCTGAGGGCTGAGACAGAATAGGAGATGGAATATGCTTAATTTTAATTCAGTAGGAGGCTTTTGTTTTTGTTTTTCATTTAAGATTGGAAAAAGGCAGTCTGTAAGCTCTTTTCAAGTCTGCTCTCCTGACTCTGAAGCTCATGAGGCAGTCTCCAGCTCAAGAGATGACAAATGTACCAGGGGAGGTAAAGCACAAACACTCATATTAAAGTCTCTCCTATTTATCACCATCTCTATCCAGCCAGATTTGAAAGCAATAAAAAACCTCTACTCATAGTGATTGTATTTTTGTGCGTGTTCTAGATTAAGTCCACAAATTTCGTTCATAAAGTGCCACACAATAAACTGAGGTTTTCATCAAAACCAATTCAAATATTTATTTTTAAAGGTGGTAACATGGTCGAGCAAGAAGTACATCATATTTTCTAAGCACATTTTTTTAAAGTCAGAAATACACATTTTGACTTAAATATGGAGTTCAATTTACCTGTACTGATGCACAGACTGCAGAGAATGGTAACATTTATTATTACTGTATGAGATGAACTGCTATATATTTGCAGATGTACACTCTGTGCCATGCCATTAATCTATACAATTAAAGCATGCAAATTTAGCTTGGTAAATATTGGCCCCAGCATGTTCATATTTGCCTGGGCATATTTAACAGCCCTCATAACTTTCAGAGGCTCCTTCAACATTCCCAATGAAGCCACCATCTTTAGAAACAAAATGAAAACCACACAAATATGACAGCAGTCAGGTGGAGATCCTTCAGTCTAAAGCCCAGCCACCTGCAAGGCGTCAAGATTTGGAAATAAGATACACACACAGACATGCACAATTATTATCATGCAAAACTGCTACCACAGTATTCCGGCCCAGATCCCAAACTGGAACGTTTCCTCACTAAACCCACCCCCTAAACTGTGCCACCCTCCATCACAAGCAGTCCAAACTCAGAGCATTCACTGTCCTACAGACACATCAGGCAAAACCAGAATCAAAAGGAGGGCAAACACATTAGGCAGCTGAGCTCATTTCCAGTGATAACACACAACCAGCAAATGCTTAGGTAGATCACAGCCTCCAGGCATCCCTCTCTGCCTGCCTTACTCTGTGGTATCATCCTCCTGCCTCCACGCAGTCATCCTGGAAAGCCTGTGCTTCCCTCGTGGTCTTTAGGGAGCTGGGATGTTTACAAAGCAGTGGAACACTTACAGACACCTCCAGAAGAGTAACATGGCCCTCAGCAAAAAGGGGAAAGCTCCTTCTGAAGAGGATTAACACAACCCTTAAGCCTTTAGCACTAAATATTCCTCTTCAGTAGCAAGCATCTCTGACATTTTTCTAGCCTGACCAAGAGGTCCAGCAGAAGTGAGAGACCTAAAGTCTTTGACCCCCTCAAGGTTGTTTATTCTTCTTCTGGGTCTAGGATTACAGCTCCAGCAGGGCTAAATAAACTCAGCACTGTTGAGTCTTCTCCTTAGATCTGCCAGCTGTGGTGATCAAATCAGCCTGTTTAACTGGGGTAGTTTTGTGTCAACAGCAGGACAAAGAATGACTGAAGTCTGGCTTCTTAAAGGAAATGCCAAAACAAGGATGAGAGAAGAGCCTATTGAAAACCAGGTCTAATTAGTTCTGGTATTAACATGATTGCTTTGTAATGTCTAGACACCATTTTACTTTAGATACACATTTTGTCTTTAGGATGCTATCTGCTTCTGGAGGTTTTTTTTGGTTGGTTTTTTTTTTTTTTTTTTGGACCTGTTGGTCCTCCAGGCTTTTTTACCCATTCATAATTCTTGCTCCCAGTGCTCCAGCACTGTACCACTCTTGCTACCACTCACCACCACCAAACCCAGCTACAGAACTCAGCAGGGGTGGCAAATAAAATCATACAAAGGAAATAAATTATTACTGTCCTGTAAAGAACCAGCCAGCAAATGAGACCATCTGAAGCTGCTGAGTGTCTTCCTATGGCATCTGACAAAGTCCCTGCTTAAATTATTAGCTTCTTTTCACCTGGCAAACCACACAACAAAAGAAACACACCCGTCATGTAATAGTGTGAACAATCCCATTACAAAGAGCTTTGCTTAAGGAGACTCCACAAGGAACCCAGGTAATCCCTGCCTAACCGTCTTGCAGACAGTGATTTTACATTGCTGTTTCAGATCCCTTGTCACCTTGCAAAACAGTGGTTCACAAGACTGTTCCAGAATGGAGGTGTCAGGAACTCTTCTTGGCTCTTATTTTTGCATTCTCTTTGGGTTTCCAGAAACAGATAGGAAAAAAGCCCAACGTGCAGAAAAAGTCAAAATAAGTATTTACAGTAGGCTAGAGAAATGACCTGGCTAAACAGACTGTGCTGCAGGAGCTGCACTGAACCTGGGTGTGCAGGCAGACTTTGCTGGCCTTGGCTTGTGTCATAGAGGAAATCAATCTCCACATCATTTCAGACAGGTCTCATTTTACTGGTTGCACAATCTGTTTCTTTGGAATCTCTTTCCCACAATTTTCTTGAAATTAAATACACATGGATACACCTAATGCATATCCATGGTAAGCCAGGCCACAAGATAACCAAAAAGTTAACAGAACTTCTGCTTTTTGGGGAGGCTTGAAGCCAAATCAAGAGCACAAGGCTACTGGCAGACTGTTCTTCAGACAATATGCTAGTAAAAAAAAAAATTAAATGTACCTCCTACAGTTTCCTTAGTAAAAAACTGTTTCTGCTCTTCTTGGCAAGCTGTTTTCTTCTCAAATATTTAGTCAATGTTCAAATCTGTTAACTCACAGCAACTGAGCAGCCATTAAAAAAACTACTTAAAAAATTGGAAGACAAGTCAGACAACATGGACATGGAGCCAGTATGGCCAAACTACCCTGGAGAAAAGACACTGACAGCCTATGAAAAAGAAAAGGCAGTAAAACACACACGAGCTGCCTGAAAAAGAATCCACTATTTGTCAAATAAAACAAAGCCTATATTTTCCACAAAAATAAATAAATAAGGTAGCACTTTGGGAAACTACCTTCCAAAAGCAGTTCCACAGCAGCTAAAAAACAACCTATAAAAGTAGAGATGCCTTCATGAATCAAGGTGTAGAGGACAAAACCTGGCTGGTGAGGGCACTAAACTTACCAACCATACCTGCCAGAGGTTTAATTTACACGAGGAAAGTGTTGATTACTGAACTAGAGTAAAGTAACAAAGCTTTCCATCTGTGTTCTACATAAATGAATCACAGACTGGAAGAAGAACAAAAGTCAAAGCTATTTAGCTGTACTGCAAAGGTTTTTATCAAGCACGATGAAGTTAAACAAGTATCTTTCCTATCCAAGAGTCTTCTTTCATAGCCAAGAGCCACCCAGCTTCCCTTATTGGCTGTTATTGTGGAATACCTTCATTTATTTAGTTGTCTTCCACATTATTGATCAACATCCCTATTGCATATTGATCAAAGGTTTTTAATATGTTTCGCTCAAATAATGTTAACTTAATTATTCTTGCCTTCAGTCAGCCTTTTTTGAATGAATTAATTTTTAAGTTTTTTCAGAGAATGAAAAACTATTTCTAATTGTTATGACGTTATGCCCCTGTACTGATGACAAAAAGGTTATCAATTTTAAAATGACCTCTATACCAACAGAAAACAGAGAAACCACTTTACTGGAAATCTTTCACATTGTGATACAAATGATAATCCAGTCACAGCAAGGGCCACTGCCCTGTGAGCAACTGGAATGTTACACTGAACAATGAGACCACTAAGTCTTCTTAAATCACAAGATCTGGAAAATATATTCCTCATTCACTGAATAACAACGGATGCATTATATTTAGTTTTAGACATTTGATTCTTATCTTTTCAACAAAAAGCCTTCTAAACTGAAGGCTGCAGGCAGAGCTATATGCTGTAGGTGTGCTGCTGGTCTAAGTGGAGATGCAGATGGCACAAAAGCTGCAGAGGGAATGGCAGAAGTTTTTGGAGGCTACACTGTACAAACAGGATTGGAAACCCAACTACTACTGAAGCAGAAGCCATACAGACACAGCAGACAGCTTAAGATAAAAACTTCTTCAAAAATATGAATGGATTCCATTTAATTTCAAATAACTGGACAGGTAAACATCTAAAAGCAGGGGAGTCTGTGTCACATGAGGGTGGTGGAAAAGAAACATAATCCACCTGCTCAGTAACTCAGGAAGAAAGGGAAATTTAGGTCAGCAAAAGCCCTGGAATTTATCACCTAGAAAGTGAAAAAACTGAGTCACAGCAAATTTGAATAAAGTCAGGAACACCACACACACAGTGTCCATTGCTGGTAATACACCAGTGTGACCAACAAATCAATTATGCATGTGAGAATATTGTGGAGAAAGTCTGTACCTTTGTTACGTGTTTGATGGAACCAACTGTGAGGTTTCTTCGATGATGTTTTATGCCTGGGAGATCCCAAAGGTGATCCAGCACAGCCTCTCCTTCTTCTAGTACATGTCTTCGACCCTGGAACTTTGGTTTCTCATAAAAAATCCAACTGCAATAATGATAAAATCAACTGAGTCATTGCTGGTAGAGCATATCTGATGGAAAGCCCAGGAAAAAGCTTTTCTTACCAAGACAAATATCATATCTTTCTTATGCTGTCCCTCAGTGGTCAAATTCACTTTGGTATTGCAAAGTAAAATACACAGTTCTTCTCCAGGACAAAATATAAAATAAAAATGCAGCTAAACTACAATGTGAATGAGCAGCCTTATTTTACCAGGCCAAATATACTAACTGTCACATCAAAACGTGTCCTGCTCAGGCAGACACTATGAAAGGCAGAAAACATACTAATAATGGCATTCAGAATTCCTTAGGATGTGAAAGAAATGTATGCAAAACCACATAAGGCTGCCTGAAAACTGCATAAATGTGACATGCATGGCTGACAGTCAGAAACATTCCCTGTAAGCCACACCAATTAAATTCCAATGCAACAACTGACACAGACCTGGTCCCAGCTTCCCAAAGCAAATTGAGGAACACTTGCAAACTTAAGGTCCTTGTATATATCCTTCAGTAGCCACATTCCTTTCAATGCCACATTAAAACCAGCAGCTGAGAATGTTCATTTCATGGTCCTTTTGCATCAGCTACTGTATAATGAAACTGAACTGTAAAAATCCACCTTTTTTTTTTAGTACACATATTTCTAGCCATGATTATGGCTGCACTGGCTCAGCACTTCAGGCAAGAGCTCTAAACTCACTTGTGGCTCTATTAGAAACTGCTGTTTGAAGCCAGCTCCCAGGAGAAACAATGTATTTTTTTAGTGCAGCATTTAAACTTTGTTTTATGCTTTTTCACTGGTTTCAGTCTAATTATAAAGCAAGAAAAAGACACTACTGCAGATGGGTCATGTGTCATAAATAAAAGAAATAAAAACAGAAGAGGAACACACAGGCAGTCTTTTGGAAAGACTCTATTTAAATATGACCTGGATTTCTTACCATCCTCTAATTATCCTAAGTACTGTTCCAATGGGAAAGATCCATGATGAGGCATCTAGCACATCTGAATGAACTTCTTGTTTACTTTTGTTGCCACAAGTATCATAAATAATAATCTGAAACAATACACAATGCATGCAAATGAGGGCCCATTTCAACACAGAGCACAGTTAGTTTTTTTTGCTTGCAATTTGTGCCCACTCAACTGAGAGGCTGCACAGTTTCTTCCTTTATGAAACACTACTCAATGAGAACAGTTGCTGAGAAAGACAGTAAAATTACTAGTGGCAGGATTTTAAATAATATATTCTCACTATTAGCTGGGGGAAGCACATGCTATTAATACATAAAAATACAGAAAATTAGACTAACAACTTTAGATGCTTTCCTTTCAAAAATTGCAGTATTACAAATTATTCCATGTATCATCTTGATTTATATGACACAAACTCTGCTTACCTTCCCTGGTCTTGGGTTGTATTTGAGACTTGACCTGTCAATGAGGTTCTGAAATTAAAAGGACATGGCAAACAACTATTAACAGCTACAACAGTGACACAAAACACAGGCAGATTATTCTGGGTCCACTATTCCTGTACACGTCCACAACTGTCTTTAGTAGAAAAAAGCAAGATTTGTTTCACTGCCATTCAGAGCTGGTGTAAATTATTTAACAGGGTCAATCAGCAGAAAGCAGCATGTGCTAGAAAGGAAGAGCTGTCATGGAAGTTATAACCTTTACAAATGTATTACCCCTTCCCAGCAAAAAATAAACTGCATTTCTTAACAGAGAAAAGAACAAAAGATACATCTAACACAGACTGGAGTATTCACAACATCGTGGAAAGACTTCTTCAGTTACACACTTGGTCAATGTGGCACTTTCAGATTCTAAATAGGGGAAGAACTCTTTCCATATCCTCATTTGCCATTGCTTTAAGCAAACTAAAAAAAGAAATCCCAATCTATGGAAGCAGCTATGTTATCTACTTGCTAAGTGAGCTATAGTTTGTAGAAGACACTGTGATGAAACAATCAAAGAGCCCAGTAAGCTGATATTTTTTTGACAAGACAACTCTATTAATCTCAGAAGTGAAAGAAGCAAAAGAACAATTTTCATATAAAAGACAATTCCATCATCTTCAGGTTGATATGTCCTTAACAAGGAGTTGTGCTGTCTTGTGCTATAATAGAGACTTTTTATTATGCATATTTCCCTATTTTACCTTCTGTTCACGTATTCTGTTTTACAGTTAAATCACTTTCAGCTGTGTGCTGAACCAAGACTTATCTTTTAAAAGTTATTTTATCAGAAGACTTTTTTTTTTTTAAACTATGAAAAAAAAGCCTAATAACTTCTGATAAAAACTTTTGATTACTTTTTATGACAAAAACTTAATTAAAAGGTAGAAAGGAGGATAGGGAGGCGAGAACTCTGAATCTGGGCTAATCACTTTGATTATAAATATCATGTGACATGACATCTTACCGCTGTCAATTCTCCCAGTTTTGGCACAGTGTTGTTTTGAAACCAGTGAATCTTTGGCTGCAGCATATCCTGAAGAAAGCTTCCAAACCTGGGCTCCTTTTCAGAAGAGCTTTTTCTGGCAGATTTCAAGTACTGGTAGTACACACTTGTAGGAGGCTGTGTTACAGCAGCGTCAGCTTTCTCTGGAAGTGGTTTACAAGGTGTCTGACTGGGAGAAGACACGTCTGGAAACTGCTCTGTTTGCTCCTGTGAGTCAAGCTGCTCTTCTGAAAGAAGAAATGATTGTTCAAGAAAAGATCTACTTTGGTCATTTGATTGAGGGGTTGCGTTAAAATTCCCTCTGCACTGACTGGAAAGGCAGTTGTCTTCTCTCTCAACATCAAGAATATCTTCCTCATATGAAGGTTCTTCCTCCTCTTCCTCCACCCCATCCTCCTCGTCCTCCTCCTCTTTGCTGAAGCGGGCAGTGAACTGCAGGCGCTCGGACACCGACTGGAGGAGGGAAAGCACAGAAGCGTGCTCAGAGCTGTCTTTGGAGACTCCCCCAGCACGGCTTTCTGGAGACACGTCTGTGGACAGCACATCTTCCTGGGAGCTGTCGTCCTCGTAGATGGGGGACAGAGAGAAAGGATAAACCCTGTAGCGCTTGGCCTCCACGCTCAGGAAGGACTCTGAGCCTCGGCTCTCTGCTGCTTCGCTCACCTTGCTGTCCTGCCCAAAACGACACACTGACTCCTGCTTGTGCCTTGCTCTAGCATGCCTTAGATCATCTCTATCATCTGAAGGCAAATCAGAAGGAGAAAGAGAACAAGTTTGCATCTCATCAGTTGAGACGGATTTGTTCTCAGTTTGAAGAGCACCTTCATAAATGATGGTAAAAGAATTGTTTTCCCACTGTTCAATTAGTGGAGAAGAGGCCAAAAGTTCTGTTGGTTCCTTCATGTCATTGCTGCAGTCCAGGCCATTTTCTTCAAGCTGATCATTTCTCTCCATGTCTTGACCCTTGATTTGTGCCAGCTTCAGATTCCCATTATTTTGGGCAAAGACTGTGTTGAAGCAGTGTTTCCCTTCACTGGCCTCTCCAGGAACAGATGGTTCAGGTACCTTGGACTGTGTATCTAACCCAGAATTAACCTCTGCTCCAGTATTTGCCCCTTCTACTAGCTCCTCTTCACTCTCCACTGCCTTGGAATTTTGTAAGGTTGCTTCTACTTGTACAGGTACTTCCTCTGCAGCCTCTTTCCCACAGTGTTCATACAGACTATCCTCTGCATTGCTTTCCAGAGACATCTGAGGGCTGCTTTTATCTTTGGAGTCACTCTGCAGGCTGATACATTCTTCACCACATATAAAAGATGACAAATTAACATTTGCAGCTAGCAGCAGTGTGCACTCTGGCATATTTGTATTATTGCTTGAACCTTTTAACTGCAATGGCAAAAGTGTTTCTTCAGCCACAGCAGCATCTCTATCTATAAAATGTAGAGTTCCATCAGATTTTCTACTTATTGCTGATACTTGGCCACACATTTCCGCTGCAGCCAGATGGTCACACACCCTTCCATTGTGCCTCTCTTCTGCTGGTGTCAGAAGATCTGATTCTGGCCTTGCTAAACTGCCAGAGGGAAGAAATCCATTTGTTTGAGGAGTAATTTCATTATTTGCTACTTTTTCATCTTTTTGGGGACAACCTATGCCATTTTCCATACAATTTGGAAGCAAAGGAGGACCCGAGCAATCTGTCTTTTCACAGTTTACAGCTACAGTCTGAGTTGCAACCACTTCTGTTGGTTCCTGAGTGTTGGCAGGAAACTTCATATCCAGACTTAAAGTCTTTGGCATTTCAGCCTCAGGTTTAGGCTGAACATTTCCAGAAAGTGTTTTCCTCTCAGTGCCTTGCTGCTGATTGGATGCCAGTTTCTGTATGGCTGAGTTAATGACACCATCAACTGTTTCTTTTGCTTTTAGTTCTAGTGCCCTGTGTAGGTCAATTTTATCAGGAATGGAAGAGAGTATCTTTTCATCTTGATTATTTGTATCCACTCTTTCATTTCCTGTAAACGAAGATGAGCCTCCTCCACTGGGCTCATTAAAATCTTCTAATGATTGCACAGCTGACTGGATTTCTCCTGCTGCCAGCTGTACACTCTCAGCCTTCTGATAATTTGTAATATCCATATTTATTAAACTATCCTTGCTCCCACAAAGCTGGCAGACACCAAAGGCCTTCTTTTGCTATTATTTCTTCTGTAGCCAAGTGTAAAACCAAGTCCACAACTTCTTCAGCTTTCTTCAGCAAAACAGCAGCATCTGGGAAAGAAGAACATTCTTGTCCTTTCCCAGAACAGAGACCATTTGCCTGGGCAGGTGCAGCAGTTTTTTGGCCAGAAGGAGCTTCCAAAGGAGCAGAAGCACCAAGAATCACCTGTCCCACAGCATCCCTGCAGACAGTCTCAGAACGGGCTGACTCAGACGCAGTTTCCAAAGATATCAAGGGACAGATGGGTGATGGCACTGCCTCTGCCAGGACACTGCTGTCAGCCTGTTGAGTGCAAAAGGCCTCATCTGCCCCATCACTAGCTCTGTGACTGGAAGAATTACTGCTCCCCTGACCAGTGCTAGACATCTGCAAGGCAGAAACAGGAAGACTGGAGGCTTCTCTGGATACCAGAGGAGGAGAAGTGGGCCTGGAGATGCAAACAGCCTCTGCATCTACTCCATCAGCACAGCTATCAGGCACAGGAGGAGTAATCTCAGTTTCCAGAGAATTTGCTGGCCACAAAGTTCTCAGGTCTCTTGAGCAAGGTGGCTCCTTGGTCATCCTGTTCACAGGGATTATTCTCCCAGACTCTGCAGCTGGAAAAATAAAGGCGTCCTTTTCAGAAGCACCAATCTGGCCATTTTCAGAGTTAGTGGCAGAAGGCAGGATTTTTCCTTGTTTGTCAGATGAAGAATCAATTACTGTGGGTGATAGCCTAAGTGTATTGCTGTTTTCCTTCTTGGAAGAAAAATTAATGCACCTGCTTTCAGAAACAGGTGGAGATTCAGAAATTAAGTCTACTTCATCTTTTTCACAGGTGAAAGCAG
The DNA here is from genome assembly GCF_012460135.2 of Molothrus ater. Taxonomy (NCBI): domain Eukaryota; kingdom Metazoa; phylum Chordata; class Aves; order Passeriformes; family Icteridae; genus Molothrus; species Molothrus ater. The sequence goes on from NC_050479.2 coordinate 112,317,999, forward strand.
AATGGTTGGTCAAAGGCTTTCCTTTAGATCTCAAGGCAGAATGAGGAACCATAATAGAGGTAGACTTGTGGGTTGGAAGCACTGCCAGCTCATCAAAATGTGTTTTCACACTTTGACATCCATGTGCACATGGTGACACATTGGCAAGGTTTTCCACTGCAACCTCAGACAAAACCTTCATTGTTTCCTCACTCTCCTTTCCTGGACAAGGAAAACCAGTCTGCTGTGTGGCAGTATCCTTAGAATTCTCCATGTGGATTAGCCCATGGCCATTTTGTACATGCACTGCTTTCCCTGACCCACTCAGCTCTTCATTACAAGTCCCCCTGCCCATGACTGTATCTTCATCATGTCCAATAAATGACACCGAAGCAGTTAGATTGCCTGTGGCCAAGCACTTTCTTCCTTTGGATTCCATGCTGAGTGAAGTGACAATTTTCTGTGCATCACCATTTCTTGGATCACCATCTTTATTGTCACTCCTGGTCTGCTGATCTGCTTTCTGCTGAAATGTAGTGGTACTGAAATGAAGCCTCTGGACATCCAATGTTTGCTCTGAGTGATTATTCACTTGATGATTGCAGCAAAATTCTCCCTTCCCCTCTTGCAGTTCTTTGTTAACAGTCTTTCTTTTTGACTTAGGTGAATGTAAACAATTACCCTGTATTTCTTTTGGGGACTCTTTATTACATTTACTACAATGATTTTCTTTATCAAACTTAGAAGTGGCATTTTTGTCTGTCTGAAAGAGAGTTTCTGCTTCTCCTGGCAGTCCATCTTCTTTTCCAACCAAGTCATTTGCAGAAGTGACTTTAAGGGAATGAGTACTCTGAGAAGTGGAATTGGTTAGGATCCCACTGTTTCTACCACTAAATGGCAATAATGAATCTAGTGAATACGTCCTTTTAACTTTTGTTGCACCTAAAGTAGGTGCATTTCTTAAGTGCAACTCATGACATGATTCAGTGGATGAAGTTGTGGCCTTTGCAGTTCTTTCATGTTTACTTCTGCCCAAGCAATGCTGAGCTTTACCAGACTGTTTGCTTCCCACTCTAACTGCAGAAGAATTTAACATGGCATCATCTTGGTGATCTTTACCCTCATCTCTTCCATTTTCTTCTATTAGGCATCCTGATTTCACAGACAGAGTTGTCTGGACTTCTCCATTTTCTTTGACTGTTGAAGCATTTCTGTTCTCAGGACTTTTTTCTCCTTTTCCAGTTTCTGACTGGTTCCTCAGGAGCTGCCTGATCCTTGCAGAACCCCGATATGTTGCATATGTGACTGCGGGTGCCTCCAGCTTCCGTCGTGTCTGCCTGGAACAAGGATCATCAATATCAGACAGGACAGAAAATAAACTGCTGGCATAATAATAAAGTTTAGCACTAGCTGTAGATGATGTAAAATACTGCTTCATTCCACAGGTTAGCACAAAACATAGATTGCACTCAACACTATTTTCCTCCCTCTTCTGCTGAATAGAGGTTTGTGTGACAAATGATATGGACACCACCTTTTATCAAAAAAGACAACTTATAGTTTAAGTAAAAAAGTAGATGCTGGCTTAAGCAACTTCTATCATTTATTTTGTACCAGGCAAGGGAATTCTGACAAGTGTCACTGCAAGGCAACATTTGCAGAGACATAATCAATCATCCTGTTTTGAAGATGTTTGATGCTACACATTAAAACTGAAGAAAATTTACTGTACTAACGTTCATTAAAATATTGAATTGAAATTTAAACTTTTACCCAAGTTCTAACATATTGTCAAAAAACAGGAGGAAGAGGAGAAAAACATGGGGAAAAAGGAAGTATATAACAGGGGATGCTTTTCTGAACCACAGCGTAGTAAGGAAAGAGATTGAATGGGTAAGAATGAAGACCTGGAGGGAATACCAAAATGGGAAAACTAGACATTTTACAAGGAATTGATAGATCTAGCTATTCATTAGTCTTAAATTTAGGAGCAAAAAACAGTGAATGAAAAAACTAAGAAATGAAAGAAACACCACAGAGGAACTGTGATCCCGCTCCTTCACTGCTCTTTCTCATAATACTGAAAATAAGTTCAAAGCCTGTCACTTTCAATTTTCTGAAGTTTTTCCCCTTTCTTAAAACTATGAGACATCACAAATACTCACCTTTGTTTCAAATGCTTTTCTCTTTCCCCCCTATTTTTCCGCCTGTTAAAGAATTCTTGCAAAAATCAGTCACTGTCAGCTTTTCCATTCTTCACCTTAAGACAAAGTAGATGCTCAGACTAGACTTGAACTCCCTTCTGCCTCAGCCTCCACTTAAACTAAGAAGAAACCCTTTCAAAGTCTGCCCTATATCTGATAACACAGGGAATGCTGGAATCAGCCATTCAGCTGTCTGGAAAATTGTCCTACTCATTTCAGGAGACTCTCTTGGGCAAAAAAACAACAACAAAAAAAGGTGTTGGCTAAGATTTTGATTTCTAATATAAAAGCATTGCGACATACAAAGATAGCTTAATAGCTTCTAAAAGCTCTTTGCATCTTCCCTAATTTGTACAATTTGTTTAGAAGTTGTTACAGCTCTAGAGTTGAGAACAAATAATTTTAGTAAGAAATAAAAAATAAATTTACTAAGGAAAGTGAAACATCGGAGTATCACTGAGTAACTGTAACTTCAAATCTCATCTGTATGGATTCTGAGCATATATTCTCTAAAAAAATGGAATGGATTCACCAATCTAAAAATAGAATCTATTTTCTGGCAAGATTTTAGAGGTCAAGATTCTTACTTCACTTTTAATTTTATTTTGAAGAGACAACTTATTGCTATTTAAAATCACAAGTAAAGAATATACACAGAGTACAAGTGAACTAAATGTGGAATTATTCAAATGCATAAACATTAAAAGAGATATATAAACAGTCATTTATATGCATGTTTTACATTGTCAAGTACCTTTAGGCTAATGCCAAAATATATTAATGTGGGCATTCAGACTTTGTGAGAACTTGATTTGTATTGGGATTAAATTCACTGTCATCTCTGATGGAGCAAAAGCTCAATATAGGGTTTGTTGGCCAGGTATATTAAGTCACAGAGGAAACAGGAAAGTCCAGTATAAATAGCACATCTCTCAAGTTGCCAAGTTAGATGCCTACATTTAGCCTTCTATAGCACCAGTTTGGTTTATACCAGCAGTGGTAGCTGCTAAACATCACACACTCCATTTGTAAAAATGGCTGAATTGAGGATTCACAATCCTCCAAAGAAACATAAACATTTCTGAGCGAAAAAAAAAACCAAAACACAGTGGAGAAAAAAAGGTAGTAAAAAATATTATTGCTTTCTACAGAAAATTTTATTCATGTATTTTCTAAAACTCCAGAGATCCTAAAAATGTGAGGGGAAGGATTGAGTTGAGTTCTGCAGTGCAGTATATTTACTCAGCATCAATCAGAGTCATACTAAAAATAAGTCTTAAGAATGTAAGACCTGATCATGCTCTTATTTAGAATTAACCTCACTGAATAACCTTTCCTGCTTTAAATAATCACTATTAAGCTTTTACAAACTGCAGCTCCTCTATACTTTGCCCAACCTCAAAAATAAAAAGTTGGCCTACAAGTGCCCTGAATCCAGATGAAATTTCTTTTAAGAAAACAAGCAGAACACATATTGGTACCATTTCTCCAAAAGAAAAAAAAAAAATTATGGATTCTTGTACAGACCAACTGTAATGACACGTTTGAAGTGAGCACGTAAATGGTATTGCAAGATGCCAAACACTCATTTCCACCAAAACCAAGGCATGACTATGAATCAACAGCTTGACAAGAACTAGCTTTTACTGAGTGTCTTTTACTTCATGGTTGGTATTTTTGTGTGATATGCAGTGGGGAGAATTCAGATTTATGTACAAACATGTGCTGAGAACCAGTATTCCAGAAGAAACCTGGAACATACCTTTCCAGTTGTCTTCTGTACCCAAATTTGCCTTTGAATTTTTTATGTGAACTCAGAAATTCTGAAACCCAAAGCATCCAGATATGGGATGAATAGGTAAATTTTTCAGAAGGGATGCCAAGGAGAAGCCAGCATGATTGGGTTCTATATCTACACTGACTGGAACTACATATCCCCCCAACATTTATTACAGAAGGCCAGACAAAAAAAAACCATACTCAGAGGCTTCTTTTTGCCTATGTGGCAACCTTTATAATTTCTCCCAATTCTTTTTGCTCTCCATTTGTCTTCTGAGGGAATTTTATGCTCCAGTTGAGCAATCTGAAGTCAGAAGACTCCAAGCCTTTTGCCCCTTGGAGAATTGTGCACAAACCCACATCTGAGGAGCACTGGCTCCAGCCCCTCTGCAGCTGCAGAGCCCCAGCCTGTGCCAGGGTCTCCCAACACACAGCTCTGCTCTCCTGCAGGCTTCACAAGACTTTTGTCAGTGAGCTTTATTTTCAACCAGAACCAATCTATCCTCCACAGACAAGGCAACTTCAGGGTCCCTGACCTTTGATAAAGAATTTGCTCCTCAGCATGTTATAAAAAATTTTATCAGCAACCTTTTAGTCCTAATGCATTTCCTTGCAGAGCACACAGAAGCATATTCACTCTGAATGCTCCCATGCAACAAGACATTTAAAAAATGAAAACCCATGTTCCTATGCAACACCAGCAACTCAGCTGTAAGTCTTATGAAACAAATTTAGAAGCAGGCTGTGCCACAAAAAAAAAAATCTTCTGATAGTGTCACTGGAGACTTGTTTCATTTCTGATCAGCAAAAGAATGTCAGGTCAGAATTTACCTTAAAAACTCCTTGCAAAATTTTTTTTCAGCTCATGTGAGGATGCAGATGAAAGCCTGATTATACAAAGAACCCAGTGTGCATTTGTCACATATTTCAAATAGTAGGAGATTCCTTCTTTCCTGTCCTCACAGGAAGCCATTCAATTCCCTATAAAGCCTTAAATCAGTTTCACAAAAGACTTTGACAGCAACAAGAGAAGATGTCAACATGAGTTATGTTATATTTGTCAAAAGTAGGTGCTTGTAGATATTTCTTCTATTGTGAAAAATATATAAAAAGTTAAAGGGGGACTAACTCAAGGAGAGGGGAACATGTTCTGACATCTTATATGACAGACATCTTGTGTAACTTGCCCAAGTGGCAGTGGTTATAAAACAGTGTTGTTGATTTGGAAGGCCAGAAGCAGGAAGAAACCTGCTACCTTAAATGCCTCATCCAGTGCACCCATAAAGAACACATTGTCTGCATTTTTCAAGTGTTTGCAATTGAGATGGCAATCCCTCCAAACCTGCTTGTACCACACAATAATACAGAAAGCAGAGAGCCCTATACATTTTCCAAAAGGTGGAGGCAGACCACACAGGCTGACAGAGCATCTCAGACCCCTGGCAGCACAGTGCATCTCCACAGCAGGACACTGCTGCCCAGTCTGCCTCTCTCAAAACATGCCATGGCGAATTTTCCCTCTTACCTCACTCTTCCAGATGTTTTCTCTCCAGTGCAGCAGTCTGCTGCTTTTACAAGCATATCTGTACATGATTCCCCCAATCACTTCTCATAGACCTCACAGAGGGAGCTACCAGAGGGATCTGCAGCCTACAGGCTGAAAACCACTCATCTAGATTTGGTACTTGTGACTTCTGGCTACCCCTCTCTGACCATCTTAAAATTACACTGTTGTTTATTATAATTTTATTCCACTTAGCTTTTATTCCAGTGTATAGTTAATTGACAGCTTTTAAAAAAAATATTAAAAAATGAAGTTAAGGTACTTCATTTGGAAATGTCCTGAAGTCACTTTGAAACACCTTCTGGTAGAACCCAGCTTACTCAGCCAGCTGGTTTCTATGCTCATGTAAGGTATTAATAAATGGGAAAAATGAAAGACTTGCTGAAAAAAAGACACTGAGGGCTAACTGAATAGTTGCCATACACAACTTAGATGAAAGAAAATTTTTTAGCCAGAGGGGATAGCTTCATGATATAAATCCGCAGTCTGAAATACTTAGTGTCCTGGGACGTCACAATGTATGTTTGAAAAGGTCAAAAGTTTGATTGAACAAAGTGATTTACACGCAGTTGATTCTGCAGGAAATTTCAAAGCTAATGTTCCATAAGGCAATTAAGAGCCAATGACAATTTTAATAAAAGCAAACACAGTCTCTGTGACCTTGGAAGGAATGTTTTTCCTTCCCCTTGCCCTTTAGGGCAGTACTTCTTGATTATCTCCCACATCTGGGAAAACCCACTCTTTGAGTCTGGAGGAAGAGAGCACACATCAAGGCTGACCCAGAACACCAGAGGCTGCGAGACCAAGACCAGCACAAAGGGATCACTCCTAGCCCTTCCTTGCCCCACTTCCCCAGTACCTGGCAGCAGCCAGCCTTCCTACCCCACGCCTGGGGGAACTGTCCTCACCTGCTGCCCCTCCCTTTTCCTCTGTCCCGCTCTGGGATTCAGGCGCCAGGACTCGCCCCTCCCAGGGAGCAGGGACAAGCAGAGCCGCTGCTGCTTCTCGCTGCCGTGCAAGAGCTGGGGACAGCAGCTGAGGACAGGGCTCCCCTTAGTTTCTCATTTTAAGGCTGAAGGAAGCCACTCCTCTTGGCCTCTTCTGAGATGTAATGAGGAATCAAAGCCAGGACATTCCTTTACACTCTTGAAGCAAGAGTGCAGCTTCAAGTGGGGTAGGAAAAGCAAAGGGTTTGACTCAGTTGAATACATTGCACAGTTGAACAACTCTACCAAAAAAAAAGTTCAGTGAAGAAAACAATCCAGTGAATTAGTTTTTGACTTAATTTATTTAGCTCAGTTTTCCATCACACATCTGCTAAGAATTACTCTTAAAATATAAAGTTTCATTCTTCAGAAACAGAAAAATCTTTGCTTTGGCACCAACAAGAACCTTTCCTTTGGACCACATCCCATCTCTGGTAGGCACCCCTCTCTGGCAGGTAGAGAAATGCTTTGAGGTCTGCATTTCTCCCACAGCACAGCCCTGAGAGTGACCACTCTCTACAGTTCACCCAGGAAATCAGGGGCAGGATGATCCTGCTCCTTCCCCAGGGACAGCCTTCTAATTTTGGGTGGTATTTGGCTGACCTAGAAGGGTGGAGCTGCCCAGGTAGCTTATGCCTCCCCTAAAGTGGCAGCAGGTCACTCTCAGCAATGACTCCCTGCCCACCAAAGCACCAGCAACTGAACAACACTGCATTTCCATGGCCAGAAAGCCACCAAAAGATCAACAAATCAACACCAACAAATACAGGAGCAGCAGCTTCCCCACTTCTCCTCAGGAATTACCTGATGAGACCACTGCTTGGAATTAAGTGATGAATTTCTGTTCATTCACTCCTGATTTTCTGCCAAAGGCATCTATAGGGAATGATGAATGTTGTTGCTACTTACTGAAATCAAACCACAATACACAACAAATCCATCAGACAAATTAATGCTGTGTTTTGTTATCACCACAAGCCTGCCTCTGACAAGCAACACAAAGGAGAATTACAAGCTCTGAAACAAACCTATTAACGAGAATTATGTAAGCTTGAAGGATTTTATCAGATGCATTTCTATCAAAATAAAAGGGCAGGATTTGCTGACAGTAGCAAGGTGGGAAATACTAATTGCTAATACTAACATACATCAATTAGATATATAACAACAGGTTTACTGGACCTAAAAATAAAATAAATAATAATAAAAAAATACCTCACAGGACCCACTAATGTATAACATAATAGAACTGTAAACAGACTGAAATTTCCTTCTCCTTAGGGCTACCTCCCTTCTGAATGAAATTGCTTGCAATGCTCTCACTAAGTTATTCCTAGTACCTAGCCCTTAGTAGGGTGTGAAATTTAAATGCATGTTTTGAGCATCGGCTTTGGAAATCACTCCCACCCCTTTTTCTACCTACAGGAAGAAAATCCTTGCAGTTGTGGGGTTCTGAGTTTTTTCTCACATCCATATCTACAAGGTTCATAACAGAAGGAAGAAGATGGGATCTTAAAATACTTTGCTGAATTCAGGTATTACTGTATTAAGCAGGATTACTTAATCAAAACATTTAGAGTAAGGAAAATTTTGATTTTTTTTCTCTTCAGCTATGTTCAGCAATGCAATAAAGCTCCTCCTTGCTGAAGTCCAGAACAAGCTGTGCAGTTTCACAAGCACTATTGTTCTGCACACCACTATTTGTAACATCCACTTATTGTTACTGGATATTAAAAAAAAAAAATCAAGTGGAAAATAGACAAATGGCAAGCAGTCAATGGAACAGATGCGGGTCATATGTCTTTGGGGCAGGAGGAAAACACCAAAGTTCTGTCCTCAGTCACCTGCACAAGGTACCACTCATTACTATCACTGGGATTCTTGAGAAGATGGCAGCTATTCACTGCAGGAAGTCCATTCTCAATTTTGAGGACAAATCACTGCTTTTTGTGACAGGCAATATATATAAAAGTGCAAGAATTTTACTTTATAGGAAAGAAAGATAATGGGGCAAATCTGTGTTTTATATTTGTCACCTACTTCATGAAATCATCATCTCTCTCATGTAGAGTCTCAGCAATGAGAAATGAGGTGAAGTGCACCCCCACTGTTCCATGGTTTTATTTTTAGGGCTTATTTCATCAGCTAAAGGTTGTCTTTAAAACCCAAGAGTAAACACAAAGTTTTTACTTTTATACCTACCAGTCAGTCACAGGGGACTATTCTACCCCGAAGCTGCCATCTTACCTAAGTAAGAGGGTTTTTCTACTCTAAGTAGCAAATACCCTACTTTGCAATTGCTTGCTCCCTTTCACTTCTTCAAGGCAAAGAAACCTTCAACCATCCCAGAGAAATGGAAGACTGAGGGATGAAATAACTGGAGACTGAGCCCAACTCTCCTCACCCATCTTCTGTGCTGCAATTATTGTCTCTAGATTGTTGTCTAGAGACTTTGCCAAATGTATCATGGTCTTGTCTTTTGTGCTCCTCCTTTACCACTTGCCACTGTTGGGATTAAAGGAGCAAAAGCCTTTGAGGTACAGATTACCTCTGAGCCAAGCAGCCAGGGTGATGGAGGAATAAATAATGTGACCTACACATTTTGTCCCTCAAAAACATGTACTTCCACAGACTGAGCTCATGAATTCCACTTTCCTTGGCCCAAGGCCTGGAAACTCAAGTCTTTACCAAGTGCCAGACCTCCCACTGAGGGCAAAATTAACCTCAGTTTACAGGTCAGAGCACTCTGATATCCTTGAATTTCAGCAAATATTGCTTTAAGGATATGAGGAGAATGAGGTTGCCTGAGTAGAGGCATCTGAGACCATCTGGTAGGTTTTTGAAATCTGAAAGGTTGTTTGGTTTAGGCTTTCTTTTTTTTATACAACTCTAATGGGGATTATGCAATCTAACATCCATTCCTCTTCCACTTATCAT